>NC_143403.1:1836774-2142903 GCF_052110815.1 Crocodylus siamensis | reverse complement strand
CAGCCTGTGCTGGAAGGACTTTCAGGAGATCCCCCACCCATGCCACCCCCCAAAGAACAGACTTGATACAGGCCATGTCTACACAAGACATTGACAGTGCAGCGGCTCGTTACTACTGCGCCGTAGTGTCACGCGGCACGAAGCGTGCTAGTGCACAGTCAGGGTCTCTACAAGCGATGCTACTGCACAGTAACTCCGGTCACGGCACAGTAATTTAGTACTTCTGTTTGCAAGCACTAAATGACTGCACAGGAACTCGTGTAGACATGGCCAAGTCCCTAGTTGTTGCGTTCGCTCCCTTCCACCCACCCATACGACTCTTACGCTACGATTCTTACATTCATCACAGTGCATTTGCACAAAGCCATTTTCATTCCTGGCACTTGCATCAATTCTCCAAATTTTCCACCCTAAGTCTTCTGGAGGCCTCACTCTTTATCCCTCCCACCCAGTATAACAACCATGCTAACTAATGCCCTTCATCGCCTCACCCATCTAGACAGGCCATGTGATCTGACAGAATACGAGCCATTTCTTAACACAGTTTACATACGTGTTAAAAACTCAGGGTTTTAAATGTCCAAAAGGAAGAGAGAAATTATCATTCAACCACTGAAAAAAGGAACTTCCTGATTTTCCAAAGTCAGGAAGCATCGACTACTTGACTGGATGGGTCATAAAGTACTGGTCCATAAATCCAGCTCTTGTATATGGAAAAGCCACAAACCTTGGCCTGAAACAGAGCTTCTCAGTTTTTTATAGCGTGAAGAACATTTTAATAGACAGTGTCTTGTGGACACCCTCGCCCCCAAGCCACTTTGCCACTGTATAAAACCCACGTGGTCGCTAACAACCATAATTTACATGGAAGCGTAATAAAAGGAAAGCATCGAGTGTATTTTTGGCTCCTCTAAAGCAATCCAGCAGCTGGAAAGGAGGGAAGCCGGGACCACGTGAGGAGCCAGACAGGCTGGGGACAAAGATGCTGATCACTTGTCCCTGGGTAACAAAGGCTTCAAGTTTGATTGTCTGACAAGAAGATGTGGCTGTTTCAATTTTGGGACTGTGATCTCCCGTTCGAGGAAAGACAGTTGCTGCTGTAACGCAGGCGCTTTCTCTGCACGCTGTCGGGTGTGTTTCGGGATGCCGGGCCAGGGCTGGTTCTTCCCTTCCATTTCTAATCTTCTGCTTTTCGCGTGTCTGACTCCCAGCCTTGCATTGTGTTTTGTCCTCCCTTTAATATGCATTAGCATGCTGCTGCTACCTCCAGTCTGAGGGCGTGAGTCACGCCAAGACTGCATACGCAGCCATTCATTTAGAATTCAAGTGAGAGATCTCACACCCAAATAAAATCATGGAGAAGGTCTATCTGGTTGGCAATCTTTATTGAATCGTACACAATAGCTCTCACCCCGTCCAGCACCAGCCTGGCTTGCTGTGACCGCGTCTGTTAAGGCCTTGTTCCATTGAGAGAATGGAAAATAGTCTGGTGGGGCTGGAAAACACCTGCACATGGGCCCACATCTGCACCAGGTCCCAGAGTGGGTGTTGGTGCATGGGCTGCTTTAAAGGTCACCCCCAAAAACCACATTTGACAGCGGCACACAGCCCTAAGAGGAAGGAAGCTGAAGGAACCCCAAAAAGGAGGGTTGCACAGCAATATACAGGAGAATCCTTCCAGGACAAGTGGTTAGGGGCTGCACCACTTCCTGAGGGGCAAGGACCGACCGAAATAATCTTTTGGATAATCTCATAAACATCTAAAGCTTTCTGAAATCTTAAGCCCTTCTTCACCTCACCTGTGGCATGCATACTGCCGCAAGGCAGGGGTGGTCCACCGGTCGCATGCATACTGCAAGCGGCATGGACAGCCTCGGTGTGGCAGACCGAGGACAGGGCAGGCAGGGCAGGGAGCAGGAAGCAGAGCAGGAGATCGGACAGGGACCAAAAGCAGAGCAGCGGATGGGGCAGGGGAAGGGGATCAGAGTGGCACTGAGGGAGGGCACAGGGCTAATGGGTGGCACACCCTGCAAAAAGGCTGCCCCCCTACTGTCTTAGGGCAACGACGTCCCTCCGTTAATTATGCACTGCAAAAAGAGCTCTTTCTATAACATGCTGCCTTTTGCAGAGAACTAAAAAGCCTCCTTGGCGCTCCCAGATGCTCCAAGCCTGACTTCACGAAGGAATTTCTGATCGTGGCAGGAGATGAGTTAGCAGCTATGAAGCAGATCACAAGTGACAGGTCAAGCTAGGCAAGGACACGCGGCAAAGAGCACCGTGCTGCCTCTTAAAGGTTAGACCTCGCTAGATTACTTGCAGCGACCCACGTCACCCAGTACCCGCCTCCTCCAAACACAGCCCCCGGGATTTTGGCTTCGCCTCACCTGGGCTTCATCCCACGCCTCACCCTTTTCCCTGCCTCTCCCTACTCCGACACTACCCCACGCGTGGGATAGGGTGAGCACGGCAGGGACGGCGCACCGTCACTTCCTATGGGAACAAAGCAAACATTTTGCAGTGCTCTGTGCCTCTTTTAAAGAAGCTGTCTTTTCTTTTCTCAACATACAGCTTCCACTGGAGTGGCGATGCTCATCAGGTGCTGGTTAGCTTGGAGCCTCTGCCGTCTGCTCCAAGCTAAGAAGCTCTCGCTGCTGATGCCAAGAAGCAGCTTATCTGAACTCTGTCCCGAAGTGACACTAGGCCAATAAATATTTGGGTCCTGCCTGATGGACCTCAGCGCTCTGCACTTACTATCACTCGATCAAAAGGCAGTCTGTAAAGCCCCGTTATTATACATGCATCCTTTTTTGCTTATCAGGTGACTGGTTTATCAGACAAAAGTCACCAAAGCGCATGGGGGACTCTACATAAAGCTATACGAAATGGTGTTGTAGCTCAAGCACATGTCCAGGTATTAGAGTCTGGACCTGGGCTACAAGGAGGCTTGATAGGCTGGTTCCCAATCATGCCCGGGCCTGGTCTACAGAGGTTTGGAAAAGTCAGCACTGTTTTTGCAAGAACTGTGATGAAACAAGACAAAGAGCTTCCAGTCTAAGTCAGACCCCAGAGTCACAGCACAAGGACGACGGGGGAAGGGGAAGATAATGATTACGCAAGCAGCTGAGACTGGCACACATCCGGCGCGAGTCCTCTCCCTCTCCCCAAAACTAAAATGTTTGTCTACGTGGTCATGAAGACAAACGAAGGAGGCCTAAGCAAGGGAGGAGAGACATCAGAAGCGGTGATGGCTAAGGGAGGCCAGGCCGGGAGGAACGCTTGGTGCGCTGGAGGGACCGCGAGCCCTCCAGACACGAGGGGCTGCACAGAAGGCAGCGGTGGGAGTGCTAATTTGCCCTGGCGCTTTGCAGTACATAGTCACGAAGAGATGACCTAAGAGAAGCAGAAGTTATTAATAATAACTGCCAGCGCTGTGCTACCAGGAGAGGAAGAGATTGTCTGCATAGCAGTCTGCAGCAATCTGGGGACGCATGGCTCCTCTCTTCAGGCGTGCACCGACAGCCCGTCACCCCGCTCTCCCGTACTGATCGCTGCCAAAGCAGAGGCTCTTGCAGCTTCTGCCACGGCTCCGTAGCCACCTGCATTTTGGACACTCTTGCACGCGCCCCTGGGCAATGAGCCCAGAGCTCTGTTCTGACCGCTCGGACACAGGCTGCAGTCCCCACGTCCCGACAGCGCTAACATGATGGGGACCTGGGAGCCCTCCTCCAGGGACCCGAGACCAGCACGGTGGTGCAAGCAACTCAGAGGCAGAAACAGAAGATGTATTCCTTGTGCATCGGTCCACAGCGTGGATGACGAAGGGGAACAAGGTGGCCCTCAGAAGCGTCCTTGCAAGCCCCAGCATCGCAGCCAGAGCAGATCCCACCCTCCCCAAGCCCTGAGAAGCGGGCTGCCCTGCTGCAGATCTCTCCTTGTCGGGCAGCCGGGGCTCGCGGACAGTCTCTGAGCAGCCTCTGGACGCTTCCTCGCCACCAGATTCATAGGCCAAGGGTCCACTCAGTCCCCTTCTCGGCCTGTGGCTTAGCCTGGAAACAGTGAATTATTAGCATGGTTCCAGCTCCCAACAACCAGCTCCGTGTTGCTTCCTCAGGGGCCCTTATCTGTACCGCTGTTTTATCGTCCCTGCCTTGCTTGCTTACTAGCACACCATAAATCCACGGAGTCACGCACTGTGCTCACAAATAATACCCCACCTACTTCCCAGTGCCTCGCAGCTGTGTCCCGTGCTCCAGGAAGGGGTTATTCCTACCTCTGGCACTTCAGGTCTAGCCTGTCACATGCAGCCTTCCCCCACTCACCCTCCCGGGCCAAGCGATGCAGATTTCTCCGGTGCACAATGGAGATCCCAATCCCATGACCACCCAGCCAGGACACGTGCTAACAGGCTGAAGGGGCCAGCTACATCCAAGACAGGGCTGCAGGTGAACTGGAGGTTTTGCTTCTGGATCCCAGAGACCACCACCCTCGGGAAACAACCGGGAGCTCATCCGCAAGCCAGGGGCCGACACGAGCCCTACACTTGTGAACCTTGGAACGAACTTTTCCTTAAGCAGCTGCACAACTTCTGTGAGCTTCCTGCTCCGAGACGAAGCGCTCGGTGGCTCATAAAGCCGAGGAAGTTAATGTTTGAACTTCCTGGATTTAGGCATTTTGGTTCACGGCAGTGCTTATTTTTTGCAGTTTTAAGCTGCGTAACTAGATTGCCACCAGTGCATTTTAAAGCCATTCTTAATTTAAGACCAGCACAAAACAGTGTAAAAAACAGCAGACTGAAGGCAAACAGCAATGCTTTCAGATACCGTTCCACCCAGCCAGAGGTGCATCAAGTGAAGATGTTCGCATTTGTTGCAACGGCTGACAGCGAGGGATCAACTGCGTTGGCCCACATGGATGTGGGAAAGGGCTGGGGTGGGGGGTGCAACCTGCCTTCTGCTCATGTCTCGCTGCGCTCAAGCATAGGTGAGCAAGGCTTTCTAACCCGGAGCGATGGAGCTGAGCAGCACCAGAGCTAGCACATCCTCGGTATTTGCTATAAAGCCCTGTTTTAGATCGGCCTCTATCTCCGCATGCTGGGTTGTAACTCTGCCTGGCTCCCCTGACCCCACGCAAGCTGCAGAGGTGGGTTCAATTCCTGCCCCGTAAATCACATCTACCCTTCGCACGGTCTTGGGCAGACGGCACAACGTATTTTGTTCTCCAGTCTCATGCGCAACAGACCCCAGTGATTTAGCCTGGAAGCCACACACCACACGGCACCCCTCACCCTGGTGTCACGGGCTGCCACGCCGAGCGCACTGATTACGGGGCTCGGCGCGCTAATTTACATTCTAACTGCTCTGCTCCCATTGTATCAGGCCCGGTGAATGGAGGCATTGTCTGGGCGCGGCGCGCTCAGCCCTGGCGAATGGGGGCCCTGTCACTACCGAACAACAAAAACAAAGCCCCAGCAGCAGTCCATTAGCATCCAAGGGGCCGGGAGCCCCCGCCGTCAGCGGCCGGAGTTTTTGGGAACGAGGGCAGTGAAACAAATGGAACAGAAGTAAACCCGCGCAGCCAGGCCGGTCGCCCCAATTAAACCAGAGCCCCGCCAGAGGCAGCCCCCACGCGTGGCACGCTGGGCACCCGGCAACGTCACGTTGCAGCTGGGGTCCCACAACTGTGCAGCACCTGCGCGTGCCCCAGGTCTGACCCGACTCGCTCGCTCGGGGTTGCGGCGGATGCCCGCATCTGCTCGCGCGTGCACCACAGATGTGGGATGAGGTGCTGAGAACTGCAGCAGCTGCCACACAGCCCCGCTCCAGCACATTTTCCATGGACGGAGGAGACATTCTCACAGGTTTAAAAGACATCAGGATGGGAACGAGCCAAGCGGCCTGAAAAAGCAGCTCCGAAGAATGCCAGAGACCAGGCGCCCTTCTAGCCGTGGCTGCGCGAGGGTAGCTTTGCTCCGTCTTTCGACAGATGTCAGGAATGTGACTGGCATCGCGGCCCTCAATGATAAACGCAGACCTCTGCGTTCGAAGGATGCCTGGGCTCTCGCAGAGCGGGCAAGGAGCCACAGGTTTTTCCATTACAGCAGAATCTGTGCTCGACTCCTGGACCGAGGGCTTTGGAGAGCTCTGCTGGTTTGTTTATCTGCGGGATCATTTCTCTAATGTTTCATCCAAGGAGAATCTCCCAGCTACTCAGTATTTTCTTTAGCTTTTGTCTGGCAGCCTACGAGAAGCGTCCTCTTCTCCTGCAGGCCCGATCCGGTGGGAACCTTTCAGCCGCCCTGCTCTAGCCGGCACTGCGCTGCTTTAGCCGGGGTAAACCAGGCGGCACGGCGCCTTTAGCAAGCCCCTGGTCTCCAAATCCAGCTCAGAGCTCCCCTCCTGGTTTTTGAGGCTTCCCCACGCGCTCCCTCCACTCTGCCCTGCTGCATCCTCTTCTTCTCACCTCTTGGCTTCCTCCACAGCTGGCAGCTGTCCATCCCTGCCTGCTGCCACAAATTCCTCCCCTGCCTGCCTCCCCCAGACTGTCACCGCCTCAATAAATCTCCCTTTTACCTCCGCTTGGGAAACTGATGCATTTTGCACGGGGCCCTCAGAAGGATGCAGCCACACACAAGTATGCTGCGCCGCAAGGAAACTGGAAAGGACAAAAGCAAGGACCTGTCCCACACAGGCCAGTCTGCAGCGGGTCCGGACGGCGCAGAGACCCGGTGCTGCTTTATTTCCTATAGACGCCCGCAGCCCAGCTAGTGAAAATGCTCCCTTGCACAGAGAGGCTGGGACTTCAACCCCAAGAGCTCACTCTAGGTCTTCCACAGAGGTTTCCTAGTGAGCGATCGCGAGCCAGCTGGGAGGCATGAGCAACGCTGGCACTGGAACAACATGGTCACTGGCCATTTTACAGAGCTGCAGTTCTGGTGGGTCGTGTGAGAGCGCCGACCCGGCCACTTTCCAGGTGGGAAAACAGCACCCCTGTACCGAGGGCCTGAGTCCATCTGAAAGCTGCGGGAATGCTGCCCTGAGCTTGGGAGCAACCCAGAGCCGGGCAAAATGTTCAGCAGAAAAGGCACTGGATGACACTAAATTCTCTCTTAGCCTTTCTGAACATCCCAGGCTGCCCTGGGACAGTAACGTAGAAATTGAGCCGAAAAAAAATATAAAGAGATCCAGGTTTTGATTCTTGCTGCAGGAGAGATTTCAGGAGGATGCATTTTAAATGCCCTCCCTTGAAAGTTAGGTATCCAGATAACCACACTTTTGCAAAAATCTAGTTGGTTTAATAAAAGAGATAACCCCTCCCACGAGTTCTGGTTCCCCCTTCAAACTTTGAAGCTTGGGAGGGAGGTCTTGTATAAATAGAGCAAGCCTCTACTAGAAGCACTGGGCAATCCTCATTCCCGGACCGGACCGGTCCTAGGACAATGCATTACACTTGGTGTCTTTTGTTTCTTGCTGTGGGGACAGCATTTGTGGGCATTTCACAACAATGGGACAGCAGTGCTCCAGCACCGAACATCTGCATATCAATGTTCGCCTCTCCCCTCCACCCTTCCACCCAGGGACCATAATCTTCGCTTTGTTCTGTGCCTTCAGGCCTCACCGAGTGAAAGCCCAGTTATGCAATCCCTATTCATGCCCTTTAAGCCATGAGAACATCTTTGTAGTCCAGGACAGAAAAGGAGGGGCTAGGGAAGGAAAGAGAGAGGGGTGGTAAGAAAGTTTAGGAACAAGGCTAGTGACATACTGCACTGACCTATTTTCTCTCCTTCCCTTTCTGAAATCTCGGAGGTAATCAATGCTGATTCATCACACAGGAATCCAAACAATAGGGAAACCTAATTAATCAAAGCACATTCATTTGAAACCAGTTGTTTCTTGAAACATATCGTTCTCCGCACGCACGCCGAGTGGCGTCGCACGCGTTTCGACGCCCCGCGAGGGCAGGTTCCCCCTGCCGAAGCGGCCAGCAGGCCACTGCTCCACGTCAGTGCGACTCTGACGGGCTGCAAAGTAGAAAATGTTTAACAGTGGTAGCAGCAACTTTCTGTGTTACGGGTGAATGGTCTTGAGTGTAAAGACCAACGGGGCTTATATTAACTGAGCTCTGTTTAGCTGCCAGCAGTGCTGGAGGGATGGCTGGTACTCCCAACTTCTGCAGCGCAGCACCAGGCCATCGCTGGGAGGGGACTGGGAGGGGAAGGGGAGCAGGGAAAGCCAAATGAATGTATCAGGGCTGGATTTCTTTCCTTCATTTCTTGCAAGGGAAAGGCGACTTTCCAGCGGAGGGAAGGTGATATGCACTGCAGTGCTGCCGCCCCCCTCCTCCCCTTTTAAGTGGATATCTGACCCGGCCCCATCTGCTCTGACTTTGTTCAAATTCCATTACTCCATCGGCTCCTTTCCTGCTAAAATAGAGGCGTCTGGACCCGGCAGCGCGGAGCCGGGCTCCCTGCAGACTCCAGCCATGCGAGTTAACCGGAACTATGTGGAAGCTAAAACCTTGAGAATTCAAGCCTACATGCATTCTGGCAGGCAGGAATTATTTAGGACAACAGGGGATAGTTGTGCATAGAGAGGATGGGAGGCACGTGGCATGGCGTGGGGTTTGGGTACCACGAATCGAGCCCAGACCCAGAGTCCCTTCCCCGGTGAGCACAAACCGCCCAGCCTAGAGTTATCTGGCAGCTGTGAGACAGGTCTAGGCTGTAAAGACAGTGGTAGTCAGGGCTCTCTCACAGCAAGGTTTTTATTTTATTCTCACATCGGCCATATATTAAGGCATTTATAGCATGTTCCTCACAGTGGATTTGGAGCACCTGTTGCACCAGCTAAACCCCTCGGGGTTGCAGTATGTGAACGGGAGCTGCAAACGTGTTTGCACTTCTGTAGGCTAGCACATCCCTGCACTACTTCAATCAGCAGGGAACGAGCCTGGCCCGAGGAAGAAAACCTGCAAGGCCACCACCCCTTTGCTCAGGCTCTTCCGAACAAATGATGAGAGAAATCATTTTCCAGCACAGAATGACTGCAAGAGCAGGGACCGTGTTGCACGGTTCTAGCGCCCGGGAGCAAACATTAGCAAAAGGGACCATGATTTACCAAGCCTATATTTAAAAATGGAACAAATAAAAAGTTATTAAGGTTTGCTGCGCTCTCCAAAGAGGAAAACGTATGCCAGCCTCCAGGAAGGCCCCTCGCCTTTCCATAAGTTGACTTCTTTTTTAATTTAAGGACACTACTGTTGACATTTAGTCTTTGGAGGAGGTATTTTGTACTCGCTTCACATATGCCGAGCTGAATGTAAGAGGAGTTTTTTTCCTTATAGCACTATTAAAGTGTAATTTGGTAGCCAGCCCTTCGAATAGGCTATGGGTAGGTTTATTGTATTTCACGGTTTCTTTGCCATGAATAAGAGCCATTCTTTTGCTTTACCGAAAAACAGGAGCATGGAAGGTAACAGAACCCAAGCCCTGATGTTAAAGGCAATCTGATACAGGTCTATAAAATAAAAAAAAACAAGGGGGAGGAAGGTAAATGAATTTCTGCTGGAGAGGGCAAACATACAGGCTCGAGGCAAGCGTCTCTTCTGGTCAAAACGTATTGCACGGTGGAAGATCTCAAGGCCAGCTACATAGATTTAGGCTGGCAGGGGGGTGAAATCAAGGCCTGCTGCGAATGAGGAATTTCTTCTGCTGAACTGAAAAGCAGACAACATCGAAAAAGCAATGACATGTACGGTCTTGTGTGTCTGAGTCACTGCAGTGGCCCTCTGCAAAGTTAATAAGATCAGCGATGAAGCAGTGAGTAACTCAAGAGTAAACTGTCAAACAGTTACCAATTTAATTTGATAGGATGGGCATTGTAAGGGAGATTCAGTGGCTGCTTGAGTACAATGAGGCACTTAATGGCCGAGAGTACATCATTTTTGCTCGGTAAACTGTGTGTCAAACTCAAGACACAAATAGATTTTCGCTAGCCAGCTCAGCGCTTGTATAAACATTTCTTATGACTGGAGCAGCACATTATAGCTCCGAGAAAGCTCGTGGGCAGGGCAAGGGCCGGACACGCTGAAAGTGCATGCCCGCAGGGAAAGGAGGACGGCGAACCGTTCTTCAGTGAAGAATATCCCCAGCTTTAGTGTTGTCAGTTGTAGCCATGTTGGTCCAAGGGCACAGGCGGACAAGGTTCTTGGGGTAACTGTGGTATCTTTTATTAGGAGTTGGAAACATTGTTCTCTGCAAGCTTTCGGGTACAACCACAAAAGAGTTTGTACTCCAAAACTTGCAAAGAACAATGTTTCCAACTCATGAGTTGGCCAATAAAAAAATATCACGTTTACCTCAAGAATCCTGCCTGCAAATGTGATACGTTTTATGACACCAACTTGAGAGTTGGCAACACTGTCCTTTGCAAGCTTCCGAGAACAACCACAAAAGAGTTTGTACCCAACAGCTGGCAAAGAACAATTTTTCCAACTCCTAATAAAAGAGATCACGTTTACACCAAGAACCTCGTCTGCCCAGCTTTAACGCCCTAACCGCACCCACTTACGGGTTCCACTCCTCAGAAATGAACCGGCAATGTCTGATCATCCGTGGAGGCCAAAGCCTTAACCCTAACCTTGAGAAACACTGCTTCGTGGTTCTTAATGGTTCGAACCGACAATGCACCGATACGAACAGACGCTCCCCAGCAGTTTCTCAGCCTTTCAACAGGACTGCGTAGGCGTTGAATTCTGAAGCTAATCACCTTAGCAACGGCTCTAAACATATGTGCAGTGACATCAGCTGATTTTTGAAAGCTGTAAATAGAGGATAATAGCACGAAAAAAATTCTGGATTCAAGCCAAGACCTGAAAAACCATACTATTAAGACACTGCCTGTAATTCGATGTATGCAAACTTGTTTGTATCCCCCCACACCCCAAAATCGGTATAATTATACACCTAACAACAATTAACGCATAAGGCGGTTGGCTAACTGTCCTTGTGCAACTTGCTCGCTGTTTTAAGAAATAGCCCAAAAAAGTGTGGCTCTAGGAGAAACCCGCTGCTTCAAAATGACACAGGATCTAAAAGTGGTGCCGGGAAACAGAAAACAGACTGAAAGGAAAAATGGTACAACACACAGCCTTGCACACCTAAAATGGTACAAACACAGAGCCTTGCACACTTAAAATGGGCGAGTAACACCCTTGCTTCCAGATAAAAGGTAGGCCAGTTGCGAACGCACAATTATCTTGTGCAACGAGGCTTCTGGAGGCATTGGTGAACTTTGTCAAGTTGACTAATGCATGCTGGACTCCTTGGCTGTTTATCAGTTATGGCAAAAGTCAGCTTGGAGAGCAGATTAACATGACGGGCTGCTCTGGGTATCCAGCAAGGAGCCCAGCAAAAATAAGTAGGATGAACTCATTTGGAGAAGGCCAGGCTGGCAGGCAGACAGCTTGAAAGGCTTGCACCATCCAGAATTACTTATGTTCGGTACCTCGGTCATTAAGATCGTTACCTGTCAATTTAGAGAGTCTTCTACTCGCCCACCAGAGTAAGGCACGCAGACAATATCCTTTTTGTTTTCCCTGCTGTATTTTGACCCATATTTCTAAAATTTATGCTGAAGACCGTGTGCCCTGGCCGGCTGAAACAAGCCCCCGCAGTGCCTTGTGTATGGAGCTGGCATTCTGAGAGAGAGCAAGAGAAGAGGGGAGAAATGGACTTAATAGGATTTTCAAATGTCAAAAAATATCTTTAGCAGCCCCATTTGTGCAGCGCCTTAGTACTCACTGAACTTGAAAGTGAAATTTGCTGTGCAAAGAACACAGCTCGCATGCTAAATGGACCCGAGAAACAGCGCTTCTACAGCACAAAACCATCACACACATTCACTCCTTCTCCCAGCAATTAACCCTCAAGAACCTTGCTGCTCCCTCCCCTGCAATTGCAGAAGAGACCCAGGAAGGAAGATGAGTGTTGCTCTACAATTTGGATGTATTATTCATCTTTGAAGAAACCAGCTCCCAGGAAAAGGTGTGCAACGGTCCCCACTACCCGCCAAGGATCCCTTTACAAAGCATCTCGCCCTGGGAGCATTTTTAAAGGAGATGGTAAAAAGCCAACAAATAAAAAATAAAAGCACCTTGGGTGAAAGAAGGGGCTTGCTCATAGCGCCTCTTCCTGTGGCGTGTGGTGTCGTCCACTCCGCACCAGCGGCCAACACCCCAGAGCTGGAAGCTTTTCAGAGGCGCTTTGTGCAGGCCTGATGCTACAGCCCTGGCTCATGAAAATACCTCCACAGAAACAGAGCCCACGAGCTTGCCGGCTGGATTCGGAGAGACGTGCAGACAACTGAATACAGGCAAGAAGGCAGGGCTTTTTTGTTTCATCATTTTGTCCTTTCAAATGAGACCGCAACAGCCCCAGGAAAGAGGCCATGTGCTGAGAACATCACCTATGCTGACCATTTAGCATTTGTGTCGCGTGTGAAACTGCTCTCTCTAAAACCCTGCAGATCTTGTCTTCTACTGAGAAGATCTGCTAAGTCCCAGGGAGTTATCGAAGATTTGAAGGTCAGGTGGAGACAGAAGTCTATGAGAAACCAGTCTTAATCAGGGAAAGGTAACCCTCTAGTTCCTGCCTCTGAATCTGAAGGAGGGTGTTTGTGCCCGAAAGCTTGCGAAGAAGAATGTTTCCAACTATCTGAGTTGGTCTAATACAACTAATTAGGTTTTCCCAAAGGACAGTTTCTGCCTTAGACAAACACGGCTACAACCCACACCTCTGAATCTCGCACCCTCACTGACTGATCTTAAGGGTGGCTGGATTATTTCCCATACACTTCACACAGGAAAGGTATGGCCCTCCGGCATGGCACCGGCTACTTTGGCTGGCATGATGCAGCTGGGGCTGGTCCTGCTTTAAGGACTAGATGTGACCGTCCCACTCAAATGTTCCATGATTCGCTGATCTGCACAGGGAAAGTTGTGGTGACCCAGTGTCTCTGATACCTCTACAAATTCGGAGTCTCTTGAAAACTGTTATGCCTCATGACAGGTTGGGGTCGGGCTAATAGTGCAGACGTGGGGTCATTTCCCCTGACCCCAGGTATCTTTCCTGCTTGGTGCAGGGGACTGGACCCAACGATCTTCTGAGGTCCCTTCCAGCCTTACAACCTAGAAAACAACGTCCCGAAAGAGAAGACAGTGTTCGAGTGGTCCAGGAATTATGCAAGGGGCTAGAATTTCTCTGGGTGATATCTTTTATTGGACCAACTTCATAGCTGGGATGGAGTTAGATGAGCTTTCGAGTGCAAGATGCTCTTCTTGAGGTCTTGCAGCATGTTGAACTCGAAAGCTTGCCTAACTCCATCCCGACTATGCAGCTGATCCAATAAAAGATATCACCCAGAGAAATTCTGGCCCCTCACATAATTCCTGACCAACCGACTTTCCATATGCCTGAAGAAGAGTGTTTGTGCCTGAAGGCTTGCAAAAAACAATTTTACCGACTATTCAGTTGGTCTAATAAAAGATATCACATCTACCCAAAGAACCTTGTCTATCCCAACTATGCAGATGGTCAAACTAAAAGCCATCACCCAAAGAAATCCTTGCCTCTCTCTAGAGAGAAGGGAATTGTGACATTTACTAGATCTTCCCCTATTTTTTTGCCCTTGTCCAGGTTTCAAACAATTGTAATACGTTAAAAATGATTAGCCTGGAATGACTCAAACTCAGGAGCGTTGGTCGGAGCACACGTGCAGCAGGACAAGACAAAGTGCCTGGGCAGCATCGAGAAACGCTGCAGTCACCAAGCCCGAGCAGCACCAAAGGATCGCACGTCTGAGGCCAGAGATCAGCAGATTTCTGGAAGTTCTGTCTGGCTTTGCACATTGCTGTCCCCGGTCTGTTCCAGGGCAGGGGCTGAAGAGGGAGGGGGAGGAGATCTTTTTGCAAGTTCTGCAAAAAAAATTAAAAAAGCAGAGCTTTTCCTTTAAGACCCGTTGCATCTAAGAGCTAAACTCCAAGTGCTTGCTCTGATCTGAAAATCTGCACCTCACTGGGGTATCATTAACTGTGCATGCATGGGCTGTTGTGTCCAGAGATTATCCCCCTCCCCAGTCCAAAAATAAGTGATTCGGATACTCGGCAGCTCTGAAACCCACCGGCATTTTCTTGGAAGCTGCTCTCTCACTGGAGGGACTGAGACAGCGGAGCATATTTTTGGTCTTTGATCAAGGGAGGGGCTGAGACACAGGCTTCCCTCCCCTCCTCCCCCTGAATGCTGGGGTCCAAACCCCCCAGGAAAAAGCTTCTTAGGTTCCCACATGCAGGAGCTGAAGTGGACACTCCAGTGTCGCAAGGGGATGGGGTAGAGTTGGCAGTGCCAATCTGGCACTGTTTAGCAACGGGGGTTCAAGGCAAAGCATCCTCCAGAGCAACCTGTTTTTCTCCAGGAAACATCGGAGGCGTTTATATTGCTCCGCAGCTCCTGAGCTCAGCTTTCCAGGGGGACCCAACAGTTTAGAAACATTTCAGTTATCGCCCCATAAAACCGTTAGTATTTCTAGAGAGTTTGCATCCGAGCACACTACTGATTCCTTGGGAACTCCTTTGTAGGAAACGCTCAGTCACAGGGAGGTACTGGGGGGCTAAAGGGAATGAGTACGGTGCTGGGACTCCCAGTCCTGACCGTGGCCAAGCGGTGTGGTGAGAACTTCAGTGCTCTCGGGACTTAATTTCTGCTCAGTGCCCAGCAACTTTTGCCCACGGGACTTGGGGGGAGAGGGAGGGAAGTCCAGGAAGGGCATCATGCTAGCAGCCTAGGCACACGCTGAGGACATGCACTGGGTCCACAGGGAGCTGCACATGGGACTGTCCGTGCCTATGCCAACCCCAAGACTGGAAGAACATGGAAAGGTGCAGTCCACCTCTCTCAGGTCTCTTGTGGCTTCTCTGCTCACACAGTGCACAGCTCAGTGCAGGGGGCCAGAAGCGATGGATGTGGCGCAGAGGCACGCCTTGCACGCGGCGTGGGCCGAAGACACTAGCGCCAGCCCAGGTGCCTGTTCCAGAGGATGACAGGCCAATGGAGTACATGCAGGATGACCAAGAGGATGCAACTTCACAGGACCCAGCAAAGCGAGAATCTGCAACTCATGCCTGGTCTGCGGCAGCTCCAGCTGAGCCGTGGTTTCAATGCATTTCCAGAGCTGCAGCCAGTGCAAAGGGACAGCGGGACAGATGTAATTTTAAGTGTAGGCAAACCTGCGGTGCAGGGGATGCAGGATGCATGTGCAAGTGGAGAGGTGCTGCTGCATTTGTACTGTGCATTGCTGGCTACCTGACACTAAAGGTAGATAAAAATATGCCAAAGTTTTGAAGGGCCAACACCCCTGTGACCTTTGGGAGAGCTTCAGCCCGAGTCCCTTGGGCTTCCGCATGCTCCCCCCTGCCTTTTCTGAAAGGCTTCATAGGAATGCTGTAATTCAAGCACTGGCTTCTCCCCACAAGGAGCCCAGCTCTGGTCAGGGGGAGGGGAGAGGAGTTTGGGATGAAGTAAGCTGCTATGCACGTCAGTTTGGAGGCCCTTTATAGGAAGCTGCTTTTAGGTCAGGAGTGCTATTACACAGGAGCAGATATAAACAGAGTTTGCAACAGGCAGGACCACAGCCAGGCTTGCAAACCTCCTTTGGGACGTCCCTCCAGCCACAGGCACGGAGATGAGCAACATTCACGCTGTGCTCGCTGCATGCTCCAGAAGAGAGGACCAGACCTCTGCTCCCATTCAATCCATGGGCCTCAACCATCAGCTCTTCTCTTCTCAAGTATTTACACCTTTAAAAGCTACTAAGCACAAAATAGCATTCAAGCCACGCCAGCAGCCCCCGGGGAGCTAGCTCAGATGTGCTCTGGCATTAACGGCATCATGGGACAGGTAAGGCAGTCACCCATGATTTATCGCACTATCTCCCTAGCTCATCAGGTAGCTAAATGGGCAGTCATCCTAATCCACTCTAAGGCGCTTAGGCTTTTCCTTGGTGCAATGTGATGCACGCTAAACCTCCATGCTCCCTTCCTGGGTGAGAAGCAGTCGCTCGGCTGGCTGCATGGAAGGACCTGAGAGTTTTCAGCTCGAGTCCCACTGAAGCCGAGTTGCATGTGAAGCTCCCTGCCATCCCCAACACACATGCTTACGTCCTTGCAAGGTTTGCATACGACTCTCTGTATGGAAGCTATGACAGACAGGGCCCCAATCACCTCTAGCCTGTTCACTCAGGCCTCAAGTGCCCAGAGGGATCGGGCACACTCCTGGAGGAAAGGGGCATCAGTAGGTATCGAGCAGAGGAGAGAAGGGCAGAGGCTCTGAATCAGAAGTGCCTGGACTGTAAATGCTGGGCAAGTGGGAGAGGAACAGTGGGGAAAAACCTCCGTCATGCCCAGTTCCCTCTGCCCTTCAGCATCTGTTCCCTGCCCGCGTGACACAGGGTGCTCGGCCAGTACATGGCAGTTTTTCTGTTTTGATGACCATCCTTGGTCCTGCTTGTTCAGCACCAAGGCCCGTTCGGCCCAAAGCTCCTGGGAGCTGCGGTGCACAACAGCAGCAGGATTTTAGCAGAATCCACCTGTTTTTTCCAACTGAGGCAACCTCCTGATACCAAAATGCGCAGTTATTTCAGCAGAACTACAGGTCGCACATTCAGGGAGCTAAACCCCAGCAGCACGCTCAGGATGCGTCTCCCAGATGTTCCCCAGGGTCACCACATCCAGGGGTGACCTGGTGAGAGTGACAGGCCAGTGGCCTTTTAACCCTGCTGTTGTCCAGCCCTGCTTGGAGCAGCTGGCCGGGAGGGCAGTGAATGTCGTATCTTGGACAGGAGGGAGGTGAAAGCAGCATCAGGGCTTCCAGGACAGCCCTACTTGGAAGCCAGAGACTAGGGCCAAGACGCTTCTGCTGCCTTAACATGACTATTTTATTTTCACACTGAACAAGGCCTCAGCCACCATCTTCCTGGAAGCTCATCACTGGCTGGAGGTGTCTGTTCATTCCCTCCCACCCCATACACCTGACTCCCTCCCCACTCAACGTCTCCACATTTAAACATCAGGTGATGCTACCATGCAATGTGCTAGCTCTGCGAGCTGGCTCCACCAGCCTCGTGCTCTGTAGCCCGGGAGAACCACTGCGGTTTCCCCACGTTATTCACTCCGTTTGCATAAATGCTTCACTTGTCTCCTTTATGCTCTTCAGACAGGGCTGATCCTGCCTTGAGCAGAGGACCGGACTAGACGTGACATTGTGAGGCCCCTTCCAGCCCTGCTGCGTTATGACTCTCTGCTCTTCGACACTTGCAGCGTAATGGGGAGATGCGAGTGCTGAGCCAGCCTCCACGTTGCTAGCTCCACGACAGCAGCATGGTACCCATGGCAGGACCCTGGATGGGCAAACCCAGCCCCGCTGAAGCTGCCACAGCTACCCCATTATCAGTGCGGCACAGCTACAAGGGTGCACTTGGCCACGCTGCACACACACCTGCAATGGCAATGGGGACACAAGCAACAGTGAACGCACAAATCCTGCCCATTCACTCTGCAATGGATCCTGCTTCCTTTATTTGTAAGCCAAAGTATTTTCAAGACCCTATTACTCCTAAAACCTTCGGCTACCAGCAGCTCATCCTCTATTTCAGACCCTGCCAATTGCTTGGACTGCAGGCTCTTTGGGGCAGAGAGCACTTCTCTCTGTGCTCGAGGACACAGCACAGGGGTCCACGCTCCATCCTGGGTCCCCTGGGCATCGCCATCCTAGAAAAGCGAAATGTCTACACACCTATCTGCTACCTAGTCCTGACCTGACTTTCCAGTACCTGCTCTTTATTTCCAACAGCTTGTGCGGCCTGCTGTGATGGTATAGGGGCACTTTGTCATCTCACTGTCTTCCTGGGCACAGCCGAAGTCAGCCGTCCATCAAGTGGTGTCCTGTAGGACTGTCCTACGGCGGGGGGGGCACGACCCTGTGGGTGAAGGACAAGGCTGTCCTGTCTTGCCCTACTTGCTGTGCGACACTGGCCATTTCGTTTCCCCAGGAATGCTGCCGCTGCATTCATTCGCTAATGCATGTAAGCCCAGATTCTCATCTGGAAATGGAGATCACAAAGCAGTCATGCACATGACCTTGCAGCATCTACACACGTGATTTTTATCCACTGCAATCCTCAAACCCCTGCTCTTAAATGCCTCTTAGCCTAGGACTGCATTGCTCCCAGCTCTTTCCCTTCCCATCACACTGACGGCCTCAATCATGTCTTCTGCATCGATCAGTAACCTGGTATTTGCTTTCTCCTACTTGCATTCTCCGCATGGGCTACTCATCATTCACTTCCAGGGACAGAGTCAGCTTGAAATCCACTTGCTTTCTAGACTGTTGTTTGTAGCAGCTCCTGGTGCTGCACCTGCATTTTGGGGGCTCTGTGGTTTTACAATCCTGTTTTCTATCCCTTTCAAGGTCTCTCTCCTTCCCACGACAGACGCGTACCAATGCAGAGGGTCTGAGGGATGCAGGAAAGGTCTCTGGACATGCAGTGCCAAAAGTACCCAGTGCAGTCCCTCAGGGGACTCCCCTCCTCTTGCCACAGAGGCAAGGGGCTGGGGTGGCGCAGGCCCAAGGCACATGGTTGACAGCCCGGGGTTCCCAAACGTGAAGCCATAGCATGGCCTGGCAATGAATCTGTGAATTCTGCTAAATACCTTGTCACAAGGATGCAGGAAAGGACTGCAGAGGCTGCTTGGGAAAGGCAAGAGCCAAGCAGCAGGCCCAGGAAGGCAGTCCTATGGCTGAGCTCAGGCTCAGGGTTTCTTCCAAACCCCAGAAGTCTGCATACTCTTCGGGATGTGAAAACGCACATCCCGCTGAATCAACCACTTTGGGCACTACTTCCCAGGTGGGTCCATGTACTGGTGTGTACTGGGAAGGGGCGGATGGTGGCCCCCACAAGTTGGGAATAACTCAGCACACCCATCTCCTTATCCTTCCCAGAGTCCCAGAGAGTCAAGGCATTGTCACCTGTCTACTCCGTGAGTGAATTTGGACCTAAAATACACCTTACAAATTTCAAAACACCAATGCAGGTCAACCGTCCTAGCTGGAAAGACTCACACTGGATATCCATACACTGGGGCTGTTGGCATTTAAAAAGGCCATGTGGCTAAGCCAACTGCACCAACCACTTTTTTTTTTTTTTTGCATAATACAAAATTTATTTTACCATATGTAAAATTCATTTGTGTAGTTGCACACCCTGGTAGACTTGAATGGGCAAAGGAATATTTCAACTCCCAGTGCAATTTATTATTTAAAAGCAGTAAAATTACATTGCTGATAGGAGAGCACAGAGTGGAGAGAAGCAATGATGTAATGGGTAATAGTACTCCGGTTGCTGTATGAAACACTCTGTACATTAGCGTGTTGGCTAGGGTGGTTGCTCCTATCAATTATTTATAGTCTGCTGGCACACAGCCTGGATAGGGTCACATCGCTGAAAGCTAACTTTATCTTCATTGTTCCCAGCCTCCTGCCCAGCTGTCACTCTGTTCACTAATTTAATACACTCTCAGAGCACTGGAAAAGCACGCAAGATTTTTGTTATATTCTGTCCCCCTCCAAGCCGAAAGATTCATATATGCGTTTTTGCTGCTAATTGAAGGGTTTTTAACAGAAAGAAGTATTTATTTTGCTTAAATCAGCAAGTTGTTATTTTTTTCTTTTTTTTTTTTTTTGGAAACGGTGCAAGAGAGAGATCCCAGCACAATCCCTGAGATCACTGCCCTGGCAGCTCCAGAGCTGCCGTCTTCTCCAGACGGGTCCTTTCGCGTGCGGCCTACTCCAGCATCACTGAAATGGTGGCTGCGAGTCAGCTGTGCTGCAGAGGTGGACCGTGCCTGTTAAACACCGTGCCAGATGAAGGGCAGACTGCAATGCACATTCAGTTTCTTTCATATCACAGCAAAAACTATTCAATAATTCATGTGAGCAGGGTCTGGTGGGGAAGAAGGGAGAGCTCTGCAGGTGTCCAACACAACCAGAGCTCCTGGATACTATTTCTGCTTCAGTCCACAAATCCAGAAATTCAGAAGTGAGGTTTAACTCCTCTGAATGTCACTGCAGGGGGAAGAGCGGTACAATGCTGAGGATGACACTCTGCAGGTTAGAGCCTCGGCCTTACCGTGCATGAATACATGGACACAATATTCATTTAAGACCGTTAAATCCCATATCCCTTTAGAGGTAAAACTGGGCCATTCATCTGAATCCACTGTAAGTCTCTGTAGGGCTTGTTTTCATTCACTTGAAAGATGGAGTTGCTTGATTAATCATGAAGTCTAAATTGGATTTCTATCCCTATTGAGATGATATAACTGTCCATAAATTTGCTGGGGGGGGGGGGGGGGAAGAAGGGGAAGGGTAGTGTAGCTGAACACAAGTCGTAACCGAAAGCCCTGAAATAAAGAGAGATGCAAGTTAACACTCACTCCTGAAAACTTTTTACCTATTACAAGTAATGCTTGAGAAGGCTGCGGTGTGGGGCTGGATCAAGGCACTGCTCACCTTATCCGTTATAGATTTCAGAGATGTTTAGGGCTCGAAGAGATGTCAGTAGATCATCAAGTCCAACCCCCTGCCCCTGCCAGTCTACAAGTCAAAGGACAAGGCTTACCCTGGTAGTTTTTCAAGACCTGAGACATGCTACTTAAACTAATTGTTAGCCTGGCTCAATATCTACATTCAAAAAAGCCATGTGACTCCTTCCCGTCAGCTGTTTCAGGGCTTCTATCACTTGCCATATAGATGCTACATTGGAAACCCCCCTTGTTAAGACAGGTGTCACAAGGTGAGCTTTTTTTGCCCCATTTCATAATTCCCTGATCATCCTAACATGCATATTAGTTCACTGAATCACAGACTCATAGAAAATGAAGGCGGGAAGGGACCTCAGGAGGTCACATCCTGTCCAACCCCTGGCTCAAAGAAGTACCAGCCCTAAATCCAGCATCCCAGCCAAGGCTTTGTCTACCCGGGTCTTCAAAACCTGCAAGGATGGAGACTCCACCACCTCTGGGTAGCCTGTTCCAGTGCTTCGCCACTCTCCTAGTGAGAGAGTTTTCCCTGATATCCAACCTGAACTTTCCTTGCTGCAACTGGAGCCCATAGCTCCTTGTCCTGTCATCTGCCCCCACTAAAACCGGTCCAGCTCCATCCTCTTTGCAGCCCCCCTGCAGAGAGTTGAAGGCTGCTATTCAATCCCCTTCAATCTTCTCTTCTGCAGATTAAACAGGCCCAATTCCCTCCTCCTCATTTATTCTGGAGAAGAGAAGAAAAAAAGCTCACCTTGTTACACAAGATGGATTTCCAGTGTAGCACTGATACCAAACCATCCTCCATGGGGTTTAATTCTGATTCCAAAATCAAGGGAAGGTATTTTTCAGGACTCCCCCTTCTCAGAAATGTCTAAAACTAAGGTTGGTTGCATTTTCTTATAACTTAATAAACTGGCCGATATCATATCAAGTACCAAGCTATATATGGATGTTATCTGGGCAAATAAAGAAAAAGATTCTGATAGTCACAGAGCACAGTCAACCTCATTAAAAAGCCTGCATCTGCACAAAAAGGAAGCTAGCTGCCTTTGAAAATATACAGGCACAAGAGGAAGCAAGCTCATTATTTATGTGACAAAAACAAGAGGCTCGTGTAATAAACAGCCGAAAGACCTCTGGCTTCAGCAGAGATGCGATTTCCAGCCGTTATTGTGACAAAGGCTGGAAACCTGGCATTGCATAACTGCAATTATTTTGAGGGCCCTTTTGCAAGACATTGCGGTGGGCAGAACTTTTAGCCAGAAGAGATTTAAATTGTGTGTCTAGAGTTGCCCAAGGAAAACAAACACGCCAGCAGAAGGACCATCCCTAGCTGCATCCACACCCGCTTGTCAGGCAGGAAAAGGAAGTTTCGCCACGTGCCACTTGCTCAGTCCTTTCCAATCAGCCCCGTATTTCAGCAGTTCCAGCCCAGGCCCCACAGCCAACCAGCAGTAACTTGGGGTAGACAGATTTAATACCCAAGTCGTTTTCAACTCCATGAGATCCGGGAAAAAATGAGACCCAAAGTCATGAACCTTCAAGCAGCGCAAAAGAGCAGCGGACATTTCTTAGGGCAGTGATTCTTCCCCTCTGCTCGGCACTGGGGAGGCCACATCGGGAGTCCTGCGTCCGGTTGTGGGCCCCCAATGCAAAAAGGACGTGAACAAGTTGGAGAGAGTCCAAAAATGGTTGTGGGGCTGGAGGACACGACTGGTGAGGAGAGGCTGAGGGAACTGGGCTGACTGAGTCTGGCGAAGAGAAGACCGAGGGGGGATTTAACAGCAGCCTTCACCTCCCTGCAGGGGGGCTGCAAAGAGGATGGAGCTGGACTGTCCTCAGTGGGGGCTGATGACAGGACATGGAGCAATGGGCTCAAGTTGCAGCAAGGGTGGTTGAGGTTGGATATTAGGAAAAACTCTCTCACTAGGAGGGTGGTGAAGCACTGGAGCAGGTTACCCAGACAGGCGGTGAAGTCTCCATCCTCGGAGGTGTTAAAGACCCAGGTAGACAAAGCCCTGGCTGGGATGCTGGAGTTGGGGCTGGTCGGCTTTGGACAAGCGGGTCGGCTAGACATGACTTCCTGAGGGCCCTACCCGCCTTAACTTTCTAGGAGTCTGATTTAGTTTCAAAAAGCAAGCAAACCTGCTGGAGGTATCTCTGGGCAGAGAGGCCCAAGCAGAGGGAACAAAGAAACGACCAAAGGAAAGGGTTAGACCTGCCAAAGCTCGAGCAGGAGCAGTAGGAAAGCAACTGAAAATTGATGGGGCCTGGCGATACCAGCCTGAGTCGTAAAAATGGAGGTGCAGACAACAGGCTGAACACAGCAGTTCGGTGGAGAGCTGCATCCTGGTAGCAGCGAAGGCAGAGAGGGCCGTGGCTCCGACACATGAGCTCAGTGAGCCAGGAGAAAACACACGCGGCATTCGGGGACTGCTGCCAGTCGCGAGGAAGTGGACCTCTGTTGAAAAGCCATAGCTCTCTGTCTCTCAACCCATCCGGGCCGGGGACCGTCTCTACCACTCTGCTCCCTTCGCACACATCATTTCAGTGGCTGCTGCCCATAAAACTTCTTGAAGCAGAAGCCAGAGAAATAGGCCACTGGTGCAGGGGGAACCCAGCTTTGCAACCTACGGGCCGCCAGAATCCCGGTACTCAGCGGGGAATCACTGGAAGCTGCACTCATAGCACAATGGGACTGAAAGGCCCGCTATCTCCTGACGAACGGGGCTAAAAAACCGTTGTCAGGTGAATCCAAAGATGTTTTCTAGAACTAGAAGCATCTTTGCAAAGACCGGGTGCTGGGCATGATGTCCACAATGGATGCCAAACACTGCGATGGGGTCTGGGACAGAAAGGTAGGGACTTGCAGAGAGAAGGGTAGGGGCTCTGCTTCTCTTTCCTCAAACCAACCTTAAGAAAAATCAAGTTGCCTCGGATAGAAGTGCTTCAAGCTGCAGTGCGATGTTCAGACTTGACTAGCGATTCAGGTGTTGTGTCTTTGTGATCTCCCCATCCACCCACCCCACTGGGGCTGTAACCACACTCCAGGCTGGCACGCTTCTCCGTTTTCCAGCAGTTCACTCACTGCAGGCACAAAGTAAAACTCGTTAAGCCTGTTAGTGCCATGTGGAACAGACCCGCCGGTCCCAAACAGGGCACTTGCCAACTGAGGACTCCTGGCTCCTCGGAGGGCTGCATGACGTTAATGGTGTGGGTTCATCGCTATGCACATGCTAAATGGGAAAGATGTGCTGCTGCAACATCAAGGTTGTGAATTCAGCCTCGAGTATGGCAATGCCAGAGACTTAGAAACATAGACCATGAGGGCTGGGAGGGACTCGAGGAGGTCACATCTAATGCAACCCCCTGCTCCAAGCAGGACCAGCCCCAGCCCCAGCCCCATCATCCCAGGCAAGGCTTCTACCTAGGTCTTAAAAAACCTCCAAGGATGGAGACTGCACCACCTCAATGGGTAACCTGCTCCAGTGTTTCACCACCCTCCTTGTGAGAAAGTTTTTCCTAATATCCAACCTCAACTTCCCTTGCTGCAACTTGAGCCCATTGCTCCTTCTGCCATCTGCCCCCACTGAGAACAGTCCAGCTCCATCCTCTTTGCAGCCCCTCTGCAGGGAGGTGAAGGCTTCCAGCTCACAAACGACCCAAAAAGTTAGGGCGATACATCTTTAAACAGCCTCCTCGGGGATAAAAGCTTGAGCTTGTGAGGAGCTAATGTTGCAAAAGCAAGCTTCCCATATGTCCCTGATTCTTCCCCCAGTTCACAACCTTACAGAAAAATTGCACCTATCTAGGCCCTCAGATGGCATTCAGCACCTCAGTACAAGCATCATTATCGCTGCATCTAATTACAAGGATAACTAAATTACTGACAAATTTTGATCTTAAAAAAACCCCAACCCAAACAAAAGAAAGGCACTGCAATCCGGACAGTTTCAGGAGGCAGGTTAGGACAAAGAAAATTCAGATCTCACTGGGAATAACTTGAAGTAAAGTATCTAAAAAGCTTTGGTTAAATGAACTGTCAGTTCAGTCCCCTCAAATCAGCCAGAAACATTATCTTCATTATGGATTTAACTTAAAACAACTTGGAAACTCATTTCCAGTGGTTTCTAATGGAACCTGGGCTTTCTCCGTCCTAATCTGCCTCGTGAGTTTGAGGCTCCTGCGAGGAAATACAATACCATATCATTAAAATGGCAGCTGTCAGACATACAACAGCCCCATTCATTGACTGGAGATAGTGAAACAGTGATTGGTGTTTCCAAGGGCTGCGCTGAAAGGCTCTTTTGCAATTAGATGGAGGGAGGAGAACGCTGTGGTGAAGACGGCCTCGCAGGTACCTGCCGATAATGCTGCGGGGCTCCTGCGAGGCTGGATTCGAGCAAAGCCCAGAGACGCCACAGGACGTTAGCTTGGGCAGATGTGTTCCTCCAGACGCGCCAAGCGGGGTGCAGGGAGCTGCGGAAGGGCACCGCCCGCCAGGCTGCAGGTGCATGTCCTTTCAGTTGCACCAGATGCAAGACCTGGGACGACGCTGCTTAGGACTCCCTGCTTCCCACGGCAGCCTCGCCGCCCTGCCCCTCGCATGCAACAGGCTCAGCATCGAACCAGAGCAATAACGAGCACCACCAGGCTTTCACCTGAAGTGCTCCAAGGGTCTTCTGGGGGCATGGGTATTAGCCCTAACATATGGCAGGGGTGGGGGGCATAAGGGGCCAAAAGGAAGTCCAGTGAGCAGCAGGAGAGGAGGCAGAAGCCCATGCTAGGAGTCCCCAGGGCTAACAAGGAGATGACTGTTCCCTTTCCTTCCACTCTGGTATTAAAGCAAGTGTGCCTTCTTCATCCACCCTCCTCTGCCCACAGCCCTTTCCTACCCTCAAGCCGCTCTGCCACCCCCACAGGGATTAGTGCAGGCTCTTCGGCCCAGCTTCACCAGGCAGCGTGGAGAGCTGCAGTCCTGCCCCACATCAGTGTGCTGTGCCCTGGGGTGCAACTCTGGCTGATACTGACACCGGCTAGCCTCTGCTTCCCAAGCAAAAGGCCTCCAGCTCTGCAAAAACCCCTCATCTCCCGACAAGGCGAAGGCCGCAGCCAAGTCTGGAGCTCTGCTGATCACCCTCGAGCAGCGGACCTGTCTGGCTTCATGTAAAATGCAAACACATTTTTCTCCGTGTGCTCCAAGCAAACCTAAATGAAAGGATCTCTCTCAAACCTTCCAGAAGAAACGCCTTTCAAATGAGACCAAGGAGGGACAGTTGCAGTTCCCTGGAGACCTTCCAGAAAGGTGTAGGGGTGAAGACCAAGAGGCTTTGAGCAGGAAGAGAGCTGTCACGCTAACTATGGAGGCAGACGGGCATCATTAGGGCCAGCCAGGAGCTGAAATAAAAAGGACCAGAAAGCAAAGCACCACTGCTCAATAGCATGCAGCACTTTGAAAAACCCAGCTGTAAATGCAAAGTGCTTGGAGCCCATGAGCACAGGGGAGCCCCGAGCTCGCAGGGCCACACAGCAAGTGGCGCTTTCGCAGCGCATGCAGGGCTCACGCTGTATCTGGCTCCGAGGGCTCCCCAGAGCCAGGGCTATTCACAGAAGCAACGGGTTATACCCTGCCTCACATGGGGGGTTTGCTCCTGCCCCCTCACCCCCAGCAGCTGCTCTTCTGGTGCTTTCCCTTCCTCCTCCATCAGCCTCTGTCTCTGCCTCTGCTGTTTTCTCTTCCCTCCCCTCACTCAGAGCAGCCACATTTCAGGTCTGATG
Source organism: Crocodylus siamensis (assembly GCF_052110815.1). Lineage (NCBI taxonomy): Eukaryota > Metazoa > Chordata > Crocodylia > Crocodylidae > Crocodylus > Crocodylus siamensis. The sequence goes on along the minus strand of NC_143403.1, from coordinate 2,116,482 downwards.
TCTATTATGGCACTCCTTGTGCCAGCTTAGGGTTTGAAAGACCATTTGCAAGCACTGCTGTGAAAGCCTAAGACACCAATGGCAGCCTAGGGTGCCCCCGGGCGACGTGAGCATCAGTCATCTGCAGAAGGGACACTTGCAGGGGGGTAGGGGCAGGGGGGAGGAGAACAGCTGCCTTGGGAGGGAAAGAAGGGCGATCCCTCCAGGAGACATTCCCCTGCTAGGCCGGCCAGGGAAGGAAGGGGCAGAGCAACGTTCAGCTCCAGGACTCCTGCCCTGCACAGGGCTGGCGGCTGGGCCACAGATAAAGCCGTGTCAACTTTTCCATCTGAACACTCCTCCTCCGAACTCCGCTGGCACAGCCAAAGCGTTTCAGCCAGGTGGAAACTTGGCGGCTAAGCCAGGGAGTGCCTCCAGGACGTGGCACATTGCAAATCACCTGCTCAGACCGAGTCCCCTAGTGCAGGAGAGAAAGAGCTGGCCCATCTCACCCCCTTGCTCCCCCCTGCCAGTGCTGGACCATCTCATCCCCCTTGCTTGCAGTGCCTAGCCCTAAAAATAGGCAGTCGTGAAGCTCGTTGGAATGCATCGCAGTATTTATAGCCCAGCCACTTGGGAGTCTTTTTTAAAAACCCACTAAAGGTTAACAAAAAACAGGCACGTGACCAAGGCAGTGGAGCACCCGGCTCAGTGGCGACAAGCCACGTGATGTCACTCGTGCCGAAGTGGACTCCCCTCGAACTGGCGAGCCAGCTCCCCCAGTACAGGCCACCAGAGAGGGATCCTGGCTGGCTCCCCTAATGCTCTGAGGTCCAAGAGGAGCTGGCCGCTCGCCCCAGCCTTTCCTGCCAGCCGGAGGAACTGGCAGCCCTGGCATCTCCTGCTCAGGGCAGGCAGTCTCCCGAGCAGAAAGGCTGCAGAGCGGAACAAATCCTGAAGGCAGGAACCGGCAGACGCAGCCTTGACGGGATCGGTACGGGATCCGCCTGTGCACACTGCTCCCCGTGCCACGCTGCCAGGGAGGGAACCTGGCTGCTCCCCTCTGCCTCGGGGCCAGAAGTGGGGGCAAGCGGGCACCACCGGGAGGAGAAACGTGCACCATAGCGGCCTGTGCTCCTAGCTCAGAAAGGCACAGGAGGTGCTTGCCTAACCCGCACAGCCGATTTACCAAACCCACGCACACGTCACTGCTTCTTGCTTATGACAAACCAAGAGCCAGGAAATGCCACGGTTGGACTGAGAGCAACCAAGCCCCAGCTCCCCCCAGCAGCTGATCCTCACGCTCCTCCACCTCTCAGTGCAGCTATTGCACAGCCAAATCCTTTCACGAGCTCTGAACTGCAAGGAAGGTAAAAAAGGGGGCACCGTGGGATGTCTCCAAGCTGGCCTGCCATTTGCCCTGGTGCAGCACTGAACCGTGCAGCACCGGGAAGGAAGTCCCGCAGCTCTGTTTACATGCAAGGGGGTTGGGAAGGTATTTTGGTAGCAGCCAGCACGCCGATGAGCCCATCCCCCTGTGCATGCTTCACTGCAGTTATCCCCGAAGACAGAAAAAATGCTGCTTGTTTTTCTGCTGCTGCTGTGGAGCTAGGAAATGTCCCCCAGGCCGGAGGAGGGAGCAGAGCAGAGCCTGCTCTCCAGCTCCTAATGCACATTCCCCACTCATGCCCCCTGGACTAGCCGGGCCTGCAGTTTGACAGCAAGCGGCTTTAAGACCTGCATGGTCTCCTCTCCTGGGGGGGTTCCCGAATCAATCACGAGCGACTTTGCTCCTGGAGCCACTGGCCATGCAAGCTTTTTCTTGATGCTCCCAACAAACGCAGCCTCCGAAGACTCCTCCCGAAGGTTGCTGTTAATAGCAACCGCGCGGGTGAGTTCAAGTTCCAGCCCATTAACGTGCTCCACCTAACTGGGCGCTCCATCAGGAAAGGAGGATGGATGTCTCGGCCTCCCCGAACTAATACAAATGGAAGGAGTGGGTTCCTAAAAGACATCCTAAAAGCAAGAATATGGTGTATGCATGTTATGCCTCAGTGTCTAGGGCAGCAGCTCTCCATCTTTTTTAGACTCGCGACATCCCTCAACATGCCAGCTTTTGATTTGCAGGAATTCGTTACAGGAAAAAAAAATACTAGAGCCATTCTTCTGTTGCATAGATCCCGAAGGCCACAACAGGGCAGAATACTTATAACACTACAAAAGGAACCAGAACTTGTGGCAGAGGTGATATCTTTTATTAGACCAACTAGATATTTGCAAAAATAATGCTTTATTTGCAGGCTGTCTTGCCCAGCTGCCCTTCTTCAGGCATAGGAGAATGCCAAGCTTGTAACATTTCTCCTAGGTGGAAATGAAAATTTGTATTTTAGATAGCATGGCATGGCAGGTTCTTATTTGAAATCTCTGGGTTTAATCCCATAATTGCACATGTCCCACCCTGCAAAGCATCTCACAGCAGCCTGGTTGAGAAGAACCGGTCTAGGGCAAAGCCACTGGCAACACCCTGCACGCATGACCTTTAAAAGAGAGATCAAAACAGATCCTCAAATCAAGCCTCCCACCCCCGACCATTATAGGAATATAGAAAATTCAGGTTGGGAGGGATCTCATGGGGTCACATCTAGTCCGACCCCTGCCCCAAGCAGGCCCAGCCCCAAGTCGAGAAGTGGGTGGCTGCGGTAGTTTTCATACAAGTCGGTTCCTTCCAGAGGGAACTGACAGATTGCAGAAGAAAACTATATACTCCCAACTGCTGCCAAATCCCACAGATTTAGTTATTAGGAGGCAATTAGGAGCCATTATTAACACTTCCTACTACGTTAAGCTCCATTTGCACAGCCGCTCCGAAGCCAGTTTGGGCAGTGCTCTGAAGTTGACGGTAGTCACGTGGCTGGAGCGTGCGGCTGTTTACCCCTCCTGAAAAAGATGCATTTCACCAGGCTGTCTAGGGGAGCAGAATGACAAAGAAATATGAGGATCGGAGAAGGGCAACAAGGGCGAAAGCAAATGAAATTACGACTGCAGAAAGGAGACATTTTGGGTTTTTTTGTTTTTTTTAAATTCACAATTGAGATTTCAGCTATTCAGGAAAGTGGTGTGTTGCCTTCCAACCAACTTCAATTAGGGAATTCAAAAGCTGTCAGACAAAAGAATGGCTCCGAGTTAGTGCACCGGACAGGGATATTTTTAGCCGATGCTGGGAGACTGCTGGTTGCGAGACACTCTTCTGTTCTGCCTCTATTAAATCTCAGAGCTTTCTTTTTGTTTATAGGATGCTGGTTTTAAGACTTACGTTAGGCTGAAGCAAGGGGGGAAAGCACGCATGAGATGCAGCCTACATTGGCCTCAGATTGTTTTACTTGGTCTTTTTGCTCATGCCATCTATTGCAGCAAAATGCTTTCAAAACCAACCCAAGTGAAACAGAGAGCAATGTCTCACTCCGGGTCCTAAACCTGCCTTCCTGGGGGAGAATCACACAAGTTGGGCCTCTGACAAAGTGATTAAATCAGCAAATGTGACTTCCAGCACAGTCCGGTCGTTTGTATAATCTGCCCTGCCGGATCCCCAGTCAGAGCAGAAAGGAAGAGTGGCTTTGCCCAAACGGCAAATCTGCAGTTATTTTTGTCCAAATTTCTCTTCCGGGGTTGCTACATGCTATCCTGCAAAGGTCAAGGGATGCCCCCCAGGCTTCTTTCGCAGTAAAAAGTTAAATGCAAGGGACTGAGCAAGTGTCCTACATCTGCAGTTCAAAGCATAACATCCAAGATTAAAAAAAAAAAGGCACGACTGATATTTTCCTACAAAATTTCCTGGAAAAAAAAAAAGCATATTAACACTGTGCTGTCACCTGCGCCTCGCATGGGGCTGGTTCATCTGCGGGCGCTGCCTTGTATGCAGCTAAACCATGAAGTTATAACTCCTCGCCGCTGCTTGGTCGCTGGAATGAAAGGGCCAGTTTTCGAGAGATGCCCAGGATCTTTTTTTGCTCTGCAACTCGAGGCAGCGCATTTCTCATTCAGCCCAACCCCCCTCTTTTTCCGTTCCCCTCCCACCACTGCGGCAACGCAGATGGCAGCAGTGTGACCTCGCTGTTCCTGCCTCCTTGTTTTGATCCTGCAGTCTTGATTGTTCAAGCTAATCCCACACTCGGAGCCTTGGCTGCCAGCCAGAACTGTTATTAATGGCACAAAAGCTTCTCATTCCAGCTACTTCTACATCCGCTAATGCTGTTGTTCCCTTCTCTCTCTCCCCGCTCGCGCTACACGATGAGCTGGAATACATTTCTGGAAGGGGGAAGGCTAGCCTTGCCCACCTGAACGCTGGCAGGAAGGAGCATTAGTGCCCAGGTAAGGAAGCACCCGGATGGCCAAAGGACGACACTGAGAGCCCAAACCAAACTGGCTGCACTGCTACCCAGGAGATGACGCCTTCCAAGAAAAGGGAGTTTTGCTGCCCAAGCTGATGCCAACGCTCCTCGCCCCAGGAAGGGTGACCCCGCACGAGCCACAGGCCAGACCCCAGCACAAAGCCGGACGCGGCATTAGGAGCCGGGCTCTGCAGGCTGCCCTTGCTGGGCTGTCGCGGTCCTCATCTTCGAGGGCTGTTTTAAGCGACACGCTGCGTTCGAGTATGCCGAGCCTGGTCCAGACTGGAAATCCAAGTGGACCAGGAAGCTTGGCCCCATGTGCCTAGGCCTTCAACCCCAGTCTTCAAAGCCCTTGCGGGGCTCTTGGTAACCACCCTGCTCCTTGAGATTCAACTGCCCTGCACAAAGGATGACCCGAGCTTTCCCTGTCCACCCACAAAAATGCACTCCCCAGAAGCAGCTGATAGATTTGCAAGGCTGCAGTCCTCAAAGAGACGATCCACTCCTGACCCAATTGCCCAGGATGCCGATGTCTAATACACGCTTGATTTTTAGAGCCAGCGCAAACGCTAGGCCTGCTTGCTCAGGGCCCTGCTGCAAGGCAAGCCTTCTGGGAGGGCCGTGGCACGCGGTGCCCTTCCAACCCGAGCGGTGACCCATTTCAGCACTGTGGACGTTGCAGGGGTAGTGGTTGTGTAACTGGTCCCCTCCAAGGCTGCATCCCGGATCAGCCATGCGGAGCACAGCGCTGGAGGCAGGAACGCTGCCCTCGCAGAAAAGAGCCAAGCCAGCAGACCTCATCTAAAACGCATTTCAAGCACAGCTCTTCTGGGATCAGCCCTGTGCAAACCAGCCCCGACACATCCTCGTCCAACCTACTACTAAAACTACAGCCAATCTTGACATGGCCGTGAGGCAAAGCACCTGAACCTGCCACAGGTAAAGCAGGGGGACAGGGACAGCCAACATCCTGCTGCAAGGGTCATCAAAATACACTTGAGATGCAAGGAAGAGGATGAAGGCAAATCCCACCCCTCCCTTGCATACCAAGGGTAAAATTTCTTTATGATCCCAAATCTGGCATCAGTCTGGCCTTGAGTGGATGGGCAAGACCCTCTAGCCAGGGCCCTCCGGCTTTTAAGTCCCAGTAGGAGCACTGGCACAGCCCAGTCCCCATCCCCAGCCTGGGCTGCAGCCAAGACCTGATGCCCCCAAGAAAGACAAAAAGATAACCAGTGATGCATAGCAACCAGAGGGGGTTAGAGAGTTTGTACCAGGCCGGTCTGCTGTGGGATAGGGGTGGCCCTGGCATCGCCACCCAGCTCTACCTGGCCTGTCCACAGGACGCAAGGCAGGCCAGTCACGGTATGATCAAATCTGACGGCATCTTATGGCTGCTCCTGATCACAAAGAAACCTGTGCAGGCCTCCCTGGAGCACTGCCCTTCTCAGGACATGGGAATTTATGACTCTGCCTTTGATTTCTTGTAATAAAAAAGGTAGGAAAGGGAGGTGGCAGCTCCTAGCACATTTCTTCCGATTAGGGCAGGCCACTACATTTTCTAATCAAAGAGATCTACGGACAACTTCATTTCAATATTTATGTGTGTCAAGAGGTTGCAGAGGCCAGGACCTAATGGAGCAGAAGCGGGCAATAAGAGTGCGTCTGGGATAGTCTGGTGAGATCCCCGCCACCGTTATATGCCTGCATCATTCATAAACTACTGCGAGACCGTTTCAGGCTGGACATAAGGAAGAATTTCTTTCCTGTCCGAGCCCCCAAGGTCTGGAACAGCCTGCCATCGGAGGCGGTTCAAGCACCTACATTGAACACCTTCAAGAGCAAATTGGATGCTCATCTTGCTGGGACCCTATGACCCCAGCTGACTTCCTACCCTTGGGACAGGGGGCTGGACTCCATGATCTTCTGAGGTCCCTTCCAGCCTGAATGTCTATGAAATCTATGAAAAACCCATACCCAAAGACGGAGGAAGGGAATTTTTCACAGCTCAGCTGCCAAAAAGCAGAAGACAACTCCCCCCACCCCAACTTCTCAGGTGCTGCATTAGTGAATTAATTGTTGCTTAAATACTAGTCCTCGACTCCCATTCTGATGGCAAGCCATTGCCCTCCGCCTGCCAGACCTCCGAGACTAACAGAGGCTGGAGTAACCTGTATTTCAGGAGGAGACCTTATTTCCCAGGCTGCGGGCTTTAATTTTGAACTCTCATAAGCCTCTCCGGCCTGCTCACTACCAGCAGCCCCAGCGCCTGGTCCCACTGCCATGCGTGCAGAGGAGCTTTGCACTGATTGAGGTTAAATCTGACATAAGTAAAAACTTAAATACCTCACGGCAGCTCCTAATGTCAGTCAGTGCTGGAGTTTCAGAGCAGTGTTGCAGCACTGTTTCATTTGCAGTGGGATTAACTCGGAGGAATTAAAAATGCTCTTGAAATGCTGAACTCCCACTCTTCCGGGTATTTGAGGAAACAAGTCCCGATTCCCCCTCTGCTCCTGCCTGCACACTTGGTTTGAAACAAGGGTAATATCAAGCTTGGGATATGGGAGCTTCATTTAAATCCAGGCTCGGGTGCTGTATGTTCGCGTTGCATACAGTGAATCAAAGAGATAACTAGGTCATCCTATGAGTAACAAATGGGAATGGAAAAGTTTATGCACAGCTCTATGTAACATCTCTCTGACTTGCCAGAGAAGGCTTCTTGCAGTGGGTGTATTTTATTTAAGAGGGTGAAACAGGAGGGCCAGCAGCTGCCAAAAAAAACCAAACAAACAAAAAAACCCCCAAAAGATCACAAGACCAGATAGAAGTGAACGGAGCACAAAAATACACTCTGAAGCAAATTTAAATCCTTGCTTATGCCTCGCAGAGCTCAATGGCACTTCAAGCCTCTGTCGGGGAGGATTCAGCAAGTTGCACAAAGAGAGAAGAGGTAACAAACCGGGAGAGGAGGTGGCGGCAGAGAGACGGGGTCACTTGGGTGAGGAGAACAAAGGTCTCGTGGGCTGCAGGGGGGGGTTTTCCTTCGGTATCTGCATTACAGACTCTAGCTTGAGGGCCCTCCTGGCGAAGTGGGTTTGGAGAGGGAGCCGAGCTGGGTCGTGGAGCAAGACGGGAAGATTTGCAGACACACAGGGAACAAAGGAGAGTACAAAATATGGAGACAGGAAAACAACCCCAGCGATTTTGCAATGCTGCCATTGAAGAGCTGGGGTCCAGCCTGACCTGCAAAACCCAAGCTAGAGGCCTTCCCTGCAACAAATGCTGCATCGAGCCCCGGGGTCAGAGCACACCGTCTTTCAGAAAACACCCCCTGGATTACACGAGTGTCCCGGGATGGGATGCCCGCCATGCTCACCAGCACCCAGCTCCAACTACCCTTGCCGTTAAAGACGCACACCTTATTTCCAGTCTGGATCCACCGGGCTTCCGGTTTTGCCTACCAAATATTTTACCTTTGGCTGCAGCATTGCATTCCTGTTGCCCACAAAGGGGTGTGGACCGTGCTCAACCACCACTGACCCATCACTTTGCTGTGCTGTAGAGCTTGTGCTCCTTCAGTCTCGCTCCAAGACGTGCTTCTGATCCTCTAACTCTCTCTCCTTGGCCCTCTCCCATTTTTTTGCTATTACCCTTGAAGTGCGATCACTCGGGCCGGGCAGCCTTTCAGCAGCACTCTGCCCATGGCTGCTCCTGCCAAGGACCGCAGGGGTTTTTTTAGCCACCGTGTCACACTACGAGTTCATCTTTAGGTGATTATCCCCTCCTGACCCGTCTTCTCTACCAGGCCCTGCCTCCCAGATTCAAGCCTGCTCGCCTGGCCCCCGTACTCTGTTCCTAGATGCATGGTCTCACGTTTAATCGCACTGAAGGTGCAATGTCCTTCACACTGCCGGCCACATTTCCCTCCTTGCGTTCTTTTGCCTCTGTTATGGGTTTCCTACAAAGGTTGTATTCATTATTTCAGTGCATTTCCCAGTTCATTTTTAGAGGGGTTTTCACTTCCCTGAGATGAGCAGTTTGGGCTTGGAACAGACCGTGCGTGCATCTCTGGGGGGGGGGGGGGGGGGGGGGGGGGGGGGGGGGTCCGAGAATGAAGCTCTGGACAAACTCCACTGATTTTAATTCAGGCTCGAGCTCCACCCCCAAAACAAAAAGATTTAGGGTTAAATGGGTGATCAAAAGACTCCCCTTCTACCTCCCCAAGCCATACTAAAAGGCAAATGCACCCCTAGGATCTACCAGAAAAATACCTCTGAAAGAGAATGGAGAGACATCATCCTGGATCCTATGTGCAATACTGGTCACCCGTGTTCAAAGATGCACTGAAATGGGACCAGGTGCAAGAGGACTATGAAAAAGATCAGCCTAAGGCTGAAAAGACTTAGCCTGGCACAGTGGTGCTCAGCCTTTTCAGGCTCAAGGCACCCCTCAAATGCCAGCACTTGGTTTTCACCCATTTTGTAACTGCAGAACAATTCCTCGGCTGCAAAGAACTCAGAAATAACGCAACAGGTCAAAAGCTTTTAACATGCTGGTTTCCGATTTGAAATCTCCAGGTTGACCTTGTGCATCCTGTTTGTGCACCAAAGAGTGCTAAAATTGCGTGGCACCTTGCAGCACCTCCGACAGGATCTCAAGCACCCCAGGGTGCTTCACCCTGCCTGAGAATCACTGGCCTACCAAAACCAAGGCCGGGGGGATATGACAGCTCTCTAGAAACACACCAGGAAAATGTAAAAGCAGACAGACGACACTGGCAAATGGGTATAAAGCCTGTGAATAAACTGAGGCTGGCAGTTAGAAGGTTTCTAACCACAAGAAGAGTTTGGTTCTGGGACAGCCCTCCAAGAAGAGTAACTGGACCATTTCACAGATGGGACCACGTGACATGGGCACAGAGGATGGGACTCCGTGACACAGCTGGGCCTTCCCAATCCAGTGTCCCACTACTGCCATGTTTCACTGCCCAAATGCTGGGGAGCCAGGCCACCACCATGCTGCGAGCAGGACATTCTCCTCCGCCAGCGTCATTCCTAATGCTGCACTGAAGCTTGCGCATCTCCCTGTTTGTCATGTACATAGAAATGTAAACACATCTGGCACTTTGCAGCTGGCACAAATGTATTAAACAGAAGTGACATGAAATGCATGTGCTCAGCAACTTAAGACCTAGAGGCACCACCAGGCGTAGCCAGATAAAAGGCAGCCTGGAGCAGTCAGGTCTCCAGAAGGGATTATGCAAAGGGAGCAATGTGCAGCTAGACCCCAGCCAGTCCACCTGTGCGGTGCTCCTGTCCATCACGTATCCCAGCCTAAATCCCCATAGCCAAGAGACTTCCTTCCAGCTCTTCCTTCCTTTCTCAGAGTGCTGCTGCCTCCCTGGTGCTCACCTACCCGCCCTCTGGCTCAGGACTCCCTCCCTCTGGAAAGGCTACCGAGGTGCCCATTATACCAGACACACGGCGATAAATGGTTCTTAATCCCTTGGACTCTCTGTCTAGTGTCTTCCAAGCCAGGATTGTATTGTGCTTTACAAACAGCGGATTAAGCCTGAACAGCCCCTCTGCGGTAGGAAAGTATCATCTCCGTCTCCCAGACAGAGAAAGGGAAATGAGGCACAAAGTGAAGTCACTTGGCTTTAACCAATGCCCATGATTCTTCCTCTCCATGTGCGCACGGAGGCTGGGGTATTGTAGGCCTGGCAGCGCAGGTGTCACATCTGTCCTAAACCGGGAACCAGTCTCAGAAGCTACCTGGACCTCATCTCCCGCTGCCTTCTCAAAGTGAGGTCTTCTCATTGAGCACTGCTGGAACGCGCTGGTTCGCACACCTCTCGATTTAATCCTGCTGCAAGAGCCTGGGCAAACATGTCCATTCATCTGCTTTGAGCATCCAGAGAAGTTCATTTTCGAACCCACCTCTCACAGCCAAGTGTTTCGTGCAGCTTATTCTCCAGTCACATCCTGGTGTCTCTGGGAGGATCTGCAGGATATTCCCATCTACAGCACTCCCCTTCTTCAGAGCTGTATTTTGCATGCTGCCTTGCAGACACGTTTTGCACCTCTCTCATCACCTGCCTGTGCAAACTGCTCATCTCTGCTGCTTCAGCCCCGAGAAGGACACTATTTTCCACATGCACTGTGGCTTTGTTGTGGACTCCATTTTTGCCCCTGCACAAAAAGAGATCCACGCTGGTCACCTTGTCCCTAATCCTTCATGCAGAGTGGCCTGCACTCTGCCCCAGCATCTACTTTGAAATTCAGCTCTTGGCTACTTTCACGTCAATCCAATCTCTTGGATAACTTTGCTCCATTTCAGGAGCCCTCACCAGGGCATCCGTTCTGCACCTGAACTTCGTCTTCCTCCTGCATATTTTATGGATGTATTTCTGCTTTTGCATTTGTGCGGAGAGCACCAGACACCTGTGCACAACGCTTGCTTTCACCATGTGCACATCACCTTTGCTACATGGGCCACCTTTGCATTTCTGTTGCCATAGCTTCCACATTTACGGAAAACAAATCTGGTCTCTGCCATTTATTTTACCCTTGCATTCTGTCTTTGCGCCTCGCTATGCATTTTAATAAATGGCACTCTCTTCCATTGCCTGCTAACATTTCTACTTCGGGAGCATGTTCCTCACCAGCCCAGGGAACCTCCACCACCACCTCTGAGCAATCTTTCACCTGGCAGAGATGGGACCAGTCAGTGACCAAACTATACCACGGACATTCACACTACTTTCAACAACGGTTAACAGTCTCAGTCAGCTTCTCATTTCTTATACAAATGTGCTTTTCCCACGTGACATTCTTGGGCGGATTAAAGTATCCTTAGTTTTTTTAAATGCAGTGTGCATCCTCCGTCATGCTCCAAATCTGCAGATCTCCAACGTCCCTGGGTCCAGCTCCAGGCCACTCTACAGTTCCAGGCCAGACTGAGGGACAGAGGGGATAAGTCTCCTCCGTTGTTGCAGACTTTCCTTACTTCCGATGTCATACAGCATTGGGGGCCAATGTTTGACAGGAGTGACACAAACTAGCCCCATACTCTCCTCGAGGGCTACTCTCATCCCCTTCCCCTACCTGATCTGCTGCTCTGCTTCCGGCCCTACCCCTGATCTTTTGTATGCCACACACAGAGGCTGCCCGTGCCACTTGTAGCACGCATGTCACAGGCAGGCCACCCTTGCCATACAGCACGTGACAGGGAACACTGATAGTCTTTTTCCTGGCTGAAGTCACAGGATGCTAGTTAGAGTTACCATGCACGTGACAGGGACCAGTATACACCAGTTCTAATGGCTGCTGTGAGCACGTTCATCCTAGTGACTTCACCTTGCCACCATATCCACCTTTTCCCTTTGTCAGCTCCAGTGAGAGGCTTATGAAATCAGCCCACTGGAGGCAGCCTAGCTGGAAAGCAGGAATGTGATGCAGGCTGTTGCTAAAACAGTGCTTTGCATATTGGGTTTCAAATATGTGCTTCTACATGCTCAGCAACAAGGGAAAAAGCCGTCAGACCAAAATGACACCTCTGCAAAAGGCGGCAGTAACTGGCAGGTACACAGCGATCAGGTGAGCCGCGCAGGCCCCACATCCTCCCCAGCCACAGCCCTTTCAAAGCAATCAGAGCTCCCTTCGAAACCCTTTTTCTTCAGCTGCGAGCAGAGCGCTGCTCTGCACTGGCCATATCCACCCGACACTGGTTGCATACATGAGCTGCCTCCAAAGCACGCAGGGTTTGCAAACAGGGCGCGCCTCATTCTCCGCTGAAGGAGAAAGTAGCAAGGAGCCAGCAGCCCCAGCAAGGACATGCACAGACAGAAAACAGAAACCCAGGGCCAGATTCTGCTGGGTTAAACCACTGCACGTGAGTTCAGGAGAAAGCCGGTTTCCTGCAAAGGGAACATACTGCACGAAACCGTGGGTGTGCTGCCCTTTTGGGCACGAACTGAGAATTTGCTGAAGCTAACACGGAAAAACGCCACGTTCCCAAAATAAACTGCGTGCGCATCTTTGCCTGGTGAAAGGGCAGAAGAGCTGCAGGATGGAGCGTGATCCCCACTTCTGAGCACACCCCCAGCCCAGCTGCAGTGGCAGACATGAATCCACCTCCAGTGTTTGCTGGTCTCTGGGCAAGTCTCTGAAGTGCTGGCTCATTTCTACCTCCCCATAACACCCTCCCTGGACAAGAGGGATGCTCTTCGAGACCCCTTGCAAAACTGAATTTGGATTCCTGGCACGGCTGCCGTTATCCCAGGCTATTACTCTGCTGGAGCCAAAGCAGTACTGAAAGAATGACATTTTTTCAGATTGTTTTTGTCTACGAGCCAAAAATGCCCTTCAACAGGTTGACTGACCCATCAGTCCCCAGGGTGCCTGTGCTGCCTGCTCCCCACGCCAGGCAAGTTGCACTCAAAGTGGCTACTGCCCACAATGTTACACCGGCCGCCTTTCTGCAAGCAAAATAAAGCTACACCAAACATCCACCAAGTGTCTTTGGAGATTAAGCCCGGGTAAATTAACACGTTCGGATGTCACGGGGGACTGGGCAAGACGGACTGCCCCAGGACATGGCAATTCTTACAATAAGTCTTTGCAGAAATGTGCCCAATTCAAACAAGCACCAGGTCAGCACAAACCCACGCAGCAGGATGGGGAGGCAGTAAGTCACCTCCTTTTTGACGCTGTACTTGCCAATGCTTGCAACTATTACGAAGTGCCTCCTGCGATCCAGCTCAGTGTGCAGCAAGCACGCTCATCTGAGTCTATTTCTCTGCACCTTGGAGCTGATGGCACCCATTATTTTCCAAGTAAAAAGACCAACCAGGGTTTAAACAGTCCAAAGATGTACACGAGGCAAGGATTTCTTAAGGTGGCCTCTTTTATTGGACCAACTATGTCACTGGGGTAAAGTCAGGTGAGCTTTTGAATACAAGATGTTCTTCCTCAGGTCTCTGATACACGCATGGAGGGTTCAACATGGAGAGACAGGTCAGAAAGCTGGGAAAAGCACTCCCAAAGGAGGTCTGGGGAAGCTTTCACCTTTCAAGAAACACCTCTCACTCATGGTAGGAGCTCTGTGCCCTATACCTGGGCTCTCAGGGCAATGGTTCTCCAGGCTGGCACATGCCAGGGGGCCTAACCTATCCCCTGCTATATCCCCCTACTATATCAAGGTCTCCTACTTTCTCTCCTCTACACTAGGATCTAGGTCTTCCATGCCTTTGCCTTATTCCCAACAATTCTCTCTCTCTCACACATCCATCTAGGAGATAAATTATTCAGCATCAACACTTTAAACTCTGCCGGGCAGGTAGGTACAGTAGAGACAGAGGTGGTGTAACGCTGGACAATGTGAACAGCTGCTGCCTTCAACTGGTCCTTTGATCTACAGCTCTGGTTCCTGCTGATGGCTCTGTTAACCAGAGAGTACGTGCCTGCCATTTCCCGCTTCTGATTTTCATTGAAATCAACAGGGTGCTGCCTGCTGAGGCCCAACACATTCCCCGAAGTTTTGGGACAAGCGCACACAGCATGCTGGAGCGATCATGTTACTGCCAGGCAGAGATGCCACTGAGTGCAAGGCCCAGCGTGCCAGGCCAAAAGGAGCACTAGCCAGCTGGGCACGCACCCGCGGGGATGAATGCAATGCGAGGAGGGGGACCTCTACCCGGAGAAGAGCCTCGAGCGCTGCCTTGGTGGTGCCACTCCACAGGGGAAAGGACAGGAGTGGGTCATCTGGAAGGACAGGTTTAGGAGGAGTTTTCGAAAGCACTTTCTAGCTCAACAGCAGGCATGCTGTGCTTCAAGCTCGCTGCCCAACTAAGGTTTCCGTCCACATATTCATCTGGGAACTTCGACCAGGGAGAGGCATTTTTACTGCACACATGCCACGGCCAACGATGACTATGATAGATCGAAAGTAGGCGAATACCCACACTTCTAATCTGAAGAGCTCTGCACTTCCACTTAAAATTTTTAGGGGTCTGCAAATGAAAAACCACTGCTCTAGAATATCCCGGGTTAAGAAACTAGTAATACGCAACACATATAAAGCAGCAAGACGGCCACCGTGCTCTCCCAGCCTAGCACTGAGAGGTGCTCACAAGGCTGCCCTGGGATTGATGCGCTCCTGCTGCTTGGATTGCCAAAAAGGGGCCTCTGCTTGCCACAGTCTGGAGTGCACCTTCCCGGCAGCATCCCGCTCCTCCCCGGCGCACACACTGCAAAGCCTTGGTGTGGTACTAGAAGCCTAGCCCTGCCGCAGACACATTCAGGTCAAACAGAAGGAAATTTAAGGGAGAAAAAAAAACAGTATTTCAGAGGAGAGTTTTTACGGGGAGACAAAATAATTAAATGGCCTGGAAACTATTCTATATTAAAAGTCACTAGAGCACTAAAAATCTAGCACTGACAGTTACTGCTGAAGCCCTTTAAAAGTTACCATGGTAGTTCATGCAGCAATTCGCCCACTCATTCTTCAATAATGGTGGATTTTTTTGATTTTTTTTTAAACGAAATGCAAGCACAAACAAGTAAATGTTGCTGACGGGGACCACAATCACTTTCTCTCGCCACAAAAATCTCCCATCCTTGGGCCCCGACATGAGCCCTTGGTGCGGAAAGAGTCAGCAGGTAGCACAAAGGGCCAAGCCAAACATGCAAGAGCGAGCGGCACTCCCCACTCTCCAGGACACCAGGAAATTTAAGAAAGAAGCAGCCTTGGAGGCCAGCATCCATTTCTTTTTCTTTTTTTTTTAAACTGCAGCTGCCGGGGACATAAATGGACACTTGAATGCTCTGTGAGCTCCCGCCCCTCTGGGAAACACTGGAGTCTCACAAATATTAGATGTCAGACAGGGGAAGCAGGTATTTTTGGACGGAGCTTTCTCCCTTAATTAAAGGCACAGGCTGATTACACTCATACCAGAGCGCTGGCTCCTTGCAGCCCAATCCAGCCAGACTGACATTAAGAGACAAGTCGAAGCAAGATGGGGCCAGAACAAAGGAAAGTCAACACCAGGAGACTGCAGGGAGGAGCAGGATGCGACGGCATTGACCTGCCCAGCAATTATTTCCCTGATCAAGGCAAGGGCTAGAAGCGCCTCTGGCTGATGCCCAGGCCGGATCAGGACCACACTCTCCTCGAGCGGCGGGCGCGGTTCTGCTCCGGCACGTGGACACTTCCAAAGCTGGAAGCACGGTAAATTAGCACCTTCTCATCAGCCAAATTCAGCAGCAGTTTCTTCAGCCGTGCAGAGGCTGCGGAGTTGTGAAGCATCGGCTACCTCCCCCGGCTGCTGGGTAAACGCTTCTTCCTGGCCTCACGGCCCCCACACTGAGCTCCCTTCCCAGCCAGGCCCGCTCGCAAGTCGCTTCCCAGCCCAAAAAGTCCTTTGGCCTCTGCACTGCTCTTCTCCACCCTCGCGGGCCCAGAGCATCCCTCTTCCTCCACCTGTACCCAAATTCCCAGAACTGAGCACAAGTGGCAACTACCACAACATTGCCTGCCCTTTCCCAGCCCTTCATCTTTTCGAGGGAGACTAGGACAAGGAAGACCCTCCCTTTCTGTAGGGCCCAACCCAGTGGGGCCAGGAGCTGTGCCAGGGACCAGCAGCTGCACTGGAACAGCTGTGCCCCTGGCTCCGCTTGCTAACGAGACTCTTTTTGAAGGGAAAACCCCAATACAAACTGCTGGCACACGCAGATCCACAGCCTGCGAGCCACCTCGCACCCTACTCCTACTTATGCATACTGGCTCCAGACTGTAATGCCTCCTGGCGCACCATCTTCCAAGGGAAAACCTCCATTAGCTCAAAATTCAAATGGTAGTGGGGACCCCAGCCGTCTGCAGCTTCCACAAGAGGTTACTGGGACATGGTTCAAGCCAGCAGGAAGCCCGAGGTTTAAACCTGACCCACTTACCCTGTCTCATTAAACTGTGTTCAACCTTCTCCCTAGGGAAGGGGAAGCCTTTGGGGAAGACCCACTGTCTTTATGCCTATCTGAAGCTCCCCCCCCACACACATCAGCGGCTCTATACCAGCAGTTCTCAACCTCTTTTAAGACTTGAAGCACCCCTTGGAGGATGCCAGCTCTGTTTTCACTCATTTAACTACAGAACAGTGAATAGAGCAATTCTTCTGTTGCAAAGAACTGAGAAAAAAAACACAACAGGACAAAATGTGGTTCATGCTACCACTGCCTATTTGAAACCTCTGGTGACCAGGTTCTTTGGGCAGATGTGATATCTTTTATTAGACCAACTAAATAATTGGGGAAATTGTTTTTTGCAAGCTTTCAGGTACAAACAACTCTTGTGAACCTGATATGCACACCTAACAGTGCTAGCAATTGTGAAAGGACCCAGGGTGCTGAGGCACCCCAGTTGAGAACCACTGCTCTGTATCAGTAGTCCCAGCTCTTAACCTGGTGTCAACTGTAATGAGCACTTCCGGGAGTAGGGCCTCAAGTTTTTAAATGCAGCTGTTTGGAAAGAGGCTGATCCTTCTGAAGATGGCACGCTCCCGACCCAGCATGTGCTCTGGATGCCCTGGCAGCTACCTCTCCAGCTGATTCAAGAGCAGTGTGAAGCTCTGAAAGGGATCCTTGTTTTCCTTCTCTCTCCACAGCCCTCATCAAATCCAGTTCTCATCAACCGGAAGCACATTTCAGCCCAAAGGAGATTCAGAAACGTTCCCTCTCGCCAGAAGGAAGGGGGGGGAAGACGAGACATCTGGTGGCAGCTTATGCTGGAGAGGAAAGGCAGCGCAGCAGGGGCAGGATGGATCCAGACTGAAGTTCCTCTCGAGGTGCCAGTTCCCATCGGAGATGCTCTCCGGCAAGTCAACCCGACTTCCCGGCTGCAACAAGGCCCCGCTTGCAGAGGTGGAACGCCAGCTTTGTTAAGCAGAAAGGAAAGCCTGAAAACCCGACTGCATCCCCATTGTTTTGTGGCCTTTTCGAACGGCTATTTTCTCTCTTCGGTCATTGTAATGCCTTGCATGCTCAGCTGTGACTGTGCTTCCCTTTCACTGCCTTCTGCTTCTGTTTGTCCTTTTGATCTCCCACTTCTCAGCCTGCGCCCCCCGCCCCCCACTCCTTATTTCCACTTTTATTAGGGTAGCAGGCAGAAAAGCTCAAAGGATGAACAATGCGTTCAGGCTGAAAAGGCTTTGAAGCTGAATTGCCTTATTTACTGATGGGTTCCCCAACCTCTACATGAAACAAAATAGCATTTTACCTTCACCGAAGCACTCCAGGCTTTATTTTTAGTTTAAAGCAACTCCCCAGACGCCAACAATTAAAAAAATAAAGCGGATGGAACATTAAACGTGTGCAGACATCAACACGAACACAGGCAGAGTGGGGGGGCAGGGGGCTGGTGGTTTTATTTTAAGCATTCGTACGTCCCATCAAAATACACGGCCTCTTCCAAAGGGGAAACACTCTCAGAATCCAATTATAAAACCCCTGGCTGCAGAGGCAGTTTATTTCTTCCGACGTTCGTCTACGGACACGCTGCTATGTTGTCCCCAAAGGAGCATTTCTTCCTTTAACATCCAAGCAGAAAATGAATGCAGTTGGTCCAATAAAAGGTATCACCCACAAAGATCCTTGCCTCTCACATAACCCTGCTCGAGTCATTTTTCCCTGGGATTCCCAGGGCTCTTTGTAGGTTATGTGGATTCATTTATCTGGATTTTTAAAGCAGTCCTGATTTTTCACTCTTAAGTGATGAATCTAAAGCAAGGGAAGGATTTCCCAAGCCCCCAGTTTCTCCAGACAGCCAGCCCCTGCCCACAATGGGGTTTGGATGCCAACACCCCTTATCTGATCAAGCTTGCCCCCACTGCAGCATGCCCACAGAAGCCTCTCGCAGTTTGGAGAAATGGAAATTAACAGGTAAGGAGAGGAAGAAAAACCCGGCAGAGCTGGGGAGACCATTTTTGCCTCCATGGTAGGTCTGCAATGTTAAGGCACATCCTGTGCCAAGATACGATGAAGACAGGCTCTGCCGGACCTCCCGGGGCGGGCAGGCAGTCTGTCCCCACTATCTCCAGCAAAAAGTCCAAGCTAGCAGATACAATCTATTGAAACCCAAGACTGCTAGCTTATATCTCAGTTTCTCTGGTGCAAGAGGTGGCACTGCCAGGACCAAGCTCCAGTGGGGTCAAATCTCCACTTTGAACTGGAGCTGGAAAAGACAGAAGCCAGCAGAGACCACCATGGGTTACGGGCAGTTCACAAGGCAGCGCTGCAATCTGGATAGCCCGCGTGAGGCCTACGTCCGAAAGGAAGGGCCACCATTTGCACACCCACGTAGGGATGGAAAACAGCACTCTCGGGCAGGTCAGCAGCGGCCCGTGGTCCACAGGCCCCAAAGGGACTGACCAAATCCAAAACACTCGAGTCTGGGGTGCCTGGCCAGCTGCACCCCTGCCAGCTGGGCACCGAGTGAGCAAGCAGCAGCAGATGGGAGATGTCCCCCACATGCCACGTGTGCCCTCACTTGGTCTCCAAGAGAACTGACCAAGCAGAAAGGAAGGAGCAAAGGGTTTAAATAAAATATGTACCAAGGCAGGACCCTGCAATCGCCATCCTCCCTAATTCAGGATTCGCAAATAATGTCTTACGTGACCACTAAGAGACCCAAACGGTCGGTTCTATGAAGGGCTATCAATAGGTCTCTCTCTGTATGCTTTGATTCAACTGAAATGCAGGTGCTCCGTCCTCCCCACCCTTGAAAAACAAAATTCAGCAGCGCACAAATTACAGCAGGGGGACCACGCTGGGTGCCACAGAGGCATGGGCAGCCTGTGGGGGCACGAGTGCATCAGGACCAGAAAGTGAACCTGGGCGAGGCGGACTACGCAAAAGGAAAACTGAATGGTCTAATGTTATGGCTTGGTCTGAATAAAATATCAGGCTAACAAATGGTGTAGTATGTCGAGGGGAAAAAAGCAACTGAGGCTGTACCTGGAATACTTCAATGAGTTGCTGAACATAACCCCTTTAACACGCACGTTCTACACAATAAAGTACCCGTTACTTTTTGCAAACCTACTTGGATTAAGGGGGAAAAAAAAACAAGCAGCCTTAATTAAGAGCACGGTACAGGCTCATTATCAGTAATGAAATTAACTGCACACCAGGTTTCAGGTGAAGACAAAGCTCCCATTTTGTGCGACTTTTCATACTGCAGATTTCTCCATGTTGCTCCATGACTATTTACTACTTCAAATCATGCGCATCTCTGAAGACTCCCAAGTTACACATTTACTAGATGGTCTAATTTATCCACTATCGAGTAAATACTTTATTAGCAACTGCTTAAAGTCATAATTATTGCTCTGTGAATAAGCAGATTTCACAAACAACAAACTAACATACCCCTGAATTAATGCACATGGGAATACATTGTACATGCATGTTAAAAACATGACTTCTCCAGCAAAGCGGTATGCTGTTTAATTGTTATAAAACTCTTTTAAATACCAAGAAAATGAGCACCCAGACCACCATTCCTGACAACTGCATGTTGATCCTGAAGTGTTTTTCAGTGGCAAGAACAAACACACTTCCAACTTCCGACTTGATTTTAACACTTCTCTGAAAAAGCAGTTCACCTTTACAGAGCGAAGAGATTTCCATATTATAGTAGTGAGGTTAGCTGCCAGACTTTCAAGGTTAATTGACAATGTTATTATACAGCTTGCTCGGATCTACGATGAATCAAGCTGAACTCGGGTATCTGAGATGTTGCGTTGCCCCGCTCCTTCATCCCCTACTGTCTAATAGCTTGTTTACCCTTTTAATTTTCATACATGGTGGGGGCACACTAATGGTCTTCAACCAAGCTGGAAGTAGCAGCAAATTTTTGTCGGCTGAACTGCTTTTAAGAAACCCCCAGCATCTTAGAAACTCAGATGGGGCTGCAGTTGGCATTAACGTCGCCCACCGTGCAGCCAGCTCTGAAATGAAATGGAGTCCTCTCCCATCCCCACCGGTCCCCAGAACCAGGATTAGTGAGACGATCTGAACCATTTCTCAAACCAAAGTCTGCCTTCCTTGGGATGCAACAGGGATTCAAGCATGCAACGCACAGGATCACCTCGCTAAAAAGCAGTCACCATATGCTTGGGGTAAAGGAGCACAGTGCATCTGCCCCAGCTAGGACTGACCCCCTATTTCTGGGGGGCTGCAAGGGTCCATTTGCAGTACTACTGAAGGTTTCTATTGAAGCTGCCCTCCGGCCAGCACGTGCCAACCATCTGCTGGCTCGTCACCCGCCACCCCCAGCCTCTGCTCCTGCCGCACTTCACTTCCTGCCTCTGTTGTCCCCAAGTCAAACCAGCCACAGAAGATTAGGCCGATTCCTAGATGAGCTTTTTTGCTTGAGGAACAGGAAGCACAGTGCACAGAGGAAGGGGCTCACTTGGACCGGGGCACCTGACGGCAGCTCTTGGGACCAGCCAGAAAAAGAAAAAGCAGCACAGACGTGCCCCAAGAGACTGCATGAGCTGCCTGCCATAGCACGAGCGCTTCTGTTCTCATACGCTTCTAGAAACCTGGTTTCCTCCATGGTGAGTAATTCTACTTTCTAAGGGACGACTAAAATACCCAGCTTTCATCATTGCTCATCTCGGTGCGGGTAAGCGAGCAAGTTATGGTTATGTACCCGGGCTGCTAAAATTTCCATGATGAGCTTGCTAGGCCGGCTCTTGCACTAGACATGGTAAAGCACTAATAAAGCACAGCCTTCATTTATGAATTCCCATTTTCAGAGGTTTAACGCTGGGGAAGACAGGGGAGAAAAAAAAATAACAAGCAGGATCAAAGAGTAAGGAAATCATGAGCCTGGGAAAACCATTATCTTCGTCAACCGTGGCTTCTAGACACCCACTGCATCACCTCCCCCTTGGAGGAGGGTAAGAAGAGGTCTGTGCACTTTACTACCACGGCTCATCTTCCCCCGAATCTGTAAAGCTCGACAGATTCACGCACGAGCTGCCAGCACGAGGCCTTCTCTGCAGAGCTGCGTTTTGCTACGTGCTTCGGCTTTTTCCTGTCTGTCTAAGAGGGGGGCTGCTGAGCGAGAACGGCAAGGATTCTTCCCAACCTGGGAATGATTCACCGCCTTTCCGGCGAAGCACCCCCACGGCGGTGCCGCGAACACCGTGAACGTGTACCTGCAATACAGTACAGCCGCGATCGTCCCCTGGGAGCAAGGACGGGCAGCGTTAAAACAGGAGCACGCCATGTGCCCTCCGACAGACGCTGCTGACAGGAGGCAGGGCCGTGCTCAGAGCTGCTCAGGAAACCCAGATGAGAAGACCGACACGGACGACATAAGCCGTTCTATTTTTACCAACCAATGGGACGCTGCGCCTGGCTGAGCAGAGGGCTGTTTCTCTTCTCGACAAGCGCTAAACCCGGTTAGAAAGATTAATGTTCCCCTCTCAGCAGCACTATTTTCCTCACACTAATATTCGGCACGAGGGAAAAGCCAGCACACCCTCCCCCTGGGGAGAGCGCGGAGCTTCGCCTCCATGCCCGGGCGAGCCCTGGCCTCTCTGTCGAGACCAAAACGGGTTTGTTGCGACGGTGGGATTTTTTTTCTGATGTGGATTAATGTCCATTAAGATCCGCAGAGAGACTCATCAGCTCATTCCATATACACAGGGGCTTGGAAAGATTTCCCAGCACTTACTCACTAAGCCCATCAATCAGAGCACCATCCACCCATGCCAACCAAGCCACTTCCCTATGCCCGACATACTGCGATTCGCATGCACGCACGTTGCTGAGATAACCCAGTGGGCAGTCCCCTCCCGAGTACACTTTGGGAACAAGTCGTCAGGTAGAAGAAACCTATTCAGATGCATTCTGCACAGGCTTCCCCTGGGATCCACACAGCGCGTTCCCACAAATATTTGGGCTACGGGATGAGGACATACCACACGAGCGCGTGCCAAGCTCTCTGGCAACGACTGGCCCCGTTTGCCACCCCTTGGTTTCATCGGGCCTTGCCTTGCTTCCTGGCTCCGCTCCAGTTTTCCGCCTGTTTGGCTGCACTATGCCCCATGCCCCCTCCTTCCCACACCCACTTCTTTCCCCTTCTTTTCCAGAACAGCTCCTTTTCCTGCCCCATGACAAATCAATCAATCAACTCTTCTTCCTATATGGTTCTCTTCTGCCCAAATTAAACTATCCTGCCGCCCATCCCAATTCTCACACCCGCTTCAACCATCCACACCTGGTCCTGATGGTGTCTCTGATCTCACCAGCCCTCCAAGTCCCTCTGCTGATGCAAACTCCCTGTCCTTACCTTTGCAACCCTTCATCAAAAACCTTGACTCTCATTACCTTGCTGAGGTCCCTGTTGCAATGTACACTCCGTCAACTTTCACTGCCTTTTCACCTCCCAAACTCTACTCTGATGGATTGTGCACCACCGATTTAAAATGATGCCACCTTAAGTACCACCAGCACAGTTTTTTGTTCAACCTTAGGTACCACCAGCAAATTTTTGTCATATAAAGTAATTACAATAAATTTGTTAACGCATACCGCTGCCAGATTGTCTGCATACCACTGGTGGTACACACATCACAGATTGGGAACTGCCATCCTAGACCACAAACTCTTCGGGACAGGGATCCTCCAAGTTAGCAAAGCACCCAGCACGCTGCTCCTAAAGCCGACCGGGGCCCCTGGGTGCTATCATGATGCATTTGCTGCTATTGCTACAGGAGCCACCTGCTCCTCCTGAATGCTCTCAGCTACTGTCAAGGTGGTGGTGCAGCCTCCATCATCCTATGCCTCCTGGGCTACATCTCTGGGAGAAGTCAGGAGCTGTTCAAGCAGCTCCATGGGCTCTAATGTAGGCAAGGCTCTGGTGCTTCTGTGTCACTGTTCAGACATTAAACCCATCAGAGCTCTGCCTACGCACTGCTGCCATGGGTGGAGCTGCACTCGGGGCCAATTATAGGTGCCACGTAGGTATTGCAGCTACCGATTTTCCCAGCGTAGGTAGACAGGGCCCGGCCAGGTCCAAGCACTCCAGCACCTCCACGGCTGCCGCTCAGAGCTGCCACATCATGCAAGGCTGTAAAAACTAACCAGATTCCCGTCGGCTTCACTGATGCCCACGGGGTCTTAAAAGCAAGCAGTGAGTACTAACAGAAACCTACTCGATTTTCTCACCCCAGCATCTTGGTAAAGCTGTGACCAGCAGCAGCAGCAGCTGTCTGCAGGCTCCCAGCATCAAAACCCCCTCAAAGGGAGCAGTGGGGAATCATCAGCACCACAAGGGCTCATTACACAAACCTGATTTATTTTTTTAAAAAGCAAACCAAGAACTGCAAGGCCGGGGCCCGTGAATTTTCTCCCCCCTCTTTGTAGGCCACCGAGAAGACAGTGGCAAACAACCAGCGCAAGTTCCAGTGAGCCAGCCAGACCCACTTTTGCCCTGGATTTATGAGAGCAGCTGATGCATTTTTAGACTCTTGTGGAGGGCTGACTCATGTCTCAAGTACACCCTGCAAACAGGAGGAGACACCGTGACCGGAAAACTGCAGTGATCTTATAAAGTCTACATCACCCGGGTGCTACAAGGATGCGTGTTCATAAAGCACTTGGACAGCCTGGGTTAGACGACGTTATGCAAGTGCAGAGCAAAACTCACTACGACTGCTGATGGCTGTTATGTTGTAATCGTTAACATGTTAGTTAAAAATCAACTTTCACAAATACCGGCTGGTTTCAGCAGTCTCTTAACCATGAAGGAGGCACCAGACCTCAGTGATTGCTCTGATACCTGTTAGCAAAGATACAAGTCCGGGTGAGTGAGGACGGCAGAACAATGCTGAAGAGCAGAGGGGAAGCTGGGACTCCTGAAGGTGCTGAGTACCAGCACCTGAATTACTGAAAGTCCCAGCTTTTGGGTGGAAAATGAAGGCCAGGCCCAGTCCTGCAGGACTAGCAAGCAGGGCAATGGACGCAGGCACAATGAGCTTTTTCCGAGAGAGAGAGAGGTCAGATTGGTTTACAAGTATGAATGCAAAGGATAAGGAAGCACACGCTCATGTGTGGGCCAGCACAGGCTGAGCAAGGCAGGAAGAAAAGCGTGAGCAAAGTGGAGGAAGGAGCGACTGCAGAATGCAATTACGTAGGGCTGGAAGGCGTCTCCACGGCCATCAAGCCCAGTCTCCAACTAGGGCAAGGAGCTAGTACGATGTAGGTCAGACGTTGTCTTCAAAGGAAACAGTCAGCTTGGGGAGAGTGGAAGCCAGCAAAGACCGGAGGTGGCTGACTGCACTCTTCGGTGGCAGTAGATTAGACCAGAGTGGCAAGAGGCAGAGAGATGAAGCTGGGTTTCAATGGGAAGGATGGAAAGAAAGCGTGGATTTGTCTTGAGATCCTAGACCTGGGGGGCTGGGATAAAAGGTGTCAGAGCAGGGGACTGCAACGCCAGAGGGCTGGTTGAGGTCAGATGGGGAGGGACAAGATTTCTGATAAGATTGCCTATTACCCCAGACTGGTACAAACACTACGTGCCCTTCTCTAGAAGACTGACTACACACAGCACAGCTACTGGCACTGATTACAGAGAAAATCAGGTGGTATCTAGCATTAGCAAGACGTGGTCTGTCAACCAATAACTTTCTCAGACCCAAATACAATGCCTTATAGACACCTCTGTCCAGAGCCCATTTTCTTTATGCACGAACTCCTCACATAGCCCATCAGTTTGTTAGAAAGATACCACCAGAGCTAGTCTGAAAGTTTTTTGGGTTTTTTCCTGATAATTTATTCTACAACGTTAACATTTGGCAGGGGACCCAAGTCCACAGAAACCACAGAAATGCCAGGGCTGGAAAGGATCTCAAGACTTTGTGTAATCCCCATCTGCCTGCGCCGTGGACGGAGGAGGACAGAGACCCTCCATGACCCATGCTGCATTAGCAGTATTCACAAGCTCCCTCAGACCTGAAGTTTTGTCTCCTGACTTACAAACATCATCTTTAAAAGGGGAGGTGGGTGGGGCGGGGAAATCTTCATCTGATTTAAAACTAACTGTTTACAACCCAACTAACCAGATACAAGGCTTGACAGTTTTGTATACTGCTCACCCACTGCCTGAACCCCTTCCAGATGCTGACAGACCAAAAGATTTGCAAGCGTCTGAAAACAGACAGCACAACGGAGCTCTATAAAGCATACTGCCTTCACACTCCTCCCTGAACTCATAGGATCCTACAAAATGAGGGTTGAAAGGACCTCAGGAGGTCACATCTAGTCCAATCCCCCTCCAACCAGCACCAGCCCCAACTCCATCATCCCAGCCAAGGCTTTGTCTAGCTGGGTCTTCAAAACCTCCAAGGATGGAGACTCCACCACCTCTCTGGGGGGCCTGCTCCAGTGCTTTACTACCCTCCTAATATTAGTTTTCCTAACCTTGCCTTGCAACAAACCCAGGAGCTCATTTTTTCATTCACATCCTCCCACCTTTTAACACATGGCGCCACCCCCCCCGACCCAAACTTGATGCAGTTTCATTACTCTGCAGATCCATCTGAACTACACTTTGGTAAGGCACTGGATCAGTCCCACAACACTGATGCTTGCAACTGAGATGCAAGGGTGTCTCATTTTCAACTGAGTAATACCAAGCATTTGAAAACCTCTCTCTTCCACCAGGCCTAAGGTCTCCCCCACACACGATGTCTCCCTCCAAGGTTTAAACTCCAGTGCAACATTCATGGAGACCCATGGCTGGTTCTCCTGCCGCTGCGTAAGCGAGACCCAGTCTGAGCGCTGCTCGCTGTCGCTGGATGTCAGCACTGCCGCCACGCGGCCACAACACTGAATTCCTAGAGCGGAAGCACTAGTGACTAAGAGCAGCAGTAAGTTGTATCCACGCCACAAGCCTACTCCCACCCATCAACTCTATGAACTGCAGGCTTAATATACCAGACTCGTGGCCCACTGTGGGTGGGGAGAGTCCTCCTGCAGGACCACAGCTGGAGGAAACCCAGAAACACTTGTGGTCAAGACACCTGGGGTGGGCTGGTGAGACAGGGGACCTGG
Organism: Crocodylus siamensis; assembly: GCF_052110815.1. NCBI lineage: Eukaryota > Metazoa > Chordata > Crocodylia > Crocodylidae > Crocodylus > Crocodylus siamensis. Next base: position 2,089,994 of record NC_143403.1, on the reverse strand, counting down.
ACATTTTCTTTTCTTTTACAAAGCATGAAACTCTACTGCCTGCCACAATACAAAGAATAAATCTCCCTCTAAACTTTTAATGGATAAAATAACCCTTGCCTTCCACGATATGAGATGGGAAAAGAAAAGAGAATCCTATACACAGGACACCACCTCACCCAAATCCTCAAAATGCTACACTGAACACCGATTTTAACTTGTAAATTTAAGCAACTGCTACAAAACAAGGACTCCTGCTGAAACCACATATACTGGGGGTGGGAATTATATTCTTGTATATAAATTTGTATATTATATTCTTTATATTTGTCCAAGTCAAAACATGAAAGAAAATTTTAATTATATGTTTATATTTATTTTTCCCTTCATTTTAACACTTGCCTCTTCACCCCAAGTCATCTACATTCCTTGCTGTTGCCTAGATCACAAGTTGTTGTGCTTGAAAGGGTTAACAGCAACTGATAAAAAGATTCCTTTTCCTTTCCTGAAGATACTTCCATAAATGAGCTAAACGTTACCATGCTGGATTTGCAATTTTGTGCTACAGCATGGTGCGGTGTATGGGAACCAAGAAGAGTTGAGACTTGCTTGATCTTGGTAAAAAACAGCATAATTTACACAGCAAATTTGGTGAAAAAATTTTTTTCCGCATACTTAGGTAATACAGGCAGCTTCAGCTGTTAATTTAAATGTTAGGATATTTTACATATATTTTTTGACATAAAACTCAAAGACATTCAAGTTTAATGTGTCCGTCTCCTTTGAAACGGGCTATGGAAATATATGCGTTTGCAGAAAGCTGCACAAAAAATGTCAAGAGTTACCATCGTGTATTCTGTACAATTCGTGATACGCAAGTTGATTCTATTGATCTTCTTAGTTTTTAATTCCAAAATGGAGCTGCAGCTATATCTATTACGATTATATATGCTTACTCTACATGATTTACGTTATTTGAATCTCTTAATGATATTAAGACTTCCCCAACCCCACCCAAAGCATAAGCAGTCATCTTGCCTCGAGGAGGACCAGTTACAGATGAGTTTCCACAGCAGAGTCACAAAGCGTCTATGGGAAAGCAAACTCCCTGCAGACATTTTCAGCCCAAAATACAATGCGAATCATGCAGAAAAAAAACACCCCAGAATTATATCTGCAAACGTTCTCTTCCCTAACGCACATTTGACCCTCTGTGCTATTTTTTATATCGGCTCTCATCCCTGCCCAAACACTATATGGATTTGCATATGCCATTAGTATTCCCACTGAAACATGGAAAACCTATTTTGCCAAGACAAAATCCTCATAGCACATGGATGCCTAAAGGTTTTTCCTCCAACGACAGGTATCGATGTCATTTGATATCGAGCCTAGAGAAGGAAGAGATGAGTGACAGACTAAAACTGGCTGCATCAGAGCCCAAGAAGGCGGCGGCTCTTGCCTAGGAGGAAAAAAAAAAAAAAAAAAAAGAAAGCATCCTGCAAGCAATTTCTATTCCCATCTCTTCTCATCCCACATGGGAACTCCATCGGACAGCGCTGAATTATGCCTCGGCGATAGGCCCCGCCACTCCTCCCCTTCCTCCCTCCTGTGAACTCCACACACAAGGGGACATTGTCCCGTCTGAATGCCAAGCAGTTCTGTGAAAGTCGAGGCTGTAAAGTGCGTGGGACAGGTGCAAGGAAGCTTAGCAAGTCTGCGCATAGCGCTGATCCAATTAGACCGCACATTCATGTCTAGTGAGAATACCCACCAAGTGCCAAGACCCATCTTAGGAAGAGCAGCACAGAGAGACTTTGGCCATCCGAAGTTCAGTCCAAAAATGGTCCAGTTTTCATCTAAAACATCACTTTCCAGAAAGGAAAAAAGATCAGGAGGCACTGAAGACCGGTGCTCAGATGTACAACAGAAATCTAAACAGGATGTGGATACTTCTCCCAACTGCTGGAGTAAGAACTGCTATTTCAGTGACTGCAAGTGCCAAAGCTGTGGCTCCATTTCAAAATGCTCCCCTCCAAGGTATTTGTAAGGATAAAAGAAAAAGCACAACTAATTGCCTGCATGTGTCCCTAAAGATCCCACAGCAGTAACAAGCACTACACAACCAGAAGACAGTTACATCCTCCAGCCTACAGGTCAGATTTTAGACCGTTCCCGATCAGACTAAGCTAACAGCAGAGAAGACCCCTCCGTACTTTGGTGGCTTCAGGGGTCTTTTATTTCCAGACATCTTAGAAGGTTCAAGTTTGCTTTTAAAGCATGCACCAAGTGGATCATTTAACCCAGTATTAAGCACATGGGGCCCTTGCAAAACACACCTGGAACTTAATAACCTCAGGGTCTTTAAAGAGCCCTTTTAACGAGCTCTGCATTCCTGCCTGAACTCCTTGCACACTGGTCTCCTCTCAAAAGCTCAGCAACATCCACCTCCGGGTTTACTGAGCACAAATTCAGGGTGAAGGGAATACCCAAGCCAATTTATTACCTAATGACTTCCACCGAGGTTTCAGAGAGGTCTGAGTCTCCAGCTAATGCAGAAATATGGCCTGGGAGGAATAAGCTGCAGGGTGCAAACAAAGCCTCGTCAAACTAAGCAGCCTGGCTGCTTGGGTCAGGGACCCATGGTGTGCGCAGGAGGCTGCACCGCTCCACGCTCAGGCGCCTCCGGCTCTCCTGGAAATATGTTGTGGGCAGCTGCCAGGATGCTGCTCTGAAACTTCGTTCAAAACCTAACCCAAGGAACTGGAATGGTGAAGGAAAGGGAAGTTCCCCAAACAAATAATATTTTTCTAGCATCAGACCTCTGTAACATGAAAAGCACTGATCAGAGACATGCTGCCACTGAGACCGCTCAGTGAACTTTAGGTGTTTTTTTTCATTAATTTGTCATAAAGTCAGCAGTTTTTCCCATGGGCATTATAAAGCCACAAAATCCTGCTGCACGACACTGTTGTGCTGCAGGAAAAATATTTTGCCTCCAACGAGTATCTCTTCGAATAGCCAGCCTCCGAGAGAGTGGCTCTTCAACAAGGGGCTTTCGCTCGTGCCAGCAAGCAAGGAAAACCACCGCAAATTCGACTGCTTAAAGGAAGGCTCAGACGCTGGCCTCAGCGCAAAGAGAAGCAAGATGTTGATCGTTAGCCACGGCCTTGTCAGCACATACAGCAGGAGGATAGGTAGAGCTGAGTCTGCTCTTGCTGATTAAGTCAGGGAGAAGCTGTTCTGCCTTAAAAAACAATGCAACCCCCACCCCGCACCACTGCCAGATGTGAAAAGAAATTCCACAAATGGAGTTTCCTGGACAGAACAGGAAGAGGGGCCATGGCTGTCTCGCTCTTGTTCGTGCCCGAGTCAATTTTCTTCCACATCAAAACGTTCAAGAAGCTTCAGTTCAGATTTACAAGAGACGCTGCCCTCCCACCTAGCCCCCCAAGAACAGAACCATCGGCTCCGTCTCGGGGCGTTTGGAAAGTTCCTATGCCCGGACAGCGGACACACATCTACAGAGATGTGGAGCTAAATGGCACGGCGAGGTTTGGAGGTTTTCTTTTGGTTTTTTTTTTTTTTTTAATTCAAATGCAAACAAGGGCTGTGCTTCTGACTGTGCCTCACTCAGGCAATCTACTTAATTGGAATGAATAGAAGCTCAGTTGGCAAGCGGCCACCTCGGATGCCTTTCTTAGAGCTTCTTCCAGCTTCTCCTCAAGGGAGTCTGTATGGATAATGCCTTCTAGTAGAGGCAAAAAAAAATTAAAAAAAAAATTAAGAGCAAACACCCAAGGCTGCCTGCTCCTATTTGAGTAATTTGTGGAACTTAGCAAAATGTTTAGAGAAAAGCGCCCCGAGTCTGGTTTTATTAAGCAAGCAGCTACCTCTGCACCAGCCGGGGGAGGGAGATTTTTGTAGCACTTCATCTCTCTGTCTGCATGGGGGCGGGGAATAAATAAAGGCATTAAGAAGCGATGTCCCTGGACGGGTAAGGTTGCACGGCTAAGCAATGCAACAGCCAGGAAATACCAAAGATAAAACTAGGTGCATAATCCTTGTGTTTATGCATTATGGTAATCTAATTAGACGATCACATTACTATTTCTGAAGTCATTTTTCTACCATCTCAAATATATCTCTGCAGCATCTTGTGACTTATTTGCATTCTTCTCTCTCGCACTGTTTTTACTATAATAAGGGTCCAGTGAGTCTGACAAATAGAGAAAACTCTCCCCTGTGGTTTATTTAACAAAATTATTTTGTTACCACCCCTTCCTCTGCAGCCACTGGCACAGTGCTTGCTAGATGCAATTCCTGGATTAACTGACTGAGAAGAGGATCTTTGCTCTGAATGTTATGTGACACATATATGGCCAAAAAATTTATATTATTACGAACTACTGGAGGGCTGTACCAGTGCCTAGGTTACATTTAAGCTAAAGCAGATTGGGTAAATGCACTGTGTACGATTCCTATGAATGACCGACTACCGTGGGGTATTTCAAGATGCTGCATGCCTCAGTCTGTAGAAATACAATCCTGTATTTTAATAAGGTGCTCATAAAATTAAAAAACTAATGCGATACACGTGCAAAGGAGACCGCTACGGTTGTGTGTGCAACCTTACCTCCAGCATTTCTGGAACGGTTGAACTGCATGTTTCGCATGAAAAGAATATTTATTTCTTGAAAAGAAGCTGGCAGGGCAGGGTGGCACCTAAGCTTTGGTAGGCGACAGCCTACTTCTCCAGACTCTGTGTGACACTGTCCTATGAAATGATGATACACCATCTGATCCACAGCATCATGCAACTGCTGCCTACGAAAGCTTACGTCTCTCCAATATGAAGATACAGCATCCGAGATACAGCATCATACAGCTGCTCTCTGAAGTGCCACCCTACCCTGCCTTCTGCCTGACTTCAGACTTGTGGCAAAAGAGAAGCTATATGGAGTGCCACAGCTGTACTTCCACGCTCTGAACCCATCTGCCCTGACTGCTATCAGAAACTCTCCCACGTGTTATAGGAAGATCACGGCTCCTCCAGACACAGCCCTCGAAATTGCCGGCAGGGCCTCACGCACGCCCAGCCGCCCATTGCTAATGCTCACGCTGCTGAAACACGTTTGCTCGGGCTCTCCCAGAAGGTCCACATTCAGGAAAAGACCACATTGAAAGATTTCAACTCAAAACCTGAAAAACATTAAACTCCCAAGAACAGAGGCTTCCAAGCAGGTCAACGCCAGTCCTTGCCAAGAATGATTTTCCACTCCCTGTTGGCTGGGTACACCATGCACTCACCACACCCAGCATCCTGGGCGCCCCGGCTTGGGCCCTAGGTAGTGACAGACAACAAGAATGCCGCTCCCTCAAAGGAGCAAAACCAGCATCGCTGCCTCTGGGTTACTTGGAGTCCTGCCACTGCCTCTATTCAAATGAAAACCACTTCTCAGAAGAGATACCTGAAGCACGGCTCCCACGGCGCTGCACACACAAGCGCAAGCAGCTGGGAACAGTCCTCCTCATCTCAACACCATCGTCACATCAGAGATCACTCCCAACTCCCAACAAACCTGGCTTTTCTGCAAATCGTTTTAGGCAGCTCACCAAACGGTTTGGCTCTTCCCCCCATGATCCGACCGGGCTGCATTGAGAGTCAGTTTTTCATAGCCAAAAAGCAAGCTTTCCTCCGTGAAAGGTTGCCCACACTTATCCCCTAAACATCATGCTTGGAAGCATCCAGACTAACTAGCTCCGTAGAGATCCCTCCCAAGGAGAGGAGCCAATTGAGAACTTGTTGGTCTTGTTGCTTTGTAAAGGCTTCAGTTCATCGTCTTTGAAAATTCCTCAAAGATTTTACAAGTCATTTTCTTTAAAGAAAAACCCCCCCTCAAATCTGCTTGCTTTAAACATTTCGTTGGAAACTGTCAAGCCCTGTTAATGGCCCTTGTCAATAAGGGGAAAAAAATCCCATTCCCATTGGATAACATAGCTAACACTCAGAGAACAAACAGGCATGACTGCTTGCAAGGAGACATGTTAGGCATTTCACTTCGAGAACATACTGAAGTACTTGCCTCCAAGCTGCTTTTAATTTTTTTTTTCCTATTGCTGAAGCTGGAAATTAACAGTTTCCCTTCTGATTATCTGCATTCAAACAGCCTTACGGGTCAAGAAAGCTCAACAGCCACAATTTAACTTTTTATTTTTTTAAGCCAGTAACCCTCACAGTGGAACCCAGAGACAATGCTCTTACTCTGACTGCCCAGTTGGCACCTCTAGCACATGCCTGGCATACCAAAAACTTTCAGCGGCCTGCTTGTCCGCTGGGGAGGATGGTCTTGCTGCTCTTCTGATAGCTGCAGCTAGCAAAATTGTTTCTGTAGTCCTAGGCCTGTGCAAAAGTAGACAGAGGGAAAGGGGGAAACGTCTCATATATACAGGGCCCAGTCTTCCCACACAACTCCAGAATCGATGCAGTGAGCGCACAGAAGGGAATTCAGGCCCTAAAAATGGGGCTTGCTTCCTGGTTTCTGCAAGTGCATCAGCAGTAGCGTCACCTCTTTTATCAAATGCTGCTTCCCAGGTAGCAGCACAGCACAGCACGCAGCATTAGGTCTGCACAGCAGAGAATCAGCTGCTGCTTCTTTGTGGGAGTGGGGGATTTCTAAACTGTTTTAAAATCCTCACCTTTCCCACAGCTAGGAGAGACACTGCCTAGCAACAATTTAAAATAAGTGACAGACTAGGTTACTAAACTTGGTTTATTGGAATGAGAAGAATTTAAAATTCAAACTTTTCCCTTGGCACCTCATTTTGTTCCTGCAGTTGACCTGGACAATGAAGACCGGCTGGGCTATTTCTCTTCCTCGTTCTGAGACACAAGTACAGCACCACGCTCTTTCCGTGGCAAACCCTGCAAAAGGGCACAGTTGCTTGTCTGGAACATTTTCAAACGAAGTTATATTTTTGGACCACCTCCAACCCAAATGACCTTTAAAAGCAGCACTACTTCTGAATATGAATTTTGGGTAATCCAAAGCATTTTTATAAAAATACAAGAACCGTATTTCTACCTTCATCATCACGGATAGGTTTTGCTTTTGCTATTTAAGCCAAGTTTGGATTTTGGAAGCCAACAGCATGCAATGCCCCACTGCCAGCCTGGTAGCAAGGTAGCGCTTCCAGAACTCCTCGTTAGGGACGTGCAGATTGAAGGTCGATTCTCTGCAGTGGCGATCAGCCTGCGAGTTAGCCTAGCAATCACATTCTGATTTGAGAGCAGAAGGTTGGAAAACGCCATGTTATCAGCGTGTGGAGACACTGTGGGGGAGTGAGAAGGATTTCTTTTTAAAATATATTTAAAAACAATATGAGGTATAAGGTATACTGGACCACACTAACAGCCTCTCTGAGGCAGCGTGAGCCTGAGTATCAATTTTAACCAACGGCAGGTTTGTGTGTGTGTTGGTTTTGCTTTTTTAGTCAGATTTCTAAGAAATCCGGATGAACTTAAACACAAGTCAAGCCTTCTTTTTAAGTCACAATTTCACATTCATCATGGCACAAACCGAGTACAAATTTATCATCTTTTTATGGTAAATAAGTGAAACTTGCTGTCAGAATAGGAACACCAACATTTGAATACTCCTGTTTGAGAGCTATCATACAATTATAGCACAATACTTGCTACCTCTTAATTTATGCAGGGACTTTTGAAATAATGGAGGTGGAGAAAAGGTAGATACAGGAGCTATGGAAACAAGCCCTCTGATCTGCATGTAGTTCCCTTGGAATACCCGCTGGAAATTAAAGCATTTTAATCCTCAGAGAAACCCAGGGAATAAGCTACACCTCCAGCAAGACTTCCATTCATTTTTTATTGCACGTGAGCACTGCTGAAAACATCCTTCCCATACTCTGCAAACCACAGCCCAGGCCCGGCCCAGAGATGCCGTCTCGAGAGGCAGCAAGCACGGTGATTATAGCAAGAGTTCTCACTTTTCCACAGAGTGAACCACGTCTAGAAGGATGTTTTGTGGACATCTGTCACCCCATCAATGACTGAGGTTCTTCCTTTTCTGTCTGTGACTGCATGATACCCTCTATGGCAAATACTGCAATTCATTACATGGCAAAGCAACATTAGGAAGGCATCCAACTTTTTTTTTTTTTTTTTTTTAAAGCCATTTCACTGTCATTATCAGCTAGAAATGAGTGCTCACACAGCTCTCTGAAGAGCACATGGGGGTGGTTTTGGGACCGTGGCACGGGAAGCACAAGATTAGAGCACTAAACTTTTAGGTTCAAGATTCTTGTCCTATGTTGACCCAAGACAACAGGCGACAAAAAACAATACCTGTTTAGTGAGTCATCACTGCAGATCACAAGGACTAGCTGCCTTTTGCATTAAGTGCCAAAAGTCTGACAGACATGTCATTGAACCAAGACATTATTTTGTAGAGCTGGGAAGTGGCTTGTTTACCAGAGTCAGTTATTCTAAACCAAAATTGGTCCAGCTTGCAAGTAAACACTGTGTGGGGGTTTTTTTGGTTTTTTTTGGTTTTTTTTTTTTTTTTTTTTTTTTTGGGGGGGGGGGGGGGTTGTTTCGGAGGCTGGAAACTCCAGATGTGATCAGCTGTCCCGACTTAAGAAGCTGCCACTAACAACGCTGAGAAGCTGTGTTGTTCTTTGCTAGCTGTCCACCACCTACATCTTGCGACTTGGTATCATCAGGAGGATTGCTAACAAAGAGGATACCCAGCTCAGCTCCCAGATGTGGGGAACTACAGGGCTAATGAGAATTATAGCTACCAGAAACAAAGCAGGAAGCGTAATATACAAGGGAGCTGGTCCCTTGAGATGGTGCATTTCGTCTGGCCCCAACACACTTCTCATTTACAGTTCAGGTAGAGTTGCAAGAAATGGATGGGTAAGGAGGGAGCCAGAAGATTCAGCAGATTGGCTAACAACGTTTTTCACCTCTAAGTGTCTTGACCTCCGGACAGACCACAAGTTCCCAAGATTTTCCATTGTGGACCCCATCTCTGGCATGCCTACGGCAGCTGCCAATTCACATAGTATGCACTACAGTCTGCAGTGTGATGTTTCATGTCTGCAGAGCACAAATCACCTTCTAGTTGCACTCTTCTCTGCCACTGCCCTCCCCACCTGCTCTGTTCCTCTCCTCCTGGTACATACATCTCCAACGGGCAGTCCTGTTCTCCTTTCCCCTTGCACATATTTCTCAGGGCACGTCTATAAATGTAAACAAGGCATATATTCTGTAACTGGAGTTGGCTGATCCAAGTTAGCTACATCCGTCGGTGAAACAGCAGCAAAGACACGCCAATCTGGGAGAGTAGCTCCAAGTCGACTCAAGCAGACACTAGCCTGCTTGAGTTGCTGAATCAAGTTAAAGCCCAAGTTGCCCCATCTTCACTACTATCTTAACCCAAGCAGATAATCATGGTAATTTTATAACACAACAGAACTGATGCATTTTGAGTAGGACAGACGCACTTTGGATCATCTCAGCCTGGGCACATCTACACGTGCACTAACGTGCCATAATTACTGCACATTAAGTTTAGTACTGCAATAACAGATACCAAATACATGGTAAATCAGTGCTAATGCGCAGCAGCACCAGCATGTGGCTTGTCAGCGATGCAGAGAGTGGATCCGGCTAACTACAGGCCCATTAGCCTGACTTCTATCCTGGGGAAGATCTTAGAAAAGTTTATTAAGGAGGCCATCCTTGAGGGACTGGCCCAGGCTAACATCCTAAGGGATAGCCAGCACGGGTTTGTTGCGGGTAGGTCTTGTTTGACCAATCTCATTTCCTTCTATGACCAGGTGACCTATCACCTGGACCAGGGAGAAGAGATTGATGTCATATATCTTGACTTCAAAAAAGCTTTTGATCTGGTATCCCATGATCACCTCTTGGCCAAACTGCCCAGTTGTGGCCTTGGCTCCACCACGATCTGCTGGCTGGGAAACTGGCTCCGTGGTCAGACCCAGAGGGTTGTGATTGATGGCAGTCACTCATCGTGGTGCCCTGTGACCAGTGGGGTCCCTCAAGGCTCTGTCCTGGGACCCATCCTGTTCAACATCTTCATTAACGATGTGGACATTGGAGTCAGGAGTGGACTGGCCAAGTTCGCTGATGACACCAAACTTTGGGGCAAAGCATCCACGCCAGAAGATAGGCGGGTGATCCAGGCTGACCTGGACAAGCTCAGCAAATGGGCAGACGAGAACCTCATGGTGTTTAACACCAAAAAATGCAAGGTTCTCCACCTTGGGAGGAAAAACCTGCAGCACCCTTATAGGCTTCTGTAGTGCTAACCAACGTAGCACTGCCGAGAAAGAGACATGGGGGTCATCACTGACCACAAGATGAACATGAGCCTGCAATGCGATGCTGTGACTAGTAAAGCGACCAAAATGCTGGCGTGCATCCATAGATGCTTCTGGAGCAAATCCCGGGACGTCATTCTCCCCTTGTACTCGGCCTTGGTGAGGCCGCAGCTGGAGTACTGCGTCCAGTTTTGGGCTCCACAATTCAAAAAGGATGTGGAGACGCTTGAGAGAGTCCAGAGGAGAGCCACGCGCATGATCAGAGGTCAGGAAAACAGATCTTACGATGACAGGCTGAGAGCCACGGGACTCTTTAGCCTGGAAAAGCGCAGGCTCAGGGGGGATCTGATGGCCACCTATAAGTTTATCAGGGGTGACCACCAGGATCTGGGGGAACATCTGTTCACCAGAGCGCCCCAAGGGATGACTAGGTCGAACGGTCACAAACTCCTGCAAGACCGCTTCAGGCTGGACATAAGGAAGAATTTCTTTACTGTCCGAGCCCCCAAGGTCTGGAACAGTCTGCCAGCGGAGGTGGTTCAAGCACCTACACTGAACACCTTCAAGAGTAAATTGGATGCTTATCTTGCTGGGATCCTATGACCCCAGCTGACTTCCTGCCCTTTGGGCAGGGGGCTGGACTCGATGATCTCCCGAGGTCCCTTCCAGCCCTAATGTCTATGAAATCTAATGCACAGCAGACTAATGCCACTGTGCATTAGCACGGCTTTTGCTGTAACACATTAATGTGCAGTAAATTAGTCTACTGCATTTTCAGCATCTTGCATAGATGCACCCCTGTCCCCTAACAAATCCTGAATACAGCAGACCCACTTTGTAGACCAGTCTCTGAGACAGAGGGAGGGAGGTCTAATACCATAAATCTGGTACTGGGAGCTGAAAATGTGCATTCTTATCCCAACCTGCCACCAACTTCCTCATGAAAGTCCCCGAAGAAAAGAGTGGGCCTAACAGTGGTCTTTCCAGGCTTCTTCAGATTTCCAGTCTTCTTTAGATTCTGATCATGATGGACATCGGCAATCTTCTAGCAAGCCAGAAACCTCAATTTAAATAACCAATTAATATTCTTTTTCATTTTTGCTTCAGCATTTTTCCTGAGGAAAGAGACTCATCTCTATTGGCTGGTATAAGGATTTAACCGTCCTTGTTTTCAACAAGTTACAGCTTTGCACTAAATTTGGAACAGTTTGATAACCAAGACAATGCAGTCTATCTATACATATTTATTACAGCAATTATATAACAGTTAACAAAAATTCATTAAAGAAAAAAATCTTTTCTCCTTTATTATGTAGTGAAATGCATTCACCATTTTCCAAGTCAATTTTTACTTGAAACTCTGCTTTCAGATGGAAACTGGAACTCAATTAAAAATGTACACAAAAACAGCTTTTTAAAATTATTGGTGAAATACAAAATATTTACATATGCCAAATTCATTAAAAAGGAAAAAGGTAGGTATATCAAAACATTTGCATTTAAAATGGATTTATTAAACAAAGTATTCATTGCAGTTAACCAACAGGTTGTTTTTTTGGTCACCAGTGGCCAGGTTTTTCAAAGGTATTTAGTACCCAAGGATGCAGTAGGATTTTCATCAGTGCCTGTGAAGGTTAAGTTAATGCCATTTGCTGAAATTAATGGGAGCTAAACAACGAACATGCTCAAGAACTGCTGAAAGTGTCACCAGACACTATCTGTATCCTTAGATTCCTAAAGCCTTCTGAAAGTCTGGCTCCACGGCTCACAGAGTTTTAGACTCAGCAGACCTCATCCCCTATCACCTGACTTTTCTTGGTGGAAAATTAAAAATTTCCCACTTTTAAAACTACGATTTGCTTTCTCATCTTGAAACCAACTAGTCCAATGAAGAAATTAGTCTCTGCACCTCCTAGCCACACTGAAACCTCAAGTACTTTAAGGCAAAAGTTTTCGTGCACAACAGAGGATACTAACACTGGGGGCAGGGGGATAATTACATTTTAGCATTTGCTCTAAAAGGCTGAAAATATTGGTATGTAATGCCTTATATGAAACCGTTATGTTTATAAAGCTTGAACTGACCTCCGCACTAAAAAGGTATTTTCTACCCAACTCTGTACAATAAAAAAAGCTGTACTACATTAACTCTTGGTAATTTCAGGAGGATTAGCTGAATAAATATTTTAAATTCTAAATATTTTAATAGATTTTAACAAGTTTAGACCTTACTTCTAGGTTGTCAGAGGCACAGAAAGCTCTTCCAGTGCCCGGGGCAAAGGTGGTGGTGATCTCTGGGGTGACAGGAGGGAAGGAGGTTGATGATGACCTTTGGGAAGCAGCAGGAGGTGGGGGAAAGTAGGATTACTGCCCGACTCCTCTCCCTCGGGCACCAGCTGCTACTGGAGCAGCACAGGCTACAGCTGCCAACCCGAAGTGGGGCAATGCAGATTCCCCAGGGACCATTACCCCATTCACTCTCCCCTGACTGGGCACAGGCTGTGCCTGCTACAGTGAGGCCATGCAGGGGAGAGGGCATCCTTCTACCCCCCTGCCTTGCCCCCTCCGTCCTCCCCAGATGCACAACAGAGCATGGGGCTGCGCCAGCCCAGGTCCGGCATGCCACAGCAAAGACTCCTGGGGAAGGGAGTCATACCCCGTTATGCTATTGGCTCTTGATTGCAAACAAATAAATACATCTTTTGAGGAAAATGTTTTGAAGTTAGAAACCCAATTTAAATAGAAACCCAATTCTTTTTCTTCGTAAAAAAAAATAATCAAGCTTTAGTTTCACTGTATTTGCTTGGCTATAGAGTGGTGCCTTTGTCCTTATTTCAGGGGTGCAGATTGCAGCCATGCTGGTCTAAGAACATAGGCAGACAAGGTTTGTTGGGTACATAAGATACTGAATTTACCCAAAGAGCCTTGTTTTCATCCTTAAATATTTCAAGACTTCTATTTACCCCCAGAGCCAGACCTAACTAATGTGCCCCATGTGCTACCTCCATTTTGTTCATTAGGAGGTATTTAAGAAAATAATCTAGCTGTGTCTAAGCCATAATACAAACTTTTTTGTGACAACCTGGGAAATACCCAATCCCAAAAAGCAGAAGCTGCCTGTGGTAGCAGACTCCAATATTTGTTTTTGGAGGAAAATATACAATAGCTTAAGTACAACTACTGCTTTGCATATTTAAAATTTCAGAAACACCTGCATTTAGTAAGCTAATTTATCAACCCATCTGTTAAGCAGAAAGAAAAACATTCTTGACAGTATTAACAACCAGAGAAGTCATTCAGGATGGAAGCTTTTGTTTTAAACTTAACTTTTAATTTTTTACATGAAATATTTTGGGGGGCAAAGAACTGTTCTACATGCTTTTACAACCTCTCCATTTATTTCCTTTTTGACCCTGAAGTCGGCCCATATTTATGGGAGACAGTAAGATTTCTGCTTGGGTTCCTCCATTTGAGTCTTGCATTTTAAATTTTTTCAGGACTACAGGAAGAAAACTCTAGTTTCAAGTTATTTTTCACTTAACACTAGAAGTCAAGTATAGAAACCCTGATTTTAAAAAACAAAACACAAAGAAAGCCCATTTCCTTTAAGTAACTGCCAAGAGAGCTGTTTTTTGTTATCCGAACAGTGAAATCAGTCTCCATTTCCACATTCACTCCCTCTGCGCACCTTTACACGTACGGCTCACTGCGACTTGGGCTTGTATTCTGGAGACATTCGATGCATATGCTGTAGGAAATCCCCAAGGAACAGGACTCCAAAGGAAGGTCCACAGTTCATTACCTATGTTCTCCTAGTAGCCATGATCGCATCCTCTTTAAAACTTGTTCTTATTAACCACATAAAGATGAGGTCACCCCGAAAGAATCTTGGCTCTGCTCTGTTGAATTCATTCCAAGGGCTACTTGTTCAGCTTGCCCTGAACTGCTGGGAAAGGACAAGATATCGAAGCACAGCGAAATCTCTAAGCATGTAGGCTATCGTTGCTCACCAATGTAAGACACCTGGTTTGCCATGCATCTGCAATAGCGACACTTGCTGGATATTTAAAACGGGGATATTCAAATTTTGTCCAACTGAGGGACACAAAGGCAACCTGCCAGAGTCCCAAAAGGCTACATGCATGTATTTAATACAAAACCGCAACCTGCAACACAGCAGACGTGCAATTCTGTATGCTGTTCCAAGCAGGTGCTTGGATCAAAAGCAAAGGATTTCACATGGGGACCGACAGCCACCATGGGCTGCAGCTGTTTATTAAGGAAGCAGGCTGCCATGAGCCATCCATAAAAGCCATCTGTACTGACAACTTCAGGAGAGATCCTTCATAAGGAGACATTACAAACAGAAGTCCAGGCGCAATGCCTAGGTTATTAAAATGGCAAGACATGAACAACAAAGCACTGATCAGCATGGAGTATTCCTGCTCATTTTCCCCTACACTACAGATATTTTAAATATGGATAAGGAACATAAAACAGCCAAGAAAATGATCTGGGGCAAAGTCTAATTTAACTCTGTATTCTGCCCTGCCAATATATTCTCTATTCTAATCTGATCAACAGTCCCAGCTCTCTCTTGTCTTGGCTCATCTCAGCTGTTAGAGGCAAGCAATGGGGCTAGAGCATGTGAGGTTCATGAAAAGAAGTTTTCCATCATCTTCAGTCCATTCTTCCAACTTCATTTGCAGCTTTATTTCCCTACAGAAATATGCAACAGACTCTAATCTAGCAGCTCACCTATGACTGAGAAGTACACTAAAGAATGGGGGAATCATTTGAAACATTTTTAAAAGCAGCGTTTTGAAAGTACACTCTCAAGAATGAGATGCCAAATACACAGAACTAACCATCAGCAGGTGCATATCTTTAACACTAGAATTAGTTATTTTAAGATTTATGTAACTCTAGAGAACAAGCTGAATGTGAGCCCTCCCGTGTAAAAGATCTGAAGCATGGGCTGTTATCCAAGCTTAGGCGCTGTCGTGCACAGTAAACACAATGCTTTAAAAGTGCGATGCTGACTGTGGCTAAAATTGAAAGAGGCACCCACCTCAATTACTTGCAGAAAAATGCAGTATACTTGTGTCTACAGGAACCGAAACAGTTCCTTCTTCACGCGGTACGTTCGTTTTAACTGTACACAGGCAGGATCTGACAAACATTTTGCAGCACAGCCAAATGTGTCTAACCATCGAGCAACACAAAAAGGAAGTTTATGTTGTACAAGTAGTTTGCGTTTGTTTCCTGGCTTGCATCTTCAACCTAATGCAAGAGGAATTGATTTTATGTACCAAGGATTTCATTTCCTCTAAGTAAAGTATGCTTAAACACAGTAGATTAAAATGTAGGAACCTAATAAAAGAAGTCTCTTCCTTTTTCAGAACACTTTCCCACTCTTTGGATCTCTTCCTCACCAAAAAGCCTCTATCCTTCATTTACAGCCTCTAAGCCCATCTCCTTCAAACCCTGACAAGCCAAGGCACTGCATTTATTAAGCTCAGGCTTTATATCACTGGGAGCCACAAGACAGGGTGATGGATGCAACAACCTGCTGAGATACAGTTGGGGTCTGATCACCTTGTAAATGGCTCCGATGGGCTTCAACGGGTTGCTCAGACCTTGGGGATCCTAAGCCAGAGACAGCTACATAATTAGCTTGATAGTACCATCTGAAAATGGATCATAAATAAGATCTTTAATGATAAATCTGAAATGTGGCAGTTCAGTGTTTTTTGCAGCTCTCCCTTCTTATCACTATTTGAAAAAAAGTCAGATGGCTTCAAGTATGAGGCTCCACATGCAAGACATTCAAACATCTGAAAAAAAAAAAATCTTAAAATACCTCAGGCAGGCATGGTTCTTTGAGTAGATGCAATATCTTTTATTAGACCAACTCAGCAGGTGGACAAAAGTTCTTAGCAAGCCTTCCGGTGCAGTCAACCTTCTTCGAGCACAGGGAGTCTCCGCTGGTCTGAGACTCCAAGGAATGAGAGATGCTAAAAGTAGCAGGATGTCAGTGAGACTGGAAATGGGTAGAAATTAGAAAGACAAAAGGTAAAGCAGGGAAGGGAGGGGGAAGGCCAAAGGGAAACATTACAGTGGTAATAAAACAAGGTAGATACGTTGAATTAAAATACCTCAACATGTTAATACCTGATGAGTGTGTAACCAGGAGAGAAAGGAAGTGCTCAGGGACCACAATGGGACAACAAAGGGAAGTGTTACCAGATCAGCAACCCATAAACCCAGCTGCTGCATGCAGCAAAATGCTTACTTTGATCACAGACAAGATGCTATTTGAAACAAGATGCTTTATATAGCGTGGTTATAGTCAACAAGCAGTGAAATACCCAATTTAGGGCAATAAATGAGGAGAGACTGAGGAAAGAATGTAAGCGAGACAGGAGGCTGCTCTGGACCTCCCGAGATCGTGCAACCGTTTGCTGGTTCTGTGAAGGATCTGTGATGGTGGGGACAGAGGTGAAGGGGGCACCTGGGATTCAGCGAACACTTCCTGGACTGATTGCTCACTTGTAATTAACTGGAAGGAAGCAGTGGTGAAAATGACCCCAGTCAAAGCAATTCCAGCACCAGAAAATGTAAAGTATGCTGGGAGGGATCTCCTGGCCTCCATGTTTATGGCACGTTACGATGACTCCAAGAATTAGATAAGCAGCAAAAGCACGCTGTAATTTCCAGCAAGAAAATGTTTCAGGAAAGCATGATGCCTTAGGTTAGCTAATGACAGACTTGTGCAGCAGCAGTAAAGAGGTCCAAACCTATAATTGCCCAAACCGTGTTACACACTTGTTCTGAAGAGTATTCAGGAGGCATTTTGGTAAAATACTGGAATCTTTTGTAATATCTAAGAGTTTGCTTCAGAGTTAGCAAAGAAAGGAGGCCAATAAATCATTAACCCAGTAGTTTTCAAGCTGGCTAGATTGAAGGCACCCCCCTCAGACCTGAAGCACCCCTTGGAAAATGCCAGCTTTTGGTTTGCACTCATTCTCTAACTACAGAAAAATAGATCAATTCTACTGGTGCAAAAACCTCAAGACTACAACAGGGCTGATGTTTAGGATGCTGTGGATTCCCAATTCAGCTTTTGCACACTGAACAGTGAGGCACTCAGCGACACCCTCGGTAGGATCTCAAGCCACCCCAGGGTGTTCCCGCACCCTGGCTGAGAGCCATTGCATTAATCCATGCCTAGTTTGAAGATCCCCCTTTCTTTTCTTCCCCAGCTGCTGCTTCTCTCTCATCCTGGATAATCAATCGGCCTCTAACGCAAATTTGCTCTCCCCAAAAACAGAACTATCCTGCTTGTCAAAACTTCTTGATACCCTGGATATCTACTGCATGGCCTCCAGCTCCATCCTTTCAGGCCTGCCTTGAACCCTCTCCCACCCCTCAGTCTCTCCAAAGCATGCCTGCCAAAAGGACCACCTTCTCATCCCCCCCACCCCCAGGATTCCTTCCTGGCCCTTACCGCACCAGGTCTGGCATGTCCCCATCTCAGCCACTATTATCATCTCTGCTCTCAGCCCCACTGCTCCATTTACTCCCTTAGCACATGACTCGTGAAGCACGAGTCATTATTCCCAACCTTCCAGTCCCCCCATCCACACCTTAAAAATAAAAAAAAATAAAATGGCTCCTGCATTTTTGTCTTTGACACACTGTTCTCCCAACCCTGAACTATCATCCTGTGCCTTAAATGCACTTGTTTGACCCTACGGGCTGTAAGGCTGGTGCAGTGGAGAACTCTCTCAGCTAGGTTTGTACTCCTCGGAGATTAACCATACTACGCTCATGTTTTCTGACAGTGTCTATTCACGTTCACCATTTCTTTATTGAACTGAAAGATGAATGAGGCTTTTATAGTCTACTATGATTGGCTTGTTACTGAAAATGAGTCATGTGGAACTAAAAATGAAATAAGAAAAAGAAAAATGTAGATGCATCAAACCAAAGCAAAATTCCAAGAGGCAAACCCATGAAGAAATGAACCAAGAGGTTTCTCCTTGTGCTGGGCTGCTGAATTCCAGCACATGCTTCAGGACCAATAACCACAGGTTTTCTGGGGGGGGGAAAAGCAAAAAAAAACCCAAACAAACCCTGGGTCTCACAGTGTCATACCCATCTCCAATAAAATAAAAAAGCCAACTGCTCCAAAAGAACGTGCCGTGACTGAGGACTCGTGGTCAACAACTCAAACGCTTGGCCCTTCAGACAAGAAATTCAGTTAAACTGGTATAAGGGAAGGGCTGCCTATTCCCTTCTTGGTTATCTGAGATCAAATAAAGCCAGAAAGATTTGTTAACCCATTCTACCATAACCGGTCTATAGAAGTGGCATGTCTGTTCTTTATCATGGATGTCAATATTTTTTCTGTTTACATGTCAAACAAGACTTCTCTGAATAATCGCTGTGCTAATGGAAGGCTGGATATGCTGTTTTCAGCACCCTTCAGCAGCCCTAGAGACCTGGAATTGAAACCAAGCTGGAAATCTTTTGATGTGTAGGATGGTAAAAGGCAAATCCTGTTATTTCACAGCTATTTTGTCTCTTACGTGTTATTAAGAAGTTTGTCAATAGACAAAGCAAATCTGATTTGGAAGACATTAGGGACACCTATAGGAAGGATCATCCCCACAGCAGGACTTAGTGCAGTGACTCTCAGTGTTTTCAAACTCAAGGCACCCTTCCATAACTTCCCCGAATGGAGCAAACCCCATTTCAAAAACAGATGCCTTTATGACCGTGCCTACCTCCTTGCAGCAGGGCCAAGCAGTGGGTGCGGAGGTACAGCTAGGCTGGGAGAACCCAAGCCTGCCCCCATCTGTTCTTCTCACACCTCGCTTATCTGCTCACACTTCTTGGGCACCCTTCAAATGATCTTCCATTACCACCCCTTGAGAATCAATGACCTGATGGCTACACATACCCATGTGTATACGCCCTTGCAGAGTACCTGATGGAGTGAGCTGGGGCTCACAAATGTCAGTTAGTCTATGAGGTGCCTCTCTACACTGTCTCCTACACATAGCCATGCCTTTCATTTAGATATGGGGGAAACGAACCTACTAAACAGCCAGCTTGAGACTTAACTTGCTAATCTTAAACAAATCTTAGTTTCTTTAGTATGCAACTTATCCTGAAGGCTTTTGCCAACCCCCCCCACTCAAACATTTCCATCCAATGTGACCCAAATACTCCATCCTAATGCAGAGACTCTTAGATGGGACTGAGAACAGGAAGGGAAAATGTCACGTACCAGATTAATGAGAAGACAATTTTTGCCAAGAGCAGTATTTACTAAGCTCTTAACATGCAAGGTTAATATTCAGCTTTACTGTGTTCATCATCTCAGTGCAAGAATTCTCTGATAAACTACATTTATACCATGTGAAACCACCAGTGGGAAACTGGATCCACATAAAGAACCAAGCCAGCCTGCAATTCAAGTCTGAAAGAAAAGCCTCTGTAGGCACTACATGGAGAAATATTCTAGATTAAGGCCTTAATAGAAAAATAACCTATTTCTTCCCCCAAAAGGTTTAATTTTAAAATTACCGTTCTCCATTTTCTAGCACGGATGATAGCTAGGTCAGAAAGCAGCCCTGGAAAATGTTACTCAACTGCAGCTTTAGAAACCATAAATTATCTTAAGACTAAGTTTACTCACTCCCCTCCCCCATGCCATCACAGAAAGAACAGTGCTGCCAAGTCCATTCTTCAAGGTTTTCTTCCATACACTATTGATGTCTTTTCATGGGATCCTCTCAGCATCTCTGCCTTATCCTATTTGCCTAGGTAGCACGCAAGATCCTTGCAAAACTACTCTGCTGCTATGGCCAGGAAAAATAATTAAATCTGGATAATAAGGCTGAAGGCTCCCATTTGGAGAGGAAGGTTGCATCTCTGTTGCTCAGCGCAGGAGTCTATAGACCAAGCTCGAGACACGCTGGGGTGGGGAAACGAACTCTTTTGGCTGCATACAAATTTAACAACATTGGTTTATTTTTCACTACAATAAAAGCAGGGTAGGGAAGCTCTTTCTATTGTAGACCAGCAGCCCAGAAATTAAAAATAAAGCAGGATGTTTTTGAGATAGAAGCACCACAAATGTAAAACCACTTTGTTCAAAAAGAGTGGGGGAGAGACAGCTGTGGTAACCTGAAGCTGACCAAGGTTTCCTTACCTCCCTGGCTTTCAACAAAATAATCAGCCCTCAGGTTGAGCAAAAAGTCTCAGCCTCCCTTCACCAACCCCCAAAAAACCAAGTTAAAAGAAAAATTATACAGCAGTGGAATGATTAGGAACTGAGAATAGCAGCAGGCTCATCTACTTTAAGTTGTTTGGTGCAAAAAGTGTCTTTGTGTGTTTGTAGATGAGGTTCTTTGGGTAAATCTGATATCTTTTATTTGACCAACTCAAATGCTGGGAAAGATATTATTGATGTGTTCGTGGGCAGACACAGTTTGTGCGTTTGTCCAGCATGGACACAAGCACAAAAGGCCTCGATTCAACAAGGCCTTTATCTGCTAGCTAGCATAATACTCGCACTAATGAAAATAAGAGCACATTTACCTAAAGGATCAGAATACTTAAAAATCTTGTTCATTTTTTTTAAAAAGCTCTAAGTTTCTAATACTTAATTTTGCTGAGTCCTCCAGCTAATTGCTGCTGTTGCACACGATGGGACCAAACCTGTTTTGTTTTTAAATCTGAAAAAGGGCGGTGCTGTTTCCACTTTCTCTCTGTGAGCTGGAAGACGGACCGTGCAAGCTCACTGCACAC
The DNA here is from genome assembly GCF_052110815.1 of Crocodylus siamensis. Lineage (NCBI taxonomy): Eukaryota > Metazoa > Chordata > Crocodylia > Crocodylidae > Crocodylus > Crocodylus siamensis. The sequence continues at coordinate 2,068,817 of NC_143403.1, read as the reverse complement.
AGAAAGCTTACTGCCGACAACAGTCTGCAGCACAGATAAACTGCGTTTGCTGCTGTCTTCCAATTCCAGGGAGAGGTGGTGGGGTCTGTAGTCACTGTAGATAAAACACTTGCAGGAAGAAGCATAAGAAAAAGTTTTCAGTGCCCCTCAAAAAGGAGCAGGGAAGAAAGCTCCTCTCTTCCAGCAAACACTCCCCAGTAAGCCTTTTGTCTTGGAACATCCGAATGAAAGGCCGGGAAACCTGATCTCGCTGCTACATGCGTTTCAACACAAAGCCAGGCCTGCAGAATGCAAGCCTACCCAGGGCAGCACGAGAGGTTTCCAAGCAAAATGGCCTACTTTAAAAGAAGGGAGAGAAGAAGGAGAGAAGCTCTTCTTGGAGAATCCCTAGCGCTTCATACAAAGGACAGAAAACTGATATTTTACTCATGGAGGAAAGTGAAAATGCACATGGCAGAGCCTCCAGGTAGTAGCCATCTTGGTCTAGAGGCAAAAGGAATCAGGACTTGTGGTAGAGGCGATCACTTTTATGAGACCAACTAGATTTTTGCAACAAAAAAAAACATTGTTTAATTGCAAGCTTTTGGGTACAAACACCCTTCATCAGGCATGAGAAAAAAAGACTGTAAAAGTTCTCCTGGGTAGAAATGATACTATACCAGGTAGTATAAATAGGCTCCTAGGCAGAACCTGTGTCTTACATTGCCACTATTACAACCATTTATGCAGGCCCAAAAAATGCTACCCCCTCTGCAGGCCCACCAATTTGGACAGCTGAGGCTGCCCAGGCGCTCGACCCAAGTTCTGGCTCCTCCGCATCCAGCAGCTCTGCCCACTCCCCTCCTGGCCACCAGATCCCTCCACTAGAACACACAGGGTGCTAAACTGGTCTCTACGCCAGGTACCACTGTGTCCAACAGAGACACCGAATGCCAGCTTATCTGGCTAGCTAGTCAGCCCACTGAATGCTCCACGGCAGCAACAGGACCGGGACCACCCTCGCCCCACATGCCATCCTGCTGGAGAACAAGGAGACAGGGTCTTGTCTTGGGTTGTGCAGCGCCTGCTGAGAAGGCCAAGTGACAACCATCCCATAACATGAGCATCTTAAACACTTCAGAGAGAGAAAGAATAAATCTTGATACCAGCTTCCTCTGCAAAATGTTTCTTGTATGGGTCTGATCCCATGACACCTCCCACCTCCACGGCAGAGAATTCATGGTGGAGTAGAAAGCATATAGTGTGCTTCTCCAACAACATGCTGTTTTAACTGTACTTCTGTTAACCCAGAAGAGGATCTGGGGTCATGCGTTGCTACCTTTAAAGCTGAATTCAAGCCTTCAGCCAGGCTCCAGCCTTGAGAACACAACAGAAGTTAAAACGGGGGCGAAGCAAAACTTCCCAGCCGGAGATTAGTTTAGAAACCTCAGTAGAGAACAGAAACAAAGCCACGGTGCGACAAGAGATTAACAACCAGAGGAGTGCTGCGCTCGTATTTGTGACTGAGAGAAGTACTCGTTCTGGACCTCCTCCCCCAGAGCCCAGCTTTGCCGTTCTTAAGGAGCAGTAAGCAACTGTACTGGGGGCAGCATTTCACTTCTGTCTATAGCCATTTCCATGTAAGATCTATCAAGGGGTAGCAATCATTTTTCCCCAGGCAGTCTACCATGCCAGATCGTCTGTGCCCTAAATCATATAGATTAAATTTAGAGGTAAACATTGGTACTAAAAGTGGCTCAGAAGGTTAACAGCAAAAAACAAAAAAAATCCCCGTGCTCTAGAAGTTTCTCCACATTTTGGTATGCCTCATCTTTAGGGGAGAACTTTCAATTCAACAGAGATTTAGTGCTGAAACCACATGTGCTGACAAATAACTTATGTTGAATTATCTGTCCTAAATAAAAGCAGGATCCCAAAGTTAATTCTTAAAAGAAGAAAAGATGCTTAGAAGTCACATAAAGTTCCCTATTACCTAAGAAAAGTCTAGAGATGACGACTATATAACATTTTCTCACTCTCAAAATTTTACATATTTGTTTCTGGAACTACCCCTTAAGATTCACCCAGAGCACTCCAGCAATAAATGACACTAACCGCAATCTCTCCTTAAAACGGTTGTTGGATATAATTGCGTCACTGTTCAGCACCTTGCCCACTTGCCCTACAGTCCCTGGATGAAGTCACAAATGACATACCAGGCTGCGCAATTTTAGCTGATTGTTTGATGGAGCCTGTCCTTGCTAGTCACCAGGGATCCGCAGCCACATTACGGCTGACGTGGGCTCCCATCGTGAAGGATTCATCCACTCGGGCTTCCAGTCAAATCACAAGGATCCCAACATGACCGCGGGCTGCTCACTTGTCTTCAAACCACAAAAGGAGCAGGCAAACTCCAGACACAAGGGAAGACAGGTTAAAGCACTGACTCAGCCATGGCTACATGGCACCAAGCAACATCAGAACCCCAACATTTTAATACATGCAATTAAAGATGCTGCCTTTAGCAAAGGCAATTAAAGATGCTGCCTTTAGCAAAGCAGCAACTTCTACATTCAGAGGCTCCCAAAATTATCTCCAAAATGAGGAATTACATCCTTGGATGCCATCTGGAGCAGGATACTCCCCTGCCCCTCCACGACATCAGAGCTGAACAAAGTGCTGCCTATGAGAAGGTACTCTCCCCCCACGCAGCCATCTTTATGTTGTCAGCCACCAGCGTAAGTCAACAGGCCTCTATCATCCATGCAAGGAGCAAGATGTGTTCACAGAAACAGCAAGGACGAGGAGCCCGTGAGCACTGAGACTGAGCCCAGGGAGAAGAACCAAACAATGTGGTGAGAGCAGACTGAATAATGATACAAGACATGAAAAAAGGGCATTGCCCATAACCGTACCCTGTAGAAAGCAGGGTAGAGATGTGCCTGATGAACTAAATCAGAGATGCATAAGCTTTTGTGAGCTCAAGCTTACTTGAAGTGCTGTGAAAGGTTTCACAACCCCGATGATAACACTTGGGCTCATAAAAGCTTGTGCGTCTCCAATTTAGTTCATAAAAGGTGCATCTCTACCCTGCCTTCTGCCTGGCTTCAGTTTAACAAGGCTACCTACCTCTCCCCATACTCTGGAGATCAGAGAGGCAACTAGATACACCCATAAGCCTGGGCTAAACCCAGCTTACTTCCTTCCAAAATATAGCTGCATTAGTGTCAAAGAAATCAAGATAAAGAGGTCGACAAAGCTGAAATACAACTTCTGTAGCCTTTAAAAGTATCAGCTTACTTGGAATTTGACCTACGTGAGCCTCCTACTTTCTGTTCCTGAAAAACAGCAATTTATTGGGAAAAACCCAAGTGCAGAAAAGACAAGTTGCAAATTCTCTATCCTCTAAGACAAAAGCATTTAACATTTCCAAGCACAAAAGCTTGCAAATAAAGAAAATAATTTGTTTTCAAATATCTAGTTGATCTAATAAGAGAGATCATCTCATCCATGAGTTTTGATAGCATTTCCAATGCATATAAAGGCTGCTAAAATCCAAATTCACCCAACAAACTAGCCGGTTATAGTTTATAGTGTACAGTACAGAAGAGGTGACTGGAAGCTAGGTTATAAGCACTAGGCACTACTGCTGTATCGAGGACACACAAAAAGCAAGGCAACCCTGCCAAGTGGGCAAGTCAGGGCAGCATCCACTCCCTTGATGGAGCAGTCTCCTCTGCACTTATAGTTAGAGGCAGCACACCTTGGCAGCTACACAGAGCAAACACAGGCATGCCCGCAGTAAGGACATGTTTCTGGGGAAAATTACTGCACCAAAATCAAAAGTACATGGATAGAAGTAACATTTTTGTCCTGTTCCTAAAATGAAGAAAGAAAACATTTAAAAGGTTATTAAGATAATCCACACTGGAAGACATCTCTTACAGCTGGGAGCTTAAAAGAAAAGAACTTAATTACAATTCTGAGCATGAAATGAGCTCTCTTCCACACATGTCTAAACCAAGTCTGTTCCACCAGCTGTAGGGAATCAAAGCGAGCAAAATTAAACAAAACACACCTAGCAACAGCAGCTCTTGATGCCTTTAACCCAGTAATTGTACGGCACCTGGATCTGGAAAGACTGCAAAGGGTTTAGCAGCTACAGTGGCTGGGCTGATACAGCACACCACGCATTTGATCTCATTGGGATGTAGGACCGCAAACAATGCATCTGTGTCCTCTTGACTGCGCTACAGATCCGGATGCAGAACCAGGGGGATATGTAAAAATCTAACATTGTGCTGCAGCTGGAAAGGAAAAAAATGCAGCCAAATGGAGCCTGCTGCTCAACTGAGACAATAGCCAATTTAGTCCTGCGCACCGAGTCAGAGTGACCACTAGCCATTTCCACACATTTCATTTACTTCACGACGCCAAGATTTTTAGACTATAACCAGATCAAGAGTTGAAGACAAGTGCTAAATACAACACACTATTTGTAATCTTTGTACCTTAACATATCAAAGGGCTTGGCTCACCCTAATTACACTTGAAAGAAAAATCAACATTACGTAAGAGCACACTGAGATTATTATTTGTTGCATTTTCTCCTTTGTCACACTTGGAAACCAATGAAGAACTCCTGAAATTATGCTTTAAACTTAGTCTGCTAGGCCTTTTCTTCAAAAAAAAATTCATTTTTTTTTCCTGAGCCTGCAGCTGCTTTTCCAAAAAGACATCCCTCAACTTGGATCCTTTTGCTGCTGTCTCCAAACAGGTGGACAGTTTTCCCAAGCGGTCCACCTCTCTCATAGGAGTGTCACAATTCAAATGCCGGTGCTTTGCCATACAAGACAAACAGCTGTGACAACACAGTTGGATTTATAGCCACACTTCTTTCAGGAACAACGGAGGAACCAAAGTCCTGTTATGTCTTTTTACAATATTGTAAAGTTAATGATCTCACCCACCCAACAACATCAATATTCCTTTAGCAAACGTACGCTTAAAAAACCCCAGAAAACGAGGACAATTCTCCAAAAGGACACAGATTTATTTTTTTCAGCAAAAAATGCTTGCAAGTAAAAAGGTACAGCTATTTCTGAGACAGGATACAGGAATATATGTACAGTAAACTGAAAAAAAATCTAGCCAACACCTCACAATGCTACATTACATGGTATTGCATGAAGTCTGGTGCTCTGAATGGAGTCAGCTTTCATCCTGGAAAAATGCTTATACTGTAGTTCCAAACTAGAGAGAAAGGATACAAATATCAAAACATGGTAATCTACAGAATACATCATTAAACCCTTCCCTATAAGAAACAACATCCAGCTACATGGTTATGCAATAATGCCCTGGGTACAGATTTAAAAAAGCTACCTGATTTGCAATTCATCCATACGCAGCAGGTTCAATCTCTGCCCCCAGGTCCCATGTGGAAAGGGAAGGGGTGTTCCTCCTCCGCTGCAGCAGACAGCGCAGCTCAATCGCACCAGCCTTCCTGGCTCCTTCTGCAGCCACCTCCTCATCTCTGGAAATAATCCACTGTAAGGTTTCTGGAGTAGAGGCTCTTGGACCAAGGTCATGTCTTCCTGCAGGAAGGTGGCAAAAGGCTCCCACCGCCCTTTTCCTTCATGGCTGGTTTGGTTTGGGAATGTGTCCAAGAACATGCCTGGTCCCGGGAGGGGCCACATTATAGAAATCCAAGAGACTGACAAACATTACTTAAATCACTTGTATACAACTCATAAATCAACCCCTGGGTTTCAGAATTAGATAGCCCTACTTGGTCCAGGATTAGGCCAAGGAGATAAAAGTCACCTAATTACTGCATAAAAAATGCCAAGGTGGCACAGTAAGATGAAGAAATTGTATTAGCAGGGGAAGGCTAGGCTGTATCATTTCTTTCCAACAGACCACCAAGTTGGGCCCCATGGTAATACTTCTGATAAATTCAAACAACCTCTTCCGCGGGAGGGAAGGGGTAAGGAGGACTAAAGAGGGATGCTCTTCTGTAAAACAATAAGGGGAGAAGTACTGAGAGATTGTTCAGGAAGAGGGCTTCTTCCTCCTGTGACATCAAGAAATTTTCTAGTAACCGAGTGTGCTGGGGCTGCATGGAATCAGACTGAGAAGATTCGCAACAGGAAAACCAGTCGTCTTGATGGGCCTAGAAGGCTACGTTGGACCATCTTTTCTTCCCCCAAACTGCACAGGTTCATACAAGTAGCAATACAGGGCCATGCTGGTTCTATTCCCTCTGACGACTGTTTTCCTGCAGAAGCTGGTTGTAAGAGGTATAGGCTTTCCTACACTTCCTTGAAGCCATGCCTCATGCCAGAGATTTCTGGAGGCAAGCCTCTTTCCTATAGACCTTCAAGTCAAGCTATCTATAGTCTTCTTCTCTAGAAAGCAGTGTGCAGTCTCATGAATTGCCCCTACCCCTTGATTTTTTGCATTTTATTCTGCATTTGCCCAAAATGTCAAACAATATCCCCACGTAACACTTGTCATCTTGACTGGTCTTAGGTCCCCAGAAACTCATGCGACTCAACGTGGTCCCATTAGCCAACTCCTCTCATGCAGACATCCATGAGCAGGAGCCCGGGTAAGGAGGGTTAGTCCGTGTTATCACCTTCTTCACAAAAGGCAAGGACTCATGAAGGGACTTGGGATTCATACTAGTACCAGTAAGGAAAGGCACTGGGGAATGCAAGAGCAGGCATTCTGGGGGTGTATTCACGTCAGGTAGTCTCCCCTGTCCAATTAGCTGGGATCGCATCTCTTGTAAGCTCTCTTTAGATCTCTGTCATAAATTGTCACTCCAGGTCTCATTTATTGCAATCCAAGAGAGCCAGGAAATGATAAGCCTCTTAAGGGCCTAGACACCTTTCCAATTTAGAAGCAGATGTTGCTGCTTTGATGGAGATTAAATCTATTATATTTCATTCTCTGAAAAATCTGGGAAGAGAGAAGGAAAGAAAAGCTTTCAAGAACCTCCATAGTGACAGCTGCGCAATGCTGCTGCAATGAAAGAAACGCGCGTTTTCCAGTCAAAAGGCTTCACAGAAACCCGCTGGTGCCTTTCTGTAGGAACATGCACACAATGGGCATGGGAGAATTTCACCAGGTGCTCAAAGGTCTTTTAAGGTGTGTCCTTGGGACATGGGTCCATAACCACTGGGAAGATCTATCCACGCTAAAAGGCATGTTAAAAACTCACCTGGTATTTGCTTCTAGTCTCTGTGAGACGATGGCAAATTAAAAGGCCTAGATCTAATTATTTCAGCAATCCACTCGTTTCAAATTTCAACCACTGTAGGTAACAAATACCAAATAAAAGTTTTTAAAGTTTAGCTGCCTCAGAGGCAATAATAAACTCAAGAAGAGAAGCTAACATCTCACTATTATTATGAAAAACACCACTATGAATATAGCTGTATATAAACACGAAGACTTGGGGTTGCTCTGCTGAAAGCGCTCTGTTCGCATACCACAACTCACTGCATTTTGGTTTGCATTTCCTCCACTACAAGGTCTTTCCCCACTCTGAACCCCAAAAGATCTGCTGTTTCTTTCAGATGAGAACTTCTGCCAGCATAAGAAGGCTGGAGTCCAAAACCACAATGTACACTAAAGAGAAAAGTTTAACAAAACAATTAGGATTCGAACCAGAGCATTAAAAACAACAACAGCAACAACAAAACGGACAGACAGACAACCTTGTGAAACCAGGGAAGGAGGGCCAGTGCATGCACTGAAGCTATTGATAAATTCCTTAATGATCAATAAGGCTCATACCACGTTGGACTACTGTATATATGCTAACAAACTTAGATTTATCAACAGCCTTTTAAATATCTGAACTCAGTTCAGTTCCACAATGACATCAGGGCTTGGACTGTGCAGCTTCTGGTTCAGGAATTGCCTACCCTACAACAGAACTGGATGTCTACACCTGGATGTCTCAAGCAGGGTTTAACAGCCATCATACTGCTACGTGGCAATGCGGCCCTGGCTAGAACCTCATGAGATGGGAGGAAGATACTAGGATCCTGGTGTGGAAAGCCTTGCTCATAGAAAACCCAGGAGCCTCATTTCCATTGTAAACCTTGGACATGTAGAAGATACAACACTAAATACCCAATTACAAATTTCACATCTTCATGAACTCTGAAACGAGAAAACTTCATTTCTGCCCTTTCAAAATCTAGAATGCTTGTTTTCAAACAGCAAAAATAATCAGAGAAATGGTAAAAGGCAACTCAACAGGAATGAAGTAGGAAAACTTCTACTCTGGTTTGGTTTCCAAGATTTTGCTGTAATCTAAAAACAGGGGTCAGCAGCCTGTTAGGAATGGCAGACCAAATTAACAGAGTTTGGGCCAGAGGGAGGCCACTGCTTCCCCCCACCACAATCCCAACTCTGTGGGCTGGATTTCAAACTATATCACTTGGCCAGCTGTAGGATGCTGACCCTTAGTCTAGAAGCTATACATTTCCAAACTTCTCCTGCCTCTGCCAGTAAGACCATACCAACTGCCTCCGAACACCAAACTGCTTTGTAGAGAATTATTTTAACTGTGTAAACCCCTCAGTGTTTGTACAGCCTGTGTGTTTAATACGCTGACTGGAGTTTATTAAAAGGCCTCTGAGTCTATGGAGTTAGGAAACAGTTGTTCCAGCCAAGGCATGCATATTATACAGTACTTTATGAACACATCACTGGAATTCGAAGTTGCTATTACATACACTTCATTGCTCTAGTTATTGGTCTTAACGATCTAATTAATCCTCATGCTCATCATGCTCTGAGCTTACACAGGAGTGTCTTAGTGTTTTGGTGCTATTTTGCAAGTACAAATAAGTGTAAAAAAAAAAATCCTGAAAAAAGGTCAGAAGTCTCCCCAGCAGTAGGAAGACGCTGCCAATCCCTGTTCCTGTGCAGGCAGACCCAAAGAACCAATCCCACAATCCAGTGAAAGCTTCTCTTTGGGAATATGTCCAGTATTTCATTTGGAGTTTGCCCCAAAACAACAGAAGTTTGACTGAAAAGGAGTCAGACCTCACCTTCATCCAAACGAAAGCACAGAAGCTTACAAAGGCGCACAACACGCTGATGCAATATTTGGGGTTTTTTCATTTCTAGTGGAAGTTTCATCAGCAAGGCTACAGGGGAAGACAAGCCAACCTGCTTCCAGCCAAATCCACAGAGCAGTTTCTGAAGTTATCACAGGGCAATCAATGTTTTCTCATCACCAATGTAAGCAACAGATTTTATATGCATCTGTAACTACTCCTTTTAAATACATCTTTAAAAGACCACAACCAAGAAATTGGCACAGGGAGGGAAATTCAGGCCTGCAGGACCAGAAGCATACTAGAGAAATCAGGGATTTCCTCCAACACTTTGAGTGTGTAGCAAGGAAGAGATCTCATTTTAGATTGGTGTAGTAAAGGTGCTAATAGAAACTGGAGGAAAAAAACCAAGGCAGGCAAGACATAGCTTTTATTACAAATATTGGCTAGCCACTGGTTTGAAAGAGTGACTAAGAGGAGAGTCCAGGCTGCCTACCCCAGCTGCTGAGAAAGCACAACACCAAGCATTTTGTCATCCTGCTGGGTTTTGAATTTGCTTTGTTAGTAACAAGCCATTTATCTGCCACCGGTCATTTGTTAAAGTGACCCTCTACACCTGCCTGTCATGCAGCTGGAAATCTCACAATAAGGAAAGAATCAAAATGTTGCAGACAAACAGATTTCAAAACCGTATTAGCAAAGGGGAAACTTGACCTTTGGTCTGAAGAAGTTAATTATTCATAAACTAGTTGGAAAAAAAAAAAAAAGGATGGTAACCACCTATACTCCTACATATTATCTCCCACTTAGCACCAGTACATTTTAACTCTTAGTCAACCCATGGAAATGCAAGTTCTGAAACAAACACCTCCGACCACATTAGCAAAAATGCATTTCAGATTTTTCTCTTTTCCTACCCCACCTCAGACTAAGACATGGGTTTCTATTACAACACCTAAGCTGAACTGAGAACACACTGAAAGATTTCCTGTAAAAACACAAATACAGGATATTGGCAAGACTGCAAAAAAATGAGGTAAAACTACTACACGCAACAACAAAAAAATGGTCTTTGCATGGTGCAACATAAAAAGGAAGTCTTTCTAAAAGGACGCTAGTAGTAAGTCTACTTTTGCTAGCAAACAGCCAGGGCGATTCAATAATGACCTCAATGTTTATGCTGTTAGCCTAAACAGCTGAACATTCGGATTTAAAGTCACTGAAACATAGGGGATACATGAACTGCACTCATGGTTACAACCATGCGTTTGTTGACACCTCCATTTCTCCCACATTCCTGTTTCTGCAAGAGCTCATCTTTTATGCCAATTCTTGCACAATATTAAATCAACTGGTGGACTTGGGACACAAAACACTGGTGGACATGAAAAACGCCATTTAGGTGCAGTTCCTGCCTGCAGGCACATAGCACTTCTCAGCCTTACTAGAGGGTAAACCAAATGCTGGAAACTTAAGAAATTCAGATTTAAGGTTAACCTCACAAGTCAGACAATGTGAAAGCATGGAAGAGCCTCATAGAATAAGTTCTCTGAATATTATGAGCTCTGCCCCTCCAATCGCTAAGATGCACCATCTCTGGATCAGTGACTTTCTAAAGGCTTTAAAGTCCACAGTTGTGGAAATTTAAGACTCATCTACAATTTGCAAAAGGGACTGAAGCACACTCAGAGTCTTGCTTCATTTTCTCCATTGTATTTCACTTAGCTATACACCTAAAAAGCAGCAGCAGCAGGAGGACAGGCTGAAAGAACTAGGATTACTTAGTCTGCTGAAGAGAAGACTCAGGAGTGATTTGATAACGGTCTTCAAATACCTGAAGGGCAATTATAGAGGATGGAGATAGGATTCTCTCTGTGGCAGCAGGGGACAGGACCAGGACCAATGACTTCAAGCTGCAGCAGGGGAAATTTAGGTTGGAGATTAGGAGGAACTTTAGGACTCCATGGGTGGCCAAGCACTGGAACAGGCTGCCTAAAGAAATTATGAAGTCTCTATCCTTGGAAGCTTGCAAAAGCAGGTGGAATGACCTAGTCAGCGAGGATCCTGCCTTGAGCAGGGGGCTAGACTAGATGACTTTATGAGGTCCCTTCCAGCCCTGCTTTCCTATGATCCTATACACAATGCTCCAGACTCTCCCTGGTCGTTCCTAAACAACCACAAATGAGACCAGCAGATCTCCAACTCTAGTTTGGGAACTATGCACCACTATGGTGCTTTCAAGTAAGAGTCTGAGAAGGAGATGGCATGCTTGGGGAGACATTCTCAAGGTTGATAGTGGTCCAAGAGTTAGGGAATCACTGAATTAGACCATTCATGTTCTGTAACCCTCTTTAGCCAGCAACATATCCACAGCAGCTGGAAATAATCAGACAGAACTCCACCACTGAAGATCTTCCAGGCTGGTCCCCTTCTCCCCCATGAATGCATCTCCCTGACAGGCACCTGCTTCTACAGTGGCAAAATGGCAGCAGCAGTAGGTCCCAAGCGATTCAGGATTTTACTGGTCAAAACCCATTGCTTTTAGATCTACCAGGCATTTACTCAATATCCAAAGGCAGTGGAACAACACACTCGCAGGCAAATAAAACTAACTGAAGGCTGCATGAAGAGAATCCTGGGTGGTGCTAGCATGAAGGGGGGGGAAGCTCAAAAAAGGCTGTTTTCACTATAAAACTCCTGCCAACTGTGGAATCCCCTGGAGCACCGGGATGCTTGAGTGGGCAAAAACATCCCCTCCATTGATGGGCAGCTGGAATACTGCCTTCTAGGCAAACTTGCCACCGCTTCCAACACTGCACCACCTCCGTTTGACCCCTGCAACTTGTACTGAGAAATGGAGCAACAACTCTGAAGAGCTCCTACCAGTACACAGAATACCTGACCATGTGGACTGACCATCAGCCTCCTGCTTCACTGCCTCCCCAATGACCATGAAATCCAGTTTTAAGTTCTTGGTCTTGACAGAAGCATAGAAGGATGCGACAGACCCTAGCAACCAGACATCACCTTTCTCTGTCCCAAGGACCTTCGGCGATAACTACTTTCCACCAGAATAACAGATCTGTTGGCCTGGATTATAAATTAACTTCCACAGAGATAAGCATTATCACAGACTTCACTTTCAAAAGCAAATACAACACTCGCTCCTGCAACACAGCTTTCCTTCACTAAGTTCTTGGCAGATCCACCTTTGATCACTCTTTGGGCTGGTCTCCATACAAGAGTGGGTTAAGACAAAGCACAAACAAGGTGCACTCACTGTGGGACAAAGTGTCCACACGTGGGATAATTCAGTAAGTCACTGAGCTTTACACATGTGCCCCATTTTAAAACAGCATTAAACTTTCAAGTGTTTTCAAGCAATTACAAACAAAGAATAAGCCAGCTGACCACTGCACCAGAGGCTAGGAAAGAAGGAGCATACATGGAAATGTTCAGATATTACAAAGAAGGTGACCAGGTAAGTAAACACACAGACGGGAGGTGCCAAGATGCCCCGAGAACCTAATAAAGGCAGCGTCTTAAAACGAGGAGCCTTTGGCACATGTTGTTGTGAACCTCCTTCCCAACCATGGATGGCAAAGACAATAGACAAGATGGGCATATGGTGAATGATTAAACGTGAGGGGTTTTTTCCCCTACTTACCAACAGGATGAAGACCTTTGTCAAGAATGGAAAATGCAGACTTGCCAGTGCCAAAGGAGCACAGCACCATTCGCAGGCAGCAAAGGAATTCCTAAAGGATTTAGAGGGTTTAAGACGCTCCAGAACTTGCTGGCCGATCTCATCCATGCAAGCAGAAAAAATTGTTCCCCCAATCCTTTGCAGACATTGTAGGAAGGGACCCCTATTTCTGCAGGCATGAAGTGTTATGCAGGTCAGGAGGGAGGAGGAGAGGAGAGGGTAGACCCTCAGGGAGTCAGGGGGAGCAGAGAAGATGTGCATTAGGCAGAGCACCCAGGAAGGAAATGATCATTCTCCAGCCACCTCCTCCTATTTCCCAACTCCATCTCTGGAGAGATGAGCCCCAATTAGCTCATCCACTCCCAGTGACCTAAAGTAACATTACTAATTAAACCTTAACTTGTTAAATATGATTTTAATCAAGTGATCTTTGTACTGTGCTCACCTGTAAATTAGATTCTAGCCCTTTTCTGAAAGTGCAAAGATGTTAATACGTCAAGACTTCATTTCAAGGGACCAGTCTGAGCACTCCTTGCCCAATTTCCTTGCAATTCCACATCAGCCTCCACCAACCGACTGTCGTTCAGATGAAAGTGCAGCAGCTCCACAAACAAATGCAGGAAGTCAATTCACACTCACAAAAAGAGCATGCAGTGTTTCACAGGACACTTTCCTCATTTCTCCTTTACAGAGCTTCAACTCTAAACAACAGAAGCATTTTTTTTTAAAACAAAACAAAAAAGCAGCATAAAATGCTGATGAATTAATTTATAGATTAATGTGCATGTGATAGAAGAGGAAATGGTTACGGTGCTCATTTCAGCTTCCCTGGGTTATTAAAATAGTTAAGGCGCTTCAGTCTTGTAAGCGAGATGACAGACAGGGTGGTCAAATTCACACTTTGGGCTTATTGCCATCTCCTGGTGTTAGGAATGCAGCGTCGGTGTAAAATTTAAAGTTTGGTGGGAGTATCATTGTTTGGGAGAGCAGAGAACAGTTTCCTTGTAATGCCTCTCAAATGTGAAAAAAATCTCCTACAGGCTTCACCCATCAAATCCTTCCCAAATACCCAACTCTTCCACAAGGCCCATACTCAGCTGCACTCTGCCACCTCTCCACTCCCTTATTATTCAAGAGGAATGAAAGACTGGAAAAAAGCCACCACCTCCTTCCTCCAAGGTATACAGCAGCATGCCTTCAGTTTGTAAATTGTTGGGCAGGAACGGACTGCACGCTTCACACGGTGCCAAGTTCATCACTTGCACCGAATCATAAAACGGGGTGTACATTCAACAAACAAGCTGCCTCAGACATCTGGTGCAATCCTCCCACCATATCTCGTACAGCCCCTAAAGGGAGCGCAGGCCACGTGGAAGAGCACAAAGGGGTGGCCTCTGCTCCCAGAAATTTGGACTCCTAGATTTGATACAAGGGGATAGGTGTCGAGATGTTACCAGGTAAATAAAGCAACTGCAGCAAGACCTACTGCTACTTTTTCAGTAACATGGTGGTGTGCAGAAATACACTGTGATCATAAAATGCCCCAAGGCATGTTTTACTTTCGGAGACGGCTCCACCTAAAAGCAGCATTGTGTAATAATGAAAGCTGTAACTGGCCACTATACTAATTTAGCGATAAAATCCTTAGACGAAATGGTGCGTAATCGCGTGTCATTTAAGGCCTAGATGAAGTGCAGGAATTTCCCCGACAAAAAGCAGACTGGACTAGCTGCGGGGACAGGAAGCAGGTTCCAGTACATTCTGCCTGCTCTACTTTTTTTTGCTGGGATCACTGGCCTTGTTCTCAAAAGCAGCAATTTGCAAATCTGGAAGGTGTCAGCTGATGTCAAGCTACAAAATCCTAAATCAAAAGTCTGCCAACTTGAAAGAGGATTGTTGTAGTCTGAGCCTTCCCAACTCCTTAGGAAAATAAAATTTATCCAGAATCGGAGTTTAAGCAGCATTTCCCCCACTCCCCAACCACCAAATAAATATATACAGAAAGGTCTGGGGTTTAGGGGGTGGCATTTTGATGGCTCTGTAACACAAACTGGAAGGGGAGGGGGGAAATGACATCTGGCTTTGTAACAGTCCTCTAGTTGTGAAGAGCCGCTGAATATTCTGCCGGAAAGTGATTTCGACTTCCCCAACCTATACCATTTGGCACAGGAGTTTCCTGTGAAGCTCCAACTCTGCAGCGAAGGAAGGGCTGAGCTGGGCTGACGTGCATGATGAAGCTTTGTAGTGAATGTTTTAGTGAAGTTGAACAAACTGGTTGGACACTTGCCTGCTTCAAGTCTTGGCCAGGCAGTCAAGGGGCTCTCCTCCCTGCAGGGTCTGCAGCAGTTGCTATGCTCAGATTTTTTTTTTTTCTTTTTTTAATACCTTTACAATTTTCACGAAGCATGGAAGTCGAGTTTTAAGCACTTAAATCAGAAAGTGCCCAAGCTAAAGCTACACGTGTAACCTAAAGGGGCTTTAAACAGAAAGCTGGGAATCTTCCTTTTAATCCCTAACAGGACAAAGAGGCGCGTTTCCAACTCTGGGAGATTTTGGCATATTCATGTAAAAATAGGATTTTTATTTTTGTTACATCTAGAAAAAGTACTGTTGGTCTTCAAATACCAAATTTCAATGTTTCTGTCCCTTTGGACCCTGAACCATTAGTCAGATTCACAGCAAGACAGACAGACTTTAATAGAAGTGGGATACAGCAAATAATCCAAGTAAAATGTTGCAGATGATATTTGTGAAATCGTCTGCAATGCATCTCAGCACACACACTGTCGTGTAGACTTTAATGATATTTGCTAGGGCTGACCTTCACAATAGCCATCTCACATTCCTGCAGATAATGTGTTTATGGTGCCACAAACTATACATTCACTCCATAGGAAATAAAGAGACTCCTGTCCCCTTCCATCTGGCTACCATCTTTTGCATAGCCTACATCACACACTGAGAAAGAGGCCAGTCTGCACAGAGGTCATTTGAAATGCTCTTTAAACGCACAGAAAACAAAAAACAAAAAACCTGGGGAACTATATAATTGTTTTGCAGGGTTTTTTTGTGTGTTGTGGTTTTTTTAAAAACAGTATTTTTTGCACAGAAAGGATGTCACCATTTCAAAACACGTGAGGAGTACAAGAGTATATTTTAACCAAACCATTCTGCTTCTTTAACCAGCTCTGTCAGACTAGCATTTCCACTTGCACCTGGTTTCCCAGGCCTCTCACCTTTAACATCAGTCTCACCATGATTTATAGACAAAGCTCTACCTCAAAACACATTTCTGCTTTATCATTCCACATTATGTAAAAACCCTCATGGTCAGCTTGCCTGCAATGGCTGTGTTAAAAACAGAAAATCGTTTGACAACTGTTCTAAAACAGGATGAATCATCGCTGTATTAACTACTTATTTGTCTGAGGATGGTGGTCAGTTATCTAAACTTTTGAGGTGATAGTGTATTCCCAATGGATATTAATATGGATATAGAAATCTGAAAGGGAAGGGAATAGAAAAAAAAGGCCAAGGTTTCATAGACATCAGAAAAACAGCTTAATAAAAACAAGCTATAGTTTCTTTCCAATATTTGTAGAAATCTAGCATCTTATTTCCCCAAAAAGCAGGAAATATTTAAATGCTAATGTCAATCAGGTTAACATAGTTAATAAAAAAAGGTATCGAAAAAATCAGACTGCTTTTTGCTTAAACAATCCTGCCTTTATTGTAACATGGCTTTCAGAAGACAATTTAATTCTGGAAGCATGTATTGAAATTGCCTTTTCACTATGGGCCTCAGGTCTACAATTGTATCCTTCTCAGGAGGTCAGAAGGAGGCAGAACTCGAGCTCTGAAAAGCAATTCTGTTTAGCAGCACTACTTTATTCATCCTTTTAATCTTACACCTACATGTTCATCACGAACTTGGTGAAATACTAGTGCCAAAACCACCATCAAAAGCCATTTCAGTCTCTCTGCCACTCTGAGAAAGCCCTGACCTCTCTGCTTCTCTAATGAAGATGTTAGGGAAGTGAGAATTATACCAGCTGTCAGCTCTTACACTAGAGTTTCATGATACAGAAACATTCAAATCACTGAATCCTGGAGAATTAGCTCAGTGTATTGTGGCAGATTCTTTCTGCAAAAAAACCTCATAACAGGATCCAGCTAACTTGTTAAGAACAAATGCTTTAAACAGCTTGGCAAGGGGAAAAAAAAAAATCCATGTATCCTAGACGCGTTACCAGGGTAAGGGCGTCTTGCAGAATTACATAAATTCAAAATGTCTGAAGCTAGTTTCTTAGGTTGTTCCCTCAGCTCTCCCCTTCCCATTCATTTAGACCAGTTCTGTTTTCTTTACTACTTACTACAGGACAGCAAAGGTGAGTTTTGTACTTTGACCAAAGTGATAAGATTCATGGCCATTCTGGGATCCTGGGGAAGGGAGTTTCTTGGTGCCTGGCAGACAACAGACCCTCAGCGCCCCACTCCCGCTCTGCTCGTAGCTCCGCCACCTTCAGAAACCAGGTGCGATGGTAGGACGTTGCTACCATCATCCAGATTGTTTAGGTCACTTGTGGAGTGCCCGCTAAATTAAATCCAGGGGCCTTTGTAGTGACCAAGGCTGCTCAGCAAAACTTTGCTATAAACTAAAGGACGAATTTATTTATTTTTTGGCCCCTGCATTTTCACTCAAGTACATGCTAATTCATCCTGATGGTCACACATTCACAGACAAAAGACAAGCACTTTTGGCTGAGATGCAATCTTCCTACAATAGCCAACTGCTATGATGCCACCTGCCTATCTGGGTTTCCAGTAATAAGACCAAAATATATCTCAAAGGCTTCGACGCAGAGGGCCAATGCCCTCCATGGAGTCAGACAATGCATTAAACTGCTCGTTTCAAAGCGTCAGCCAGCCATTCAGGCTGGTGCCAAATCCCATTCACACCCTGGGTTTCTTGGGAGATAGTGTACACGTACACACACATGTTAGTGATATTCATGTGATAAACTGTTATGACCATGTAAACCATGACCTCCTCACCAGCATGGAGAGCCTACTAGCCCATTTCTACAGAGGCTATTTCAACATACACTAGATCTAACAGTCAGCATTTTTTTTGCCTTTTTGCCTCGTATTTTTAAAATTCTCCCCCTTTGCTCCAAATCTCTCCAAATGGTGATGGACCAAAGAGGCAACATTCAATCCAGGACCAATTTAGAAACTGTGATATCACAAAGTTGCTGAGATAAGAGACCTGTATATTGATGGAAAACATCCTCTGGCCATGAGCGCCTCTTCTTGCAGCACTGGAAAGCCCAAGAAGCCCTAACCCAAAACACGTTAGGTGCCATCATAAACAGAAAAAAAAAAAATCTCCACTTTCCACAGCATATGCACAATACACAAAATAAGTATAACTGACAACAAGATCTTATACTAGCTCATACAACTCACACTCCATCTCAAGTACAGTACAAGTATATGCCGATACGTCCATGAACAGTTTCTTGTAGTTGAAAGAGAGCAAATCCAAGTAAAAACACAGCCTTGTGCGCTACTTACTTCACAGTCTAGATGAATAAGGCAAATCACCATTACTCGTATCTAATTCTGAAGTCCAGTTTGTTAACGAACACTGAGCTTTACATCTGCTGTGGAGGTTGCATGATGCCACAGAGAAGTCTGAACTGACAGCCCATTAAAGAGATCCGTCTTTCCTGCGCACCACACCAAGGGCTCCCCTCCTCCATCACACTAACTGCTAGGCTGCAGCAGGGGAGAGCTGTTGATGCCTGGCTTGTGCTCCCTTTCACCACGCAAGGTTTTTATTATTATTTATACCCACTAAGGGAAAGTGAAAGAGCATCTAGTTTAAATCCAAATACTTGAATATTAACAGGGGCATACTTAGTAGAATAGGCTTTGTTTTCAAAATCCAAATGAGAAAAATCAATCCCATAAACTTGTATATCAAGCCACCTGATTCAGCAGGATCTCTATTTATCAGGGAATTAGTCACCTTTATTAAAAGCAATGAGCATACAATGATAACTAAATTACAACCATTTCACTGCTGCATAAAGCACAAGTCAATCAAGCATCTAGAACCCCACGACAGAACCAGAACACTCCCTTTAGGTTATTTATTGCACATCCTTCAGAGTATTTTAGGACCTCAACATTCATCCCTGAATGATCTGCCCACAACTCTCCCCAGCTAGAAGCTGATGGCTTGCACCATAAGAAAACGGGAAAACCAGTTTTCTATGAGGATATACAATGGCTGCTTCTGCTCTTTGGAATTGCCAGTACTAGGGAAAGAGCAGAGATGCAAGTTCTTCTCCACTAGTTAGGCTACTAGCATTTTGCTTTTTGCAGTCCATGGTCTCCCCCATAATCCATCTCAAATTAACCTTATTCACACATACTCCACACTCAGTCACTCCAACAAATAGCTTATGTATAAAAAAGAATCTATCAGTTTCCACAGCTAGTGTATTACAATGATGAGAGTCCTTAACAGCTTGCATGAATAGCAGTAATATTACAAAGATTTAATTCACTAATTTTGGGCAAAAAGAATACTGAAGTCTAACCCCTACTAGTTGCAGTTGCATTAATTACCACAAACAGATGGAAGAGAGACAAGTTGCATTTTTAATTCGGTCTCTTTAAAAAGGTACTTTTTGGGAATAAGGGATACACTAAATGCCCATGACCCATTTCATATTAAAATTGAAAGTACCCCACATCCTTACACAGGGTACAGCCACATACACCAGGAAGGTCTATGACCTTTAATGAAGCTACACAAACCAGTGCTAGACAGTACAAACACAAATCACCGGTTTTAGTATTTATTTGTAAAGAAAACCTGGTTGCATTTGGAATTAAGAGATATTTCTAATGAAAGACAGGCAAGCCTTAAACAAAATCTAACCCAGTTCACCTTACCAAACGCAAGGTTTACAACATCCACTTTCCTTATACAAAGATCAGAGGCAAATGAAAAATGGCCACCATGCCTGCTTTAGTACTTGTATACAGAATCCAGGTAACACTAGACAAAAGAAAGTGCACTGGACAAAAAGCAAGTAACCCAAATATTTACCGATTCCATAGCTGAAAGTTGTTGCTAGCAGGGCAGGTATTAAATCCAACAGAAGTGTGTCCCAAAGCAAACCTGTATTCTGAAAGAGAACACTAAAATTAGTTCATGTAAATACTAAAAAAAGTGTACTGTTAATTTTAACTTTACTTAAAAACATAACCAAACACACAAAGGAAACCAAATAAATATACACCCGATGCAAACCAGTCATCAGGTTTGCATCTACTCCAATGACTTCTGGCTTCGAGAGCCCATTGTCAGGGATGGGAACAAGAAATGGGTTTCACGACAGTTACTGGGACATCAGCAACTGAAATGTAATTAATCTTTCCCAGATAGCCGAAAATAGGCCACACCTGTCCCCAAATCCCTCTACCAATTTTGCAATTTTACAATCACATTTTCCTATTTTTAAAAATATTTTCTTCCCCATCACAGCAAGAAGTCTCCAAACACCAGGGAAACCTGTGTTCAAAGTGGCATTAGACCCATTCAGCTGCAAAAAGAGACACTTCTCCTCCAATCTGGTTCAGTTACAATAATCTTCAGTGTTAGTGGGAACAGTACGTAAATTCAGACAGAACTGTGATGGTTGGGAAAGCTGGCATATCCTTTTAATTTGAAGAGCAAATCACCAATTAGAAAAGATGAGGCTTGGTATTAACCATTCTTGCACCGCATCTTTTTAAGGATGTTTTTCAGGTGACGAATTCTGAATTTGTAAAGGAGATTAGCTCCAAACCAAAGTACAGCTCTGGCTTTAACTCACACCTCCAGCCGTGCAAAGAAGCATGGATCCTAAAGGCAAAGGAAGGGATACTGGAGCCTTGTGTGTAGAGAGAGAAAGTAGGGGCAGGATAAATGCCTGGAAAAGCAAAAGGCTAATTTGGCATTGTGGATATACCCCAAGACTTACGCCCAACGTTAATAAAACTAAAAACATCCACTTATTTGCTTTCCGTTAGCAGATTCTCTCATAAATGACTCTCCTCTGGGAAGGAAAATAGTCAGTTAGCTATATAAGGCAAAATGCATACACAGCACTGGATGCTTCAAAACAAAACAATGCCATACAAAGTATAAATCACAGCTCAGGCGTGTTTGGGGGTTTTTTTCCTATTAGACTTCCAAACATTTAGGTTTATACAAGAGCACGTTAAGAAGAACGATGCAAAAACCATTCTACAGATTTCTTCAACCAACTTCATATCCCTAACGTACACCTCTGACCTTTTGGAATGATTCTCTGTTCATTCACAAGCTTTGCTTATCCTGAAATCAGCTTTAAAAGCTAGGGCAGATCAAGGCCTGGGTGCTTTTAAAGCCTGGGTATTGTTACATATCTTGAATACACAAGTGTGAGCATAATACAGAAAGATCACTGGGGTGTATAAAATCAGAACCAAATGTGCTGAACCAATGTGCTCAGGGCAGCAGAAAAGCAGTGACCCCAGGAACCAATCCCCACAATTGGAGAAAGTCTGACAGACACTGACAATAACCCAAAGTGGTAGAAAAGATGCAGCCCTTATTGCAAGGTCTCCCCCAAGCTCCTAAGAGGCTAACTAGTCACTTTAGGAGATATTTACTAGAATAAACAGAAGAAAGCCTTTCACAAGACTTCCAAGAGTAAGCAAAAAGATTCAGCGCTGAGGTTCACCCCAAATGCGTTGGCTAAGAGAAGCTATGCTGAAAAGCCCCAACAGCCAGGGAAGGCTTGGTGTCATCATATCCTTCTTGCATTAACCATTTAACCCCTCCCACTCTCCAAAACAAAGACATTAACAAAAAGAAAACTGGAAGCCAAGATTTCTCTCTCAGGCCAGTTCACAAAAGCAAGTTAGTGACAAGGGATGCAAGAAAAGCAAGTCAAGTCCATCAACCAGTTTTACAGCAGCAACATGAACTGGAAGGAACCATCTCTCTCAGGTATGAAATTTGATGAAAGGATGTGAAATCTGGGGTTTCCAAGCCCTGTACAGATGCATTAACAAGAGTTCAAGAAGACTGCTTGGGCACCCTTATGCAACACCCAAAATGCACATAAGCAACCCAAATACTTTCACTGATAATATTCTGTAGAAATTTAGACAAGGGGAGAAGCAGTGCTCCTGGGGAAAAAGCAAAGCAATAAATATCTGCAAATCCACAAGACAAGTTTGCTCATCTTTAAAAAAAAAAGGGGGAGGGGAAGAGGGGAGAAACTTATTTTGCTACAAGGTCCCAGAAGCTCAGCACATGCCCAAGAACAAGACTCTAAGAATATTTTTCCACCCTAGTCATTTTTGTCCACGTGTAAGTCCCTTTCTTGAGGGCTAATGCCCAGTTCAGAGCAGCAAGTTACATCAGGACCATCACTAAAGAACAGCTCTTCCCGCTTCTGACTCCAGAATAGTCCCTCTAGCCTCACAACCAAATAGGTTCACTCTTTGAGTTATACTATCAATAGTAAAAACAGGTTCTAAATTGGGATTTTTTGCAGACGACTGAGTCATTTCAGGAGAGTTACCTGCAAGGCAAGTAAACCATTCCAAAACATTCTTAGTCCAAGGAAACAGTGATCAGGCCTCTGCTCCCATTTAACAGCCACAGCGAGCAAGAGAAATCAGTATCTCCGTATCTCTATACTCCTCCCCTCCTCTCAGTGGAAATATGTCATCTAACATAGAAGTATGGAGCAGACTGACCAAGTAACGTAAAGGGGCCACACCCCCCCCCCCACAATCTGTTGGATTAAAGCAACTCTCATGATTACACCAGGAGAAATATGCGACAGAACTACAGAATGAATACAAATACACATGCACCTTCAAACCTCAAAAGCCCAATCAAGTTCCCAGGGAACACACTGATGGAACGTGTTATACAAGCTAGTGACTGAAAGCAGGAGTTTCCAAGAAGTCCAGCCACTTCACAGGAAGCAAAACAGGCACAGCACACGCCACAGCAGATGAAAACCCCAAACTGTATGTGAACAAAAGACAGCAGTGAATGAACAAGAGGAAAACAACCAAAGGTGGCTCCTCTCCAAAATGTTCCAGAGGAAACTGCATTCACCACCGTGACCCTCGAGGGGTACCTGCACCCACTCAAGACCCATTCTCATTTCTCTCTTCTGGTGTTGACATGAACAATGTGCAGACACAAGCAGCCCCTAGAAAGCAAAGGCTCTCCTCTAGCCTACCATTTCTCTGTGTCAGTGCAATGAGTATAAGTAACCAGCCCAACCACCATGGCTAATTAGGAGACATTTTCAGTGACCTTGTCCATTCCCGACTGCAGAGCAATATGCTCTTTCCAGTCTTACGTTCCACAGAGTCCCAGTAATTTTGCTAGGTTGACCCTTTTACTTCAGTCTCTGACTCACATTTGCACTTATCCACTGCCTCACAAAGATTCGTGCTCCCGACCTTTTCCATCACAAGATCTCAATGGATAAATTGAGCTGTGGGCATCGCTCCCTCCATGCTCTGTTTCTCCACAACGCAGCCATTACAGTCTTACGCCCGCCTATTTTCACAACGTGACAGCTTATCAAAACTTCATTCACCTTGTGAATCCCAGTCGGATTCGGTGTTCATGCCTTACAGCTGTTTTCTGTTGCAGTCTTATGCCATGCTGCTCCTGTTAAGGATAGGAAGTGGCACTTGAAGGTCAGTCTCTAAACAGGCCTTGCCTCAACACAACAGGGCGACTGCAGCCTAGGCAAACCTAGGGAAAGTCCGATTTCCAGGTGAATGGTACCCAAGTAATGACAGGAACCCTGGTCATCTGAGGAGGAGTTTGCAAATTCCCAGATCACTGGGCAAAGGGAACCGGAAGATCCCCAGGAGCTCCTTGGAGCACCTCTCATTCTTGGACTGGAACAAAGGGAAACTCCAGCACTGGAGGAATGAACACTAAGCACAGGGCCCAGACTACCTCCCCTCGCTGCTGGTTACTAGCTGGAGTGGAGCCGTCAGCCACCAGGTAGAAAGAAAAAAGAAGCAAACAAACTCAAAAGGAATAGGGCAACCTAATAGGAAGGAAAGATGCTGGGGACAGGACCAGGCAACAGGGAAGCCTGGGCAGGGCCAGAGGAAGAAAATGCTGGAGGCAAAGATATTTTTGAAGAAACAATGAACAGATGGGAGGGTGAGGCAAGGAGGGGAAGTAGAAAGGATACTGGTTAATCTCTTGTCCTGTTCATGTTAAAAGGAGAGAAAGAGGCTGTTACATCAGAAAGACTGGGCAAACACCCCTCATTCATGCAAGCGATTCCTGGAGTGTCGGAGGGATACTGTGCAATTGTGAAGGGGGAAGCTCATGATACAGGAGATTAGGGCACACCTCGCATTCCTATAGCATCTTTTACCTTTAAGGAAGCTTATGAGTGAAAACAATTTCCATTATAAGAACGGCTTTATTTTTAAAAAGTTCTCACTTGCAGAAAAGCGAGCAAATAAACTAAAACAAAAATATCATAGCTGAACTTCAATTCTCCCAATTTGGAAGTCCAGGTATACTTTATTCTACTGCCTGGGAAGCACCAGGGTGATCTATCAACCAAATTGCTACAAGAAGAAGTCAAAAGAAATCTTGTACAGTGAAGTGAAAATTGCATTTTTGTAGAACAGATTCTATCTGACGTTGCCTTTCTCGGGCAAGATGTTCACGTAGGATTGTATTTAATCCTCCAGCAATATTTTAAGATATACATAACATGAATTTAAGCTTACGCATATACTGCGCGAAGGCACCAAGTGTTACAGTTTCAATTTTTGCTAAAACTGTAAGGAAGAAAATAGCTATATTCTGTAGTAATTCAAAATGTTTCCAGAGAGGTCTTGCTCCCCCTCTACGCGGCGCTGGTCAGGCCGCAGCTGGAGTGTTGTGTTCAGTTCTGGGTGCCACACTTCACGAGGGACACGGGGAACCTGGAGAGGGTCCAGAGGAGGCCACTCATATGGTTGGGGGCCTCCATGGCCAGCCCTGTGAGGAGAGGCTGAGGGACCTGAATCTCTTCAGTCTCCGCAAGAGGAGATTGAGGGGGGATCTTGTGGCTGCCTACAACCTTATCAGGAGCCAGCAGCAGGGACTCGGGGAAAGTCTGTTCACCAGGGTCCCCCTTGGAGTCAGCAGGAACAATGCCCACAAGCTGAGGGAGGATAGGGATAGGTTTAGGTTAGACATTAGGAAGAACTACTTCACTGTAAGGGTGGCCCGAGCCTGGAATAGGCTTCCCAGAGAGGTGGTGCTCTCACCTTCCCTGGAAAGCTTCAAGAGGAGACTGGATAGGCACCTGGCTGGGGTCTTATGACCCCTGCCACCCCCAGTGCTCCTTCCTGCCCCTGGCAGGGGGCTGGACTAAATGATCTGTCTAGGTCCCTCCCGACTCATTGATTCTGTGATTCTATTTAGACAAAATTTACTCTAGAAGTGTGATAAAGCACTTCCATAAAGCAGACTTGGCCTACTAAATGTATGTGTGTAGGACACAAGACCTTCCAATTGTTCCAAAACCAAAAAGTCAGTATACTTGGCAACTGGGAAAGCAACTATTCAAGGTAGCTGTTTAGAACTCAACATTCACCTACCTGAATACATTTTAGAGGTTACTGGTTTAAGAAGTACACATTACACTAACCTGTTAGAAAGCAAGAATTTCCCCATTCAACTTTTCCTTAGAGTTGCATTCTGCTGAAAACTTTGTGCTTCAGAAGCTAAGATGACTGTATTCCCCGCTGCTGCCTTCTTTCTGCAAGCGTACACTGCTGACTGTTCATGTAATCCATACAACTCTGAACTGCGTCTTAAAAAGTTAACTGCAGCTACAAATCAACTAGGTCATTCTGCAATATGATATCAAAATGGTAGAATTTTAAACTTACTTTGCAATAAAACTGTGGCATAAAAATAAAAGAAAATAAAGTGTTCAAGGACATCAGGTTTTGGTTTAAGACAGGCTAAGAATCTGCTATGGTTCTTTATAATGTTAACATAGTAAGAGAGAAACTGTAGGTAAGTGGACCCAGTTTTACTTCAGCAGTTTGAAGTCTTCCTACCAGCCTCTCTTCTCCAGCAGATGCAAGCTAATGCAAAATGCATCGTCACCAGCCCTTGCCCAATGATGAGTTATTGATTCTTTTTGCTGCATCCGCTGACAAAAATCTGTAGGCTTCCCAGATTTACAGTGTATGGCATGCCTTTTGCTTACATCTGCTCTGAAAAAGTCTGGGATTAGGCAATTACTTGGCACACTTGCAGTTCCTTCATAAAAGCATCTCTTACATCTTTATCAAAAAGAAGTTGGATATCTAGTGCTCTTAAAATGAAAACACTTTACAACCACACAAAGTGCATTTGCAAAAAAAATTCAAATTATTAACACTTGCCCATGTTAAGGTTAAATATGGACTATTTATATCACATAAAAAACAGGACGTTCTGATCCAAAACAACTGACTTAGTCCAAAAGCAAGCCAGAAGATGACATAACAGACTGATGGCATCAAGTAAATAATACAAAACTAGATATGGTTTTAATAACTATGTCAGATACAGAACTTTCATCGTGACACAGGGTGTATGATAAACAGGAATCCTAGTTTTCCGTGGGGGGAACCCTCTCCCCCCCAAAATCTCCTTTTAAAAAAAAAAAAAAAAACCAAATGGAAAAAATCTGTCTTTTTCCACAACCTACCTAAAGTGCAGTGGCATGTACATGTATAGGTATAACTAGGTAGCGCATGGTACAGTTTCATAGTTAGTAGGGTCGGAAGGGACCTGAGCAGATCATCAAGTCTGACCCCCTGCCATGGCAGGAAAAAGTACTGAGGTCAAACGACCCCAGCAAGGTGTTCGTATAATGATGATGATGATATATAAGCACACGCAGGAGCTTTCATCATTATGCTAAGAACATGTAATGAATGAATGAATTTGAAAAGTTAATACAGAGAGAGGAGGTCTTTAAGCTGCAAAGCAATACAATTATATTTTGATTTACCAGACACTAACTTGCATTAAATTCAGATTTGATGGTGATCCAAAGTGAAGCAAAATACATGCAGATGTACCATGCTCATGTTTCACTACAATACAGAATTTAAGGGAAAGAATGGATTTCAATGAGTGGTCTTCAAGGGTACTATATAAAGGATGCACACTCAGGAATGCACAGGGGATTGATAAACTTATACTTCTAGATAAGCACCATCATCTCAAATGAGCAACTCAAAGATGCATGGTTAGTGAATTTGAACAGGTCTGAAAAAATTTTCTGCAGTGCCTCAAACATGTTGGGGTTAGTCTAATGAAATTACTCATGCAGCTTCATGCAACATGCCATAACCTGAATACCACCACTGTTTCATGCTCCTTGGTGTTGAAAAAGAATATCCATTTTCATGTATTGTGACAGCAGGTTAAGTTTCAAGAAAATAAAAGAAAGGGTAAAAGGAGTGTAATGCCATGAGATAATGGCATTACATATCCCTTTGACGTGAGTTACCAACCTCCTGGCAATATTTGTAGACATTCACCTTTGCAAAAAGAGAGATTACCTTCCCTGTTTTGCAAGCAAAATTAGTTTTCACAAATGGGCCAAAGAGCACTGCCAAGTTTTTGTTTTTTTTTCAGTATACAAGAGTCAAGGCTGGTACCTGCAGTACCTGTAACAAAAACAAAAAAAAAAAATCCAGCCACTGGTTTCCATCTGCAATAGCAAACAAAGTTTTAATCACAATTTCTCCAGCAGAGCTGAAGACAGGCTTGTTCCATCTACACTGGCTGGGACAGCTCTATGAAGTGGGATTTACTGCTGACCATTGTCAGGCTTACGCCAATAGGAAGAGCACACAGAGGACGCACTGCAATTTATTTTAATACAACCAAGCGCATGGAAATTAGACTCCAATAAGGCAAAACAAGAGTGATAATACCTGTACTCTAATCGTGTCTCTGCCATCTCTACGGCTCAACATGTTCATTTTTGTTAAGGGCCTGACTTGTATTTGTCAGTATTGTTTTTTAAAAACCAGGAGTCAGCAATCTTAAACTACTAAGGAGGCATTGTGGAATCTATGGGAAAGATTTCAACAACAGTCAGATTATCCCAACTACGAATGAGCTGGGGAGGTTGGGCAGGGGGAGAATCAAAATACGTTAAGAGTCCCACCTTCTGACAAACACCCTGATTTTGTAAAGCTGCAAATGGACAGAACTCTTGGATTTTCAAAGATATGGAAAATTTTGATTAATAAATTTTAGGGAGCTCTGTAAGTGATACCATGCAGACATCAGGGCAGATTTGCACCTTACAGACTAACCAAAGTAGATGTAGATACACACATACACTTTGGTTAGTCTATATCTATCTACTTGACCTCAAGGTCAAGTTGCTATATTTTATTGTTTGGATGTAAAGAAAGATTAGAAAGGTATACATCCAAAGCTCCTGTTGCGTCTTTACCAAAAGCAGCTGCTAGTAGCCTGTCAAGAGGCAGAGAAAGAGAAAGCCCTCACTTTCCTTTTTTAAGCCCCAAAAGCATAAAAACTGCCATCTCTTTTTTCATATAAAATATTTACAGAGCTCCAATGAACAGAGTGCAAACATCCAGGTTGTCATTTGTTTAAACTATATAGCTAGCTCCAATGTTCTATTGTTTAAATATTTTTGCTTAGACTCACAATTTCTTTTTTACCTTTGTTAAATTGCTTTTATCATACTATTTACACCATTTGACAAATCACGAACTGCATTTCAGAACAAAGTGAATGCTGAAGGATCTTACAAGAGTATAGATACCTCTTGCTGTCCACGTCACGTTTCAAAAATTCAAATTCTCTCACTGCAAATGTCTGTATGGTACCTTTCTGCCTCTATTTGCCATAAGATTCTAGCAGTCCAAATAAAAGCATGATTATTCATTTCAATAGGTCAAGAAAAGTAAGTAAACTGCTCACACAGTTTGAATACAAATCAAATCATTAATGTTGCCAGAAGAAAGCTACCCAAGCAATGCCTACCTTGCGTATTTGTGTATTCAAGAACCAGCTATTATTGTTGTATGGATTCTAAATACAATCTTTTGTAAACCACTGCCACAGTGGAGACAGCTGAACACAATGAATTTTTCAAATATACTAAAGACCCACTACCTTCCCATTCTTACTGGTTAGCCGTTTTCTCTAGATCAAAACCTTCAGATAGTCATTCTGATGTGTTCACAGGCGCAGACAAACACCTAAAGTTGTATAACAACTTGCTACTCTTCCCGAGAAAAAAAATCTGTTAAAGCTATTGAAAAAATACTTGGCAAGTAAAACTGGACTCGATGATCTCCTGAGGTCCCTTCCAGCTCTAATGTCTATGAAATAAAACAAAAATTGAGATATCAAAATGGTCACAGCAGTTAGCAAAAGCAGAAGGCTTCAAGTCACTTGTTTCAGCAGCTAATTTTTTTCCTGATTATGGAAGGTGGCAGAAGAGATTAAAAGGAACCTGAAGAGTTTCTACCATGCCTAGACATCTCCTATGTTGTGTATATTTCTATAAAATGTTAAATATTCACAAGTGTGTTCTCATCTCTTCCTTCAACCTAGGTCTCCCATTAGTTGGGCCAATTAGCAGAAAGTCAAACTAGTTTCTGCAGTTTCATTTAGCAACCTTGGATGATAGCTCGTGGATGAAGTTAGCCCCCCTGTGCCAGCAGTGGAGACCAGATTTGTTCCAGCAAATCAGACACACATGCAGTTTTCAGGTTGATCTGTTGCGCATAAGAGGCCTCCACTAGTTCTAAGCAAGCCCCTTAACCATGCTAAGTGTCTACTGACAGGTTGCTCAAAGGGGAACACAGAAATCTGTACAAGCTATAGTAAGAGTGTTTTTCCTTTTCAGTGACATGACTAACACCAACAGACCTCCAATTTCCTCGATAGGAAACAAGACAGGGCCTAAAGTGCAATGCATGAAAGCTTGAACAAAAATCTAGAAAGCCACAGACCTATTAACTCTTGCCCCTGGAACCTCAAAGACTCCCCTAGATCTTTCTTGTGAACTTTCCATTAAAGGCTTCAGCAGTAGATATCAGTACAACTAATGTTTCTGACCTTTAGAGCCTTGACAAATCTCTTCCAAAGAGCAGCCGTAATCACACATGTTCAAAGCATTAAAAAACAAACAAAAACGAAAAAACCAAAACAAAACAAAAACAGCCTAAACACAATATTATGTTCAAGCAGCAGTGAATTCTCCTGCTTTAGAAGAGCATTTTATTAGTAGGTATTAGTAGTTACCCAACAAGAACAGGCGTGCAGCTAAAGCACCGGAAGAAGGGCTTCCGATACAGCGTACCACCCCAGAGAGCAACATTACCTCTGTCTGCGTCCGAATCTGCTGCCACTCCAGCTCTGCATCTTAACATTAAAACTTCTGGAGCCCCCAGGCTTATTCTGGCACACAACACCTCCAGGCCATTTCTCTTTGAGATGAAGCAAGTTGGCTCAAGCCCCTTTGGTGCAAACAGGGATCCTACAATGATACTTGGTATTATTCTGCAAAGTCAAACTGTTCAGTAAGGGAACTCTGGAGCCTGACACCGAGAGGGGAGTGGGAAGAGGAAGGAAGGTGGAAATTCTCCACTTCAAACATCTGCCTGAGCCCCATCTCAATTGGCAGGCATCTCTCCCCACACCAGCGTGCAGTGAACAAGGTAACAGTCTAGAGTAAGACAGCTAAATACAAAGAGATACATCTAGGAACAGACAGCATAGGCCACACCGATAGGAGGGGGCACTAGACTGTAAAATAACTGCTCAGAATGGGACTGGGGGGGGGTGTCAACTGAACAGGACTGACAAGCACAATGTGGCGGCAGAGGTGGCAAAGGCAGAGAAATATCAAGAAAAAGTTGATGGGCCTTATAAAAAACCCTACTTTGAAACCATTACTGAAACACTGTGTCCAGTTCTGGTATCCTCTCTTTAAAAATAAACCTTGACACATTGAAATGGTTTAGAGAAAGGAGATAAAAATCTCTGAGGTCTGGACAACCTAACCTCCAGTAAAAAGGCAAGAGAAACAACCTATTTAAGTTTAACAAAGAACAAATTTAATAGGTGGCTTGATCATGGGCTACAAGTACACACTCTGAGGACAAGGCTTTTGAGAGAAGAGGACTCAAAGGCAGACAAAGGCCTAACAGGATCTGGCTGCAAGCTGACATCAAAGAAGTGCCTTCTAGAAGTAAGGTACAGATCCCAGAGCATGATCCAGGAACAAGAGGCAGTGCCCACCCCCCCCATTTGAAGCATCTAAAGCAAGACCAAGCACCTTCCTGAGAAAAAGATTTGGTGTAGCTCAACTAGAAACCATGGGTGCTGCAGGGAACACTGTGAAATTCTATGCCTTGTGGTCAGATTAGTCCCTTCCAGAAGTGGTGCTGACTCCTACCCTGGGGGTCTTTAAGACAAGGCTTGACAGTCACCTTGCTGGGGTTGTTTGACCCCAGTACTCTTTCGTGCCATGGCAGGGGGTCGGACTTGATGATCTGCTCAGGTCCCTTCCGACCCAACTAACTATGA
Source organism: Crocodylus siamensis (assembly GCF_052110815.1). Lineage (NCBI taxonomy): Eukaryota > Metazoa > Chordata > Crocodylia > Crocodylidae > Crocodylus > Crocodylus siamensis. The sequence continues at coordinate 2,037,358 of NC_143403.1, read as the reverse complement.
AAACGTACCCCGAGATTTTCCTTTCTGGAAACAGACTTATACTAAAGGACGCTGCACTTTGCTTTGGAATACACAGCAGTGAACTAGGCAGCACATGCTGCAGTGATCTCTGCAACTGCATTTACTGGTCCAGGGCAGCCTTGGGAAACTTAAAACTTCTGTGTTTCTTGAGTAGAAAGGCATAAACAACCCTCCCCAAAAAGTGAAGTGCACCAATAACCTTATCTTCAAACTGGCATTCAAAATACCCAACCAGGTAACAAAAAATAAAATAAAATAAAAGTGTGTGCGTTGGTTGGGTAAACACATGAATAAGATTCACAACACAAAGTATAGATTGAGGCTGGTCAAATGCAGGGTCTGAACTAGTTTATAAAGCTACATACCCTAGTGATTTTTAGAATTTAGAATTAACCAAATGTATCATCATCTATTCATCGAGGATACTAATGCTACCTCTCGTGGCAAACAGACGCCCAGTAGCTGTAGGGTTTTGTGTTAAACCAAACGGATTTGACTCACAAAAGGGCCATAACTCACTGGGTGGTTTACAAAAGGTTATGTGACATGGTGGCTGCAAGAGCAGTGAGCTGGGCTTGATGGCCCAGGGGATCCCTTCCCGTTCTCTGTTCCCAAAAGCTAAAGCATGATTTCACAACAGCACCCTAGTTTAAGTTTCTGCATTTACAACAACTGCCATGCAATCACCTCCAACTACCAAGCAGAAGAGAGCTTCAATGAGGCATCTCAATAGACTTGTACACAGAATCTTTTTCCCCCACTGTCTGGACACAAGGTGGTAGAAGTCAAGATAAAAAGATACCGTTGAGAATGTCAAAAAATTAAAAGACCCAACTGCTTATACAGAAGTCATCCCTGCCATCACAAGCATCAGGCAGGTTTAAACAGCCACTGCAATTATTAGAGAAGCAGCTCCCCTCCGGTTTTCCATTCTTCATCCTGAGCACTATAAAAGTTTAATACTAGCAAGGACAACAAGGATCTCACAGCTGCAGCATCACACTGTAAAACAAGGAAACCTAGACAGACCAGAAAGAATCCCCACCTAGTTTTACGGACAACAACTTTATTACAAAACCAATAGTGTCCTAGTCCCCCTGCTTTACCTGCAACAGGTTAGGGTGTTCTTGGTGTTTGGGGGCAATAGCCTTGTAGTTGTGCAACATGGTTGTTTGTCTAACTAATTCCTAAAACTACAAAACACTTGCATGGAATGGTTTGGGTAAGGATAATCCTGTCTTTTTTTTTTTTTTAAATCAGTTTTGTCCTGAAAAAGCAGAAGGAATCCAGATAGTTTAGGCAACTGGTTACAACAAGTACTCCTGTGCACTTGCAAACCAAATACAAAACCTATTGGCCTGGAGTTCATGCAAGTTAAAATAGAACAGCTTCTAAAAAGATTCACAGGATTACTAACAGTCTTGAACTGACCTCCCCACACACAAGATGTTAGAATTTCCTTTCTGGCAAGAATGACAAGAACCACACTCCTCCCACCCTCCCATTTCCTTCTTCTGGGGAAGGAAGCAGGACAACTGCATAGGAAAAAAAAAAATACATCAAGGTGATCTCTTCATCGAGTATCCTGCCTTACAGTATAATTCTCTCTTTTGGACAGAAAGGAAAGAAACAACTAATAAAGAGATTACTAAACCTAACATCAACATGGACAATCTCTTAGCTCAAAAGAGAAGATAGTACACATTTTCTTCCCAACTCATGCCTCAGAACCATCTGTATCAAAAGCAGTAATGTTTCTAAGATAATTTAGAGTGCAAGGGTATAGTCTATATACTCCAATACAGGGCTAAGCATAGTCTGCAAGTAAATGCTGAAACAAAGGATTTTTTTCCCCCCAGACAGGACGAAGGGCCTTTTGCGCTTGAAAACTTGGCTAGAATCTTTCCCAACCATCCAGTTGGTCCAATATATATACCAGTCCCTTAAATAAATATCACTCTCTCGCTCCCCTTAAATATCCTTGCCCCTAACACATTTCCTGGACCATCACAGCCACATCAGTGCAACGCTACCAGAAGGATTTAAAACCATTCCTTTCTTCTGGTAATGGTAGAGTTTTCAGTAATGTTCCAGACAAAACCAAACATGGGCTCTGAGCCCTGCCAAACCATTTAATTATTCTACCAGTTACTGAATAAACTCCTGCAAGATGCTCTGTTAAATGGACCTACTAGGAGAGGCTTGCAGAAATTAAACTTGCCCATTGTTTTACTGGGTTACATAAGCAACTGCAATTTCAGCATCATTCTGCGATGCCACCCTTCTCAGGGGTTGTTAGCTGTAGCCGTGTTGGTCTAAGGACATAGGCAACCTTCTCAAGTACACACACGAAAAAGAAAAAAGAGAAACTGGCTAGTTAAGTTGCATTCTTATGCCACTTTCCCAAATCTGACTTAGCTGCCTCCCCAAACTAACTACCATTTGCAGTTATTCCTATCCAAGACATAGGAATGCCTCTTAAAACAGCTCAATTAAGTAGCACTTCTTAGCTTGGAACATCATGACCATTGAGCAATCATCATCATTTACATTTGCACGGAGCTGAATACAATCTTCACATTCTTTACCTGTACTGTGCTGGAGCTTGTGAAACCCTTCATCCTTCTAGTAGGCTGTTATTAATACCAGGAAGAGACAGCTCATCTCATTCCCAAGTGAAAAATAGGACCTTAATATTTTCCTGTCTAGAAGTCGCAACACACTTTAAAAAGAAAATGTTGCATACAATCACTTCTCTATACAGGAGGACTCAAATAGCTTCCTATTTAGAACATGTCACATTTCTCCCAGCTCCAATTTATATACAGTGCACCAAAACCTGGAAAAAAAAGTTGCACATTATAGGCCAGTAGAAATGACCCCCTGATTTTGGGTAGTCCACACCTCATAGGCCTTAAGGAAGCATGATTTTCAGAAAGCATTAAGGACCCAACCTGTCCTTTAAAAATTAAAAAGCACCTTTAAAGTGTCTAAAATGTGGCACTCAAAACAGTGAGGCACCCAAACATGCAGTGACTTTTGGAGATATAGGCCACCACAGGTGAGAAAGGAATGTGCATGGAAGATCTACCACAAGAACTATTAGTAACACTGGCAATAGCACAGGCTTATGTTTAAACATTTAACAGAGTCAGAGGCTCCAGGTCTGGGGCAGAGATTGTAAAAGTCCCATTTTGTCTTGTGCACTACTCAAAAAGTCACATCAATATCATGCATCAAAATGGATGTAAGCAAGCAATGGTGCACCGAGGTGGATTGCATCTATTAGAACAGCACAGAGTTCAAGTAGGCTAGAGCGTCTAATCTAGCCAGTCTGTCTCCAACTGTCAGCAACTCCCGCTTCCATTATCTGCAAGTACAGCAGGGAATTTCTGTCTCAACTGTGCTGCTGCCATTTGGTCCAAAGAGGCGCAAGGGGTAGATTTAGTCTACTCAGACAGATTATCTGTAAGTGCAGTGCACTGTGTATTGCAAGCATCAAACCACCTTCCCCATTATAAACACAAAACTTCAGCTACTGAAACAAGATGCTAAGGAAATAACAACAGAGTCGTAAGTATAAAAGAAGCAGCAACCCCACTCCTAAAGCTCCTTACAGATCATGTGTTTGCACTTGGCTTCTATGCTATAAACAAGCAACAGAAAATGGTTTTAATCTCTCCAAACTTCAGAGTAGAAACCAATCTTACCCAACTAAAATTCATAAACTACTGTGGAACAATTGTGAAACATTTTGAATTAAGGTTATAATCAAGCTCTACTTTTTCTGCCAATGCTTTGATACCCAATTGGGCCCCAAAAAAAAAAATCACGGAAGGAGAGTCAATCCTTTTAAGTTTTGCCTATAATTTTTTTTTAAGTTTCCAACACAGATGCAAAATTGGCCTACAGAGTACGTGACTTTAGAGGATAAGAAATTAATGCTAGGAATAAAGGTTTAAAGGGCCTTGTAAAAGGAAATGCAGGTTAAGTCAGGCACAGAGTCCAAATTTACCAATGCTGTTCGTTCAGCTCAGCCTGATGAGAACACCAATTTCTAGAAGCCAAAAGGAAGAGTCTCCATTTGGACTGATGGCATGGCATACATCTGTGTTTCAATACAGCATGCACAGGTATCTTCCAGACTCATGGACAATTTACAAAAGCATACAACAGCAATCCTGAACTGCTATCTGAATCACATTAAAGGAGAAACTACCCACTTCTGCAAACTCCAAAAATTAAGCATCTGCCACACTACCAGCCCTCCCCAGGAGAGGCTCCAAGAAACCCCCTCCTGCAATGCACTGGGATGGACATACTCCCCACCTGCCTCATTAGCTCCAGTTTGCAAGAGTGAAGGCAACACCTGTAAGAGACCCCAGCCTGTTTTTTGCCTCTGGGTTGGCCCCCCTGTCCTGAGAAAACAAGCTGTAAAATCAGCTGGCCATGGTAGACATGCATAATCCCCCCACATTTGCATTTTCTATGCCTGCAGCTTCATCACTGGAAGTAAATCAGGTGGAGAGAGAAGAGTTCAAGAGAATCTAGACAGCTGTGGCAAAATAAGGACCAGGGCAGGAGTGTTAGCAACATAAAAAGTAAAACCACCACCCAAATCCTGCTAAGAAAGCTAGGAAGCATGACTAAAACTGGCCCTCCACCCCACTGTATTAGAGGAAGCAAGGTTTCATTTCAACTAACACAGGCACAACTTTCTTCAGCATCATTTCATTAGACATTTCAAAATCCACTAGGCTTGGGTGGAAAAGCTACTGAGCCAAGGAAGTTTTGGGTTTCTTAACCCAACAGCAGCAACATTCAAATAAAAACAAACGAACATTGATTATGAAAACCAAGTTACAGCTTTTGAACTCTTGGCCAATGGATTGTAAATATTTTGTCTTGCTGAATTGCAAAAGTTGAAAATCCTAAAGTGTGACCCTGTCATAGAAAAGAACATAACTATTGCATCAAATACAAGTAGCCTACGATGCTTCAAATTCTCAAGTAAAAGTAAATGCTTGGTTTCAGAGCCATTAAGGATAACCAGCCAATTCCTGTGACCTAGCTATAGCTAAACAGAACGGATTAATATTTAGATTTCTCAAAGGTGCTTAAGTACGACAGGCATCTTGCAGTTTTATAAATGAAATACCTCCTGCAAATAATCATGGTTCCCTCACTGAAAACTGCAGCATGATTAACAGAGGTCCATTATAAAGGCAATGCATAACCTAGCTCTTGTTAGCAGTCAGTCCCACACTGGAGTGTTTCTATAGCAACCAGGGAGAAAATATAAAGCAAACTACGGTTAAATGAAAATTATTCTCCATGACAGTACATGTAAATGCACCAACATTTTCAAGGTGCTTCTGGATAAAATGCTTAAAGTCATGCCTACATGCTGACAAAAATGTGAAAGGCTACATACAATAATTTATGCACCATACAGCGACCAAGGACCACGTCTCCACTAGTTAAAAAAAAAAAAAATCCTAACCACTTGAGAGAAACAACAATATTCAAGAAAGAGTCTTAGACAATGCACACACCCTTTAAAAGTGAGTTTTTCAGAAATTATCAAGATACACTAATTGAGTGTTCGGTTCTTATTGTTTTCATGACTGCAGCCGGGGAGCGCGCTCCTGCATTTTCCATCCCAGAAGAAAACGTTTTGATTTGAGAGGTTGAGACATTGAGAATATTTATAGAGATTCGGCTGGAGCTGGAATGACGACTTGTTTTAACTAGTTACAGCTCCTTCACGTTCCAGGTTATATTGGACATTTTGTATCGGGGCTTCATTCCTCCTGCATTCGCTGGTGTCTCCGTTTAGACAGCTGGAAAACAGCAAGCCATCACTGCCAAATATCCTGCCAGAGCCACCGCATACTTAAGGGAAAATTCTCCCACTCTTTGCTTTGGCAATACCACAAGCCGTCAGCAAGGAATGGATCTTCTGAGCTATGAATAAACCAAGCCGTATTATGTAAAAAGTTTAATTAGTTGGGATTTGAGTCTTATGAGAGACTCAAGCCATCTTCTTGAAGTAATTAACTGGGTGTGCACCCTGCACAGGGCAGGCCAAAATAAGAGATGATAAAAATCAGTTTACAATCTATTTTATGGTTTCTCTTCCACACTGAAGTACCACATTTTAGGCAGTCTCAAATGCCAGTTGTAATTAAGTAGTTCTTGCAAACACATTTCACAATTCACCCTGCCAAGTGCTTCTTCCCATGTAAAAACTGGCAGACTGCTAAGCAACATGGGTGCAGGTTTTCTTGGGGAGGAAGTGTAGGAGGAACGTATGAGGCATTTCTTTCAATTGTCTCCAGCTCCCAGGGCGCGCGGAGGAAACGAGTACACACTCCATTGGCCCCTTTGAACCCACACTATGCATGCTCCCAGTAACCTCTACATTTGAATAGCTCCTGCCCTCCCCACCCACCACACAATACCCTGATCAGAACCAGCGTATTACTTTTGACTATAGTGGGAAAGCTGCGCTGTTCTTCATTAAGCCACTCCACCCTGAGCATAAAAAACTGCTCACAGGCCAGCACTAAAGTAAGCTTCCTTCCTTGAGGTTTGACTGCTAAAGCAGACCATGTGTTGACACACAAATCATGACATGCATCTGCAGTAGTAGCATTTTGCAAATACGCAGCTAGGCAAAATGCATGTCATTCACATTCTGCACGATAAAATGCAAGCTGCATTAAAGGCTCCACGGGAATGCAGAAGCAACACAGGAGAGAGCCTGTTACCTACAAAACACCAAGTTTGCCTCTGACAGCATATATTCCAGTCATGTTCCATCCACCTCCCCTAGGATCGCTTGCTGCAGAACCCACAGCAGCACTGCAGATACCATTTCAGTGAATTTAGTCACTAATATCAATACAACCCAAGATCCCTGGCTGCTGAAAGAGCTCCCTCCACATTTTACAGGGCAATGAAATGTGGAGCCCTCTCATGCAGTGAAAACAGCTCCTTGAGATTAGACGTAAGACTGGAGGAGGGGAGGGTGACAAAAAAAATTACAAACCCCCACGTAGCAGTTGCTAGGGCTATTTAAAGCCATCCAATAGCTGCAATGCTATGGAGGCACTTTTCTGCAATCTTGAAGAGGAAAAAGTTCTCTCTACACAAACAAGAACTCTTTTTAAGCATGTAAAAGAAATGTGTATTTTCTAGTGACAAGTGTTTGAAAAGGTATCATCTGTGATCATTTAAAGGCACCACCTACAATCTGCTTCCCCAAACAGGAGGATCCTAAAGGGGGACATAGTCCCTTCCATTTAGTAGAGCTTTTTCTTTCAGGAAATCTGAGCCAAGCAGGGAACAGGCCTGGTTCCTGCTGGTCACAAGGAAGGAAGCATGTGCTCTCCAGGGTGCACCCATACCAGAGAAGAGGTTTTCTTACCATAGAATAACTAACACTCGGTAATTACCATCACACAAAATCTTTGTGAAGACGAGACAGCCTGCAGGTTTCACATCCATCAGCAGATGGATGCAAACACTAGCAGGGAAGATTTAAAAAAACCTGTACCCTCCAGAAAAGAGGGCCCCAGGAATAGTAACATCCAGATGCAGCACAAGGCAAAACAAGTAAAATCATCCAGAATTGCACACCATCCTTGGGCATTTCATCCTGAGGATTTAGCAGGAGATGGACAAGATTCCAGCTCTCTCAGGGATTGGAAAGCAGGGTCTGTATTTTCAACCATGCTACTTCCGGAGAACAAAGCCAAAAGGAGGAACAAGTCTATTTATGTTTGCACTAGCCTTTTTCTGAACGATTCCTGCCAGCTGTGGTTGTGTTAAAGAAGACCAGCTTCAGGCGCTGCCTGGTCCATGTTTAACTGTCTCACTGTAGGGTCCAGAAGCCTCACTCACAGCTCAAGACCACCTGCTGCTCAGGTCAAGACAAAGGCATAGGACCGTTTCAGACTCAAAGAAATTAGCATCCAAGACAAGACACAATAGATGGAGACAGGCAGGTGGGGAAGTAAACACTGGGTCAGTCGACACACGAGGTTCACTCTAGCACTCTCCATGCTGGTGCCACTGATGGGGGTTTTCAGGAAAGGGAGTCAGGTGTGGGCAAAACTAGAGCAACAAAAGGGGGGCAGGAATGCATACAACCACAAAGAGGTTTGCAGTTCAATTGATTAGGTTTTTACCATCTAGGCAGCTTTCAGTTTGGAGGACTGATTGCATTTCTCCCCATCGAGGAACCTTAGAAAGCATTTATTTCTGGGGGCAAGTCCAATTCGGGACCATTGAACCAATGGCATGGACACCTCTATTCTTTATTCATGGATACCTGTTCCATTTCAAACTGAAACTAGTGTCTTGGCAGGAACACTCTGTGTCAAAGTCTTGATCTAAACTTCATTCTTAATCCACAACAGACTAGCACACTGTACCAGTCCCAATCTCAAGACTTGTTTAATCCAAAAATTTACCTGGAGGCATTGATTGCTCTTAGGAACTTAAAGCATGACAGAGCTCTCATTTCAGGAGCTTCAAATCCATCACACACACACACACACTCTCATTTCAGCAGCTTCAAACCTGTCTGTATCACACACACAATTCACGTGCAGATCCCATTAACAGCACATCTGACAAAAACATGCAACCCAAAAATTAGAAATGCATGCATCGTTCCACACATTTCCTAGGAATGGAAAGCTAGTAAGTTTGCATACTGAAAATGTTAAAAGCTTAAACGGCAAGGACTACTGACAAAGCAAGTTTTAACACTTGCATGACAGAGTAGATTTGGTCTAAGAACCCATCTTCAAAGAGTCAGGTCTATTGTCAAAGCTAAAATAATTAGTGCACTGGAACATTTCCTGCATTACCTGTAAAACATTTGAATTCTGGCATGAAAATAGAAACTACTGGTGATTGGGGTACAAAGAAGCTACACTCTTTGCTGGCCGGAAACGGACAAACTTCGGGAATCAACATTCCAGACTTTGGCGATTTTGATGATTTCATCAGGTTGCAAAAAATAGCCACGGTGGCCTCCTGCCTCCCCTGCTGCTCGCGCCAGTCCATTTTTCAGCTGCTAGCTCTCAGCTCTGATGGCCCCTGGAAACAAGGGGCATTTTTAACAATATTCTGCTGCTGGCTTAGAAAATGGGGAAGGCACTAGGGCAGCAGCATGAACCTTGGGGCCTGCAGGGCAGCTACCTCTGCATACTTCAAAGAAAACTGGCCCCACAGCTGCTCTTAGGCAGCTTGTCTAAAGAGCCACGAGGGAACAGAGCTGAAGGGGGTGGCGCTGAAGAGGAGTTCAAGCATAAGCCCATCCAAGCACCTCAGCCCTCCCTCCCCCCCGCTGTTATGCAGCCCCTGGGCCCCTCAGAGGACGCCTACTTGAATTCACTTGAAAAAAAAATATGCAGCGCTTAACTAACATGGCATCTAGCACACTACAAAAACACCCATAAAAATATATCACAGAACAAGCTCAGCACCTCTGCATTCGAGCTCCTCCAAAGGGAAGATGGCTCAAAAAGATGCTGGAGTTATAACAGAGGGCCTCCAGTTAACCAGGCCAAAGTCAGAGGGGCTTAGGATGCAGGGGATGAGAGGAAACTCCTGCTCCCACCCCCAGGAAATGGAGGAGTTTCAGATTTATTACAGACCTACTAGGAAGAATGTTTTAAAAAGCCCTTTACAGAGCCCAGAGGCAGCAAGAGATTCTCCCTACAGCACCAACTACATCTGCATCTCACTGAATACCCCAATCCCAGCAAAACCCCAGCAGGGACCTAGCAAATTCATTCAGAAGCCATGTTGAAGGCAAATAATCATTCAGATTCAGAGCAAGCCATCTGCATGTGTGATATTCAGAGCAATATTCAGTAGGGGAAGATAAGTGCAGACATCAAGCCTTAGTTTTTGCCATTGTTAACTCACTAACCTAGGAAAATGTTTAAGCAGCTGAACTTTGGCACCAAAGACTTTTATAGGGTGAAAGTCAGTACCAGATGCATTAGTGAATTATTTTAAGCCTTCTTCAGAGAGGATTGGTGTAGTTTTTGCTAAAAAAAGACAACCCCACAACAACGCCAATGATCTGGCCAATTATTGTCCCTTTTTGAGGAAGCAAGAGGAGCTCAGAAAAGAACTACAGCAGTGGTTTTCAACCTTTTCACATTTGTGGATCCCTAAAAAGTTTCCAACGGAGGTGTGGACTCCTTTGGATTGTAAGTGTAGCTATTCACATGCTTCTGATTGATCAGAGTCATTTTTAGCAGACCTCTTAGACAGTTTATGGACTTGCGGGGGTCCATGGACCACAGGTTGAAAGCCAGCAAGCTGCAAGAATGATTGTTGGTGTTGAAAATGCACTAGGCAAGGCTGCCACTGCTCAATCCATTCAGTTTATCCAAGAGGTGATTTGTGGCATGATTTCCAAGAAGATAAGGTTCTTAAACCTAACTGAAGGAGGCCTAACAAGATCCAATGGCTGGCCACCGAAGTTAGACAAACTCAGGCTAGGAATAAGATGCACATTTAACTGTGGTGGTAAACTGGATCCCCAAGTAGGGCTGCAAAAGTGGTGACCACAGGACTCTCAGCATATCTGTGCCTACAACCTCCTCAATCCTCAGTGTCCTGAATGGAAAGCCACTCTGCCATTGAACTTGTATTGGCTGCAGAGGTCAGAGGCCACCTGATCTTTTCAAAGCTGCACAGTGGATTTGGGAAACTCAACCTCAGTATCCAGGCCATCAGATCCATCTTTGGTGCCAAAGGAGAGAGAGGTGTTATTCACTAGGCCAGGGACCTTAGCAGGAATACATGGAGCTGTTCTTAGGACTTTATTCTTTTCCAAGATGCAAATAAGCAATACTCCCCCACCCAGCAAATCCCACCCAAGATGTATACAGAGCTATTACAAGGACCAGTTTGAAGGTCTAAGGTAAAGCCTATGTCAAGAGAGATCACTTCCTTCTGCATGATTTGCGATCGCCTTGGCATAAAAAGGCACCAGTCAACAGGGCATTCTTCATAAAGGCTTCTTGGATCTTTCCACTTGCTTCCACCTAGTCTAATAAATTCAGTCAGTATATCTTTAGGGCCATATGCAAAACCCATCTTTTTGCTAATACTTTTCTGCCAGCATACACACAAAAAGGAGACAGCTTGCATCCAGAGACCAGGCATTAGGGTAGACATGACAGTGTAAGCACAGTACAGCATTTGCAGCTTTGAATTACTAACTGGTTAAGTTACTCTCACATTACTGGGGGGTGGGAGGGCTCATTTTGCTACTGGAAAGTCATTGCAGTGCAGTCTGTTATTTTTAACAACAGTGTTGGCATCCAGAGCTGGGAATGAAGGATCTTAAACCTCAATAAACTGAGGTCTTACAGACTATTTCAAAATTCCTTCAATAAAGAGTCCTTTCAAGCATACTGTGAAGAATCTGTATTTTTTTTTTAATCTGCACATCCTTTCATCACTAATTTTAGTGAGACATAGTCAAGCAATGCAAAATGTTTGCAAAACAATGAGCTTTTTCATCTCCTGCTGTACAGGATGTCAAACCCTAACTGAAGGGACAATGGGCTACCTAAGGAGGGTGGTTCATTTCTCAAAAGAAGAGTCTCTTCCTCCCTCTGCCCCACCCTCACTAAATAACTTCATATAAGGTGCTCTAAATGGAAGCCTATTTTAGAATTTTTTTATATCAGATAATAATGGGGGGAAGGGAATCAGTTGATACTATTAAAAATGTGAGCAACACCTACTCTAGCACTCCTTCAAAGAATCGTTACCCACGTTCATTTAAATGCCCCATGGCAGTTATATACAGAAGTTAACATGTAGGGTCCAGAATCTGATGTAAAACAAGAATCACCTCAACATTTTCTACCTATCCGTGGGGCAAGTGAAAGGCAAAGTAAGAGACAAAAGAGGCTCACTCCTGCTCTGGTAGGGAGAAACGGTCAAATTTCCTTCACCACATATTAGGACTACACACCCTCTGTAATAGTAACTTCATGTCCCTCCCCTTCATTTCCAAGGTCAAAGTTCCTCCAAACATTTTTCTAATCACTTTTAAAAAGCAGCAGTTCATACAAAAAAAATAACATGGAAAAAAAAGAAAATCAACAGGCTTGATCTCAATACAACTACCATGAAAGTTCATTTAGTGTTTCAATGTTTTCACAAAACATTGAATTATTAGAAAACCACAATTCCATCTAAAAATAGGCAAACTATGCATTATATATGATGAGATTTTATTTTAAAATACTAATCGGATAGACTTTGATTTTGTTAAAAGAGGAGAAAAAGCTGTCTGCAGATTTTTGAGGGATAAATAATTCAGTGTACAAATGCCAAGGGCAGAACTGCAAATTAAGTCTTGCATATATCCAAATGGCAGGGACAATGCAGACATAATATGCAACTCACATCCCCACCCTGGCAGTGACTTCAACTCTGACCTAAAAAAAATGCAATACTTTCTTCTGGCTTTGAGATCTAACTTACACTCAGTCCTTTCTCATTAGTACTGAAAGCTAACGTGCGCTCTTCGTTTGAGGGGTATGGTCTGCTAACTCCTAAGTCTGTACTCACTGCATATTTGGCTTCTGTTCACACTCATTACTGCACTGAGCAGAACAATTAAAAGACTTATGCACATGACGAGGCTGGCTAGAAAAAAGAGGGGAAAAGGAAAACAAAACCAAGACTGGATAGAAAATGGATGCATTGGAGTTTGTGCCTGTAAAGATCAAGAAAACCCAGGCCAGTTTTTCACATGTGAGAGTTTGCACAACAACAGCAGTGCCAAGGTTTCAGTGAGGACACAGTGACAAAATGAGAGCAGAGGCCTCTCAACTGACAGCACATACTGCTTGGTCATTCCCAACCTGCTTCAGCAGATGGGACCAGACAACAGAGCTTCCTGAAGGAGCTCAAGGCATCCTTCCATCTTAAAACAGGTAACATCAGCTTGCAAGCCTCACGGGACAGGTGTGGGGAAAAGGGCAAAAGGAATGATGAAAATGCCGAAGGGGACATGACAAAGTAGAGCGGTGTCAAACGTAAAAATTCCAGCAGAGCAGAGTCAAGAGAAGAGTCTTATCAAGCTATGTGGGTAGTTTAACATTTCTCCTGAAAGTTGGCAAGCCCCACAGCTCATTTATAACCCTCCCCAGAATTATCTGAGTTATACATAATCATCTTTCCTCGCTTTTGTGACTATTCAACAGCTTTCCCATAACTTCTCCTAAATCCTTTGGGAAACCTTCAGGGAAATGGAAAGGTGGAGGGGGAGAAAAAAAAAAAAAAAAAGAGACAGAACTGTAAGATTTGGATTACTGGTAGAAGATCCTGACATCACTGATAAAATTTCCCTTTTCCTTCCCAATGTACTCATCTTGGTTATTAAAGTGAACTCTAATACACAGAAATGTTAGCATCCCAAGGAGGAGTCATGCAAAGGGAAAATGTCTGAGGGCACAAGTGCAGCAGTCTTAATGGAGCTCAATGAGTGGAAATGAATCTTGAAAGCTGTCAGATCAAAGCAAAATCTTCTTTGAGTAAAGACCGTGTTACCCTTGGAGCTACAGAACTAAATACCATCTATAAAAATATTTTGCTCAAATAAATTAAGAAACAGCAGTGTTTCATCTGTCAAAAGGTGTGGGTCTTTTATGGGATTAGCATCCTACGTGCAGGATAAAAATTAAAGCAGATTTGGAGACAGCTCACTCAGCTGGTAGAAGCTGGCTGCACAGATTGAAGTGGCCTGAAAAAGGCAAGCACAGACACTATGTTGTGGACAGGTTTTCATCTTCTGTTGCCATGCAAGGGATTGAACGGCTTTGTTTTTGCTTTGTAGGTTTGTAAAGACTTGCTGTGTGGATCACATGTTGGCACCACCTGGGTCAAAACAGAAATGGAAGGGTGCCTCAAGCCCATACTCAGCAACAAGCTTTGACACGCCAAAGCAAATATTACACACATCTGAAAACCTACATGCAAGAAGATGTACAAAAATACTGTCATCTTCTCAAATCAGTCTGAGAAAACAAGGAAGTACTAGAGTCTCTCAGGCAGCCTTAACTCTAACCCTAGGCACTGACAAGTTTCCAGCCTCATCACCCCCTTGAATACAATTATGCAAGAAACAAGACATTTTGATTAAGGAGGCTGCAATAAAAGCCTACAGCTGCATAAATCCATTTTGTGCAGAGTGCCTATACAGCGCTGGTTGAGCACATTGAAGGGTAATGAGAAGTCATACTTCCACATGATGACATGCAAACCTGGAGAGGTTTAAAAGCCCTAGGAAAAAAAATACACACTGCAAGAGAGAATATAGGCCTTTATAAGGACATGTTTAAAAGCTGCATTCAAAACTTGTTCCCATAACGTGTCAGGCAGGCTGGTTCAAGGTTTCTGAAATTAGACAGGGGAAAAACATATCTGTAATAGAACATCAGCCACAATCTTAGCTGGAGAGCAGCCTCTCTCTGCCCATAACCCTTCCTATATGTAGAAGTACCCTGTATGAGAATTAGGGGTCAAGGGCAATGGACAAGCAGTCTATACCCCACACTCTCACCAGTACAATGGAGAAAGAAACAGGGCAGCCAATGAGATTGCCGTTAGAAGAATAGCTACCATGTCCATATTTTCCAAATGGCCTGGATTTGTCTCTCCACTGGTATCTGTCAAACACTGGAGCATCACTATACTCCATCAGTGCTAAGGGATAGTTTTATACCTACTGCAGCCCGACAGCAGACCTCAACCCCTGAAACTCACTTAGTCCACGGAGAGGGAAATAAGCTTAACCATTAGAAAATTCTCATCCATTTATAAACATGCTCCTAAGATCAGAACCCCTCAACTTTCACTTCCTCCAAGAAGCTAGTTTTTCAGAGTAATTTGAACTTCCTACTTTTTATTGAACTATCAGGCTAGGAAGGCCACATCTTGAAAACAGCCCCATGAAGATATGTCTATATAAAGGCATAAGAGCAGCTTAAGCCTTGCAAATTCTTCACAGTGTGAGAATATTGAAATCATGGCTTTTCCTAATTTCCTTTATTTCATGAATCTAGAACATTTGTTTACCTTGTGGCAGAATCTGCAACTAAAACTCTGTGGTCAGACCTAGCCATTTCCAAATGTCCTGCCTTATTCCTATATGAGATGTTAGAAAATACTAGCAAAAAGGTCTTAATATTCCAATCTTATGCCTGACAACACACAAAACAGCCAAGTTTAAAAGAAACACAGACTAAACACTGAAAAAGTATCCATCTTAGTGCCTACCTAAGTCAATATATTTGCAGGAAAACCTTGTAATTGTGCATCCATGCTATAATTAGAGTTAAAACAATCACCACCAGTTGCAAGCAGTCCATCTGGTTGACTAAGACAGGGAGCATTCTGCCAGTGCCGTGCAATTAAAGTGACTAAAGTGTATAGTCTTCACTGACCCTAAAGAAACATATTTGCCTACTCACTAAACAGCAAAAAAAAGGGTGCTACACAGGGCCCTAGCACACTTTATTATATATCTTGTGTCATCCTCTTCTCCAAATGTATTAAGCTGCTTCTGAACAATAAAGTAATCTGAGTAGGTCTCTACCACCTACAAGAGGCAACCCGAAGCTTCACTGGGAAAGTTCCACTTGTTTTTCGCACCCCCAAAAGCAATACTCCTGTTGGAAAACTTGGCAGAGTAAAGCTACAAGAACCTGCTTATTAAATTACCCAAAAAAAATAAAGAAAGAAAAGGCAACACACAAATGCAAAACAGAAGTATGTGATTTTCAAGTGTGAGGTTCACAGCTACACACTACTAAGATCAACACACAACTCAATGCTTTGATAATATCACCATTGACAAAGCCAAGTCACCACAGCAAGAGGAAAACACTTCAATGAATCCCTTGGATCACAATACTGTGAAACAGAAACAGCCAAAAGATTTAGATTTTTAAATACAGATACAGAACAGAAGAACAAGACTTGGGCAGTGCTTTACACAAAGCACCTACCACATTTCCAAAAGAGCTAAGATTTAAGTTACTAGACCTCCTCAGACATTTGCTATCAAGAATCTCTCTGCATTGCATAATTAACCTCGGATTCATCTAGCCCAAGCCTAGCCACATCCACTCAGAAAAAGAAAACAACATTTCACTGGGGTTTGAAGGGCACTGAGTCTCAGCTCACTTAGCCAGCAAAGGATAGGTTAGAGCCCATGTGGTCCCTAAAGTTAGTCCAGATCCCACACCCTTTCCAGTGGAGGACCACTGTCACTCACTGGACCTACCTCCTCAATGCTACATTTCCCAGTGACAGAAATTCTCTTGTTATTGACAAGGAAAGTACTGCAGAGCCCCTCAGCACAACAGCAGAATCACAGGATAAAGTCCCCTTACACAGGCCAGCGAGTGCCGAGGCAGCAAGGACACAGCAAGATGCACAGAGCTTGGCTCTGCAGAGGTATGCACCCAAACTAAGCTAAGAGAGGTGCCAATCACCAAGGATTATTATGCAGGAGACACACTAAAAGTAACCAGCATCTGCATGGCTCCAAACCAGTCAAGCTGCACGCACAAATACAGATTGCCCAACAGGAGACATATCATCAACCCATCTCTTCCCACAGAATGAGAAAACAGGTCACACCACGTCAACAAGAATGCTTCATAGGCAAATCAGGTGAGGTGAGGCACTTAAGAATTCCCCTAACGAGACAGAAAGGAAGTCAACCATGGGTCTCGTTTCACTTTCTGTGCAGGAATTACACATTTCTACCACCATCACCATGACCACTTAAAGGGTCCAATGATGCCTCTAATTTGGGGATGCCCCTGTCCCTGGGGATGATGACAACTATTTTATTTTTAAAACCAAGAGATAACAAAAATCTAGGGTTTGATGATCCTGGTGTTTTAAGTGTATAAAGGCTATCGTGCTCCCCTGTTGGTAATCCAAAGGCCTTTTCCACTCCAGAAAAGGGAGGGCAAGAGACAACAAAAGTGACTTTATACAAAGATACTATAAAATGGGCAAATAAGAAGAACAGAGAAAAATATTTAAAACCACCAGAGGTAGCATCTAGGTTAATCTTAGATGCAACCAATAACCATACAGCCATCACAACATATTCAGACACATATGTCATTTTTAGGTTCGTGGTGTCCCTTTCACATCTCAATCTAACAGCCAAATGTATCCCATCTACATCCAGCTTCTGGACTAATCCGAGAAGATGAATTTGGTTTTAAGGACACTGGCTGGCTATAGGGCCACGTCCTTGGTAAGCGAGCATGGCATGTACAAAGCCATACAGAAGGCAGGGGGAGGGGAGCAGACCCTTTCCTGCAACTGGATATCAAAACAGACCTACAAGCTCAGAGCAGAAGCAAGTCTGTAAACACACCAGCCCTTGTGTCTCAATGAACAGACTGATTTTCAATCCCTCTCCCCCCCACAAGACAGCTGTTCTCTCTGGGAAAGGGCAGAGGGCGTTGAAAGGCTCAGCTCCTCCAGGCTTCTTGGAGGGGGAAGACATGATTTGCCTTTCTAAACATGCAATCAATCTAGCAGACTGGGGGTGGGTGGTAAATTCTGGACTGCAGAAGTGCAGCTGTTTTTCACAAAGGTGCCAGGGTGCAGAGCAGCCCTCCCCCCAGCACACAAAGGGTTCTCCAAGGGGAAAAACACCAAGTAATCTAGAGATTAAACTGGGAAATACAAAATAAATAAATAAATGCAGCTCAGCCAGGCTTGCAGGCAGATCAGCTCTATTCCCTATGTGCACACGCGCACACATGCACACACACACACACAGCTAACGCCTACCCAGGGATGATGAAATGAGAAACGGAAATTACCATTTCAGACAACTTTTCGTATTGTTCCTTCCAGCAAGCGCTACTACCCCCTCTCCTCCAGCACAAGCAACCCCTGTGAACTGCTGCAACCTCCCCACTGCACTCCCCTTTGGCCCCCATGAGCTGCTGCTACTCCATACCCCACACCAAGAGCTGCTGCCCCCACACATACACAATGCCCCCCCCACAAACTGCTACTACCCCTCATCCCCTCTGCATCGAGCTGCTCCCCCCTCCAAAAAAAAAAAAAAAAAAAAAAAAAAAAAAAACTACCGCCACCCCCATGGAGCCTCTGCCCCTCCACAACAAGAACTGCTGCTCCTCTCAACCCCCAATAGAGCTGCTGCCCCCCACAACCTTCCTTCACCAAGTGTTCCTACCCCCAAACCCCCCCAAGGAGCTGTTCTACCTCTTACCTCCCCCTGGAGCTGCTGCCCCCCACCATGAACTACTGCTTACCCCTCCCCACCCCCATGGAGCTGCTGTCCCCTCCAAATGCGTTACCCCCAACTCCCCCATGCAACTGCTGCTTATGCCCCACAAACATTTGTTCCCCTTGCCTCCCCATGGAGCTGGTCCCCACCCCACAAGAGCTGATGCTGCCCCCTCCATGCAGCTGTTCCTCCCCACACACACAATGAACTGCAGCCCCTCCTACACACAACCTCCCGCAAACTGCTGCTGCTCCTTGTCCCCCCATGGAGATACCAACCCCCCCAGTCCCCCATGGAGCTGCTCCTCACCACATACCCCACCCCCACACCACCAAGAACTACTGCTACCTAACTCGCAGGCTTCCCATGGAGCTGCCCCACCACAGCCCCACATGACCTGCTACCTCCACCCCCACCCATGGAGGTGCTGCCCCCCTAAGAACTGCAGCTGAAACCAACCCCCCCTACCCACCTGCCCCTATGGCGCTGCTCCCCCCACCCCCAAAAAAATCTACCCATGGATTTCTCCTCCCCCCAAGCCCCGCATGGAACTGCTGCTACTGGCCCCCCCACCAAAAAAAAAAAAACTGAAGCTGCCTCCAACCTCCCCATAAGCCTTCCCATGGACTTCTCCCCCCCATACACACAAACACGCGCGCGCGCAACCCCCCGCCCTTACCCGTGGGCGGCGCGCGGTGCCTCCTCACGCTCGGGGGCCTGCGGCTCCGCCAGCCCCGCCGCATAGAGGAGGGGCGGGGGCCGGGCGCTGGGGCGGCGGGCGCTGGGCGCTAGAGCTGGGGGCCGGCGCTGGCGCTGTGTCGGCGGCGCCTCCTGCCCCCGCGCTCCATGGCCCGTGCGGCCTGCGATCCCCGCGCGGCCTGCCGCCCGCCCTCCCGGCGCTGAGACGTGCCCGCTCATTGGCCCGCCGCGCCACGCCGTGCCATTGGCCGGCGCGGCACGGAGGGCAGGTCACCCGGCGCGATGACGCAGGCGCGCCGCACGTGACGGCGGAATGAGTTGCCAGGCGCGCTGACGAGACACAAGAGCTCCTCCGATTGGTGGTGAGGAAGTGCGCCCGCTATTGGCCGCTTTGGGGGGGAGTCACGTGAGAGAAGATGGCGGCTTTTGCTCCTGAGAGAGGGCGCGCGAAGGATTCTGGGGTGGCGAAGAAGGTGCTGGGATTGCTTGCCTGAAGTGGGGTTGGTCTGCAGCAGGGGCTTGCTGTGTGCAGCGCCAAGCACTTGCGGGGGTAGGGAGCTGGGGCAGGGGCAGGGGCAGGTGGCAGGTGGCAGGGACGGGCTGGGTTCTGGACTGAGCTGCAGCCACCTTCCACATTCTCTTCATTGCAAAGAATAATTCTTCCAATTCTTATATGTTGGAAGGATAAATAATAATTTGTTTATTTTAATAATGCAATATTTATTCATTTTAATAAATCATTTATTCATTTTAATGATATAATATTAATTTATTTTATTAATAAACCATTTATTTTAATAATACAATATTTATTTACTTTAATAGTGCAATATTCATTTATTTTATCATTCTTTTAATAAGACAATATTTACTTTAATAAATTATTTACTTTAATAATATGTGATTTATTGTAATCACAATTTATTTGTTTCTTTTAATAATAATAAAATATATTTGTTAATATAAAATAATAAATAACCTTCCCTGCCCACATCCTTCCACTGACACGGCTACAAGTGGCGCCCCCAACCAGTGAACAATGCACAGGTGGTCTCCTGTGTTGCTTGAGGGAAAGGCAGATGTGAGATCTTTTAGACCAACTAAATCACTGCGGATAATTGTTCTTCGCAAGCTTTCAGACACAAACGCCCCTCTTCAGGCACAGGGAGAGTCTGGTGGTGTTTTGTGTTCTCTTGGACCCTTCCATAAAGGAGAGATGCTGCTGTGTAAGGGCAGCTGAATCGAGCCCGAGTGCTAGTCGTCCTGCCCGGGTACTTCCTTGTCACTCTCCCCTGTTGTTGGGTGCTGGGTCAGTGTTTAAACCCCATGTCTGCCCACCATAGCACTGAAAAGAAGCTAAGTGTGCTACAGATTGCTGTAGCTTGGGCCTGAATTCTTAACGACATTTTAATTATAAGTTTTGGTGCCAAATGCTGTTTGCTTTGGCCTTCGGAACTGTCTGCGTTAATGAGTAGCTCTGCTTGAAAGATATTTGCATAAAACTATTGTTTTTATGTCATTGCCACAGATAGAGACCCCGCGCTAGACAAGTGAGAGACAGGACCAGGCAAATTAATTCCTCTAGCAACCAAGTTGAATGCCTTGCCAAGAAGCATGGCCTACTCCCATCAGGAATCCATTCCAGCGTGCAGGGCAGTGCAGCACCCTGTGGATACAGTTGCACAGGTAGGGTTCTGAAGGCTAACTCTAACCAACCTTGACGAAGACATTTCCATACAGACTATATCTTGGTGTCCAGGAAACTAGCCTTTTTCCTTCATGTCCTAATGACTGCACCTATTTGCTCAGGGGCTATCCCTTCCATTTATAAAAGGCAAGCATGTAAGAGCGAAGCGAATAAACAGGTAAGAGATAGGGGCCAGGGTAACGCTGGGACTAGGGGGTCAGTACCCACACCCACAGGAGGCCTCAAATGCCTCTACACAAATGCTCCTAATATGGGCAACAAGCAGGAGGAACTCACCCTCCTGCTGGCTGACACCAGCCCGGACATAGTGGGGATTACGGAAACGTGGTGGGATGCAACGCTTGATTGGGCGGTGAATGTCACGGGCTATAGGCTGTACAGGAGGGACAGGATAGGAAAGAGGTGGGGGCGTGGCACTCTATAGTAAGGAGGAATACACATCCTGGTTAATTAGCAAGGAGTCAGGGGAGGGACACTCTGAAGTGCTTTGGGTTAGAGTACAAGGCAGTCGAGGGGAAAGGGACTTAACAGTGGGAGTCTACTACAGACTTCCCAACCAGGGAGAAGAGCTTGACCAGGAATTCTTGGGTCAGCTCACAGAGGTAGTGAAGGCTAAGGATGTGGTAGTCATGGGGGACCTGAATTTCCCGGACATCTGCAGGGAAGAACAGTCAGCCAGGTCTGAACGCTCACATAGGTTCTTGGCCAGAGTGCAGGACCTCCATCTAACCCAAGAGGTGTACAGCCCCACCTGGGGAGATGCCTTGTTGGACCTAGTGCTGGCCACGGGTGATGACCTGGTGCGGGGGCTGCAAGTGCTTGACCACCTGGGCAACAGCGATCATCGCCTGCTGGAATTCACCATCCAGCACAAGGTGGCAAAGACATGCAGTAAGGCAGCGGCCCTGGATTTTAGGAGGGCAGACTTCAACGAGGTAAGGAGGATAGTTGGTGATGCACTGAGGTCCCGGAGGGGAGGGGAGCCAGGTGTCCAAGGAGAGTGGCCGTTCCTTAAGGAGACAATCCTCCAAGCCCAAAGAAAGGTAATCCCAATGAGGATCAAAGGGAGCAGGAGAGCATGCAACCCTCCGTGGCTCACCAAAAGCATCCAGGAATGTCTCTTTGCTAAAAAGGAGGCTTACACCCAATGGAAAGAAGGGGTCATCACCAGGGAGGACTATTCTGTAGTTGCTCGGGGATGTAGGGGGGTAGTTAGGAAGGCCAAGGCAGAGATGGAACTGGGGCTAGCTTCCCAGATTAAGGACAATAAAAAGTCCTTTTTTAAATACATAGGGGGTAAAAAGAAGGTCCCGGGTAATGTGGGGCCCTTGCAGGACGCGATGGGAAACTTGGTCGTCACACCAGATGGCAAAGCTAACATGTTCAACAATTTCTTTGCCTCCGTCTTCCTAAGTAGGGACCAGAACAGCCACCTCCCTGCTGGGCCCCCCTCGGGCCCCGGGGGAGGCACACCTGGGCCATGGGTTAGCGAGGATTTAGTTAGGGAGCTTCTGGAGGGGTTGGACGTATTCAAGTCAGCCGGTCCGGATGATCTCCACCCTAGAGTTCTAAAGGAACTGGCTGAGGTCATGCAAGTCCCCTGGCACAACTTTACGAGCACTCGTGGTGCTCTGGTGAGGTACCGGAGAACTGGAAGAGGGCTAACGTCCCCATCTTCAAAAAAGGCAGGAAGGAGGACCCGGGAAACTATAGGCCAGTTAGTCTTACCTTGATCCTAGGCAAGTTGTTTGAGAAAATTAAGCTGGCACACATCCAGAAGGGACCAGCAGGGGACTGCGTGCTTAGGGGCAACCAACACGGGTTCATCAGTGGCAGGTCCTGTCAGACCAACCTGGTGGCCTTTTACGATCAGATCACCAGATCACTAGATGCAGGGGTAGCAATGGATATAGTCTTCCTGGACTTCCGGAAGTCTTTCGACACCGTCTCTCACCCCGTTCTCATTAAGAAACTGGGGGGCTGTGGCGTAGACACCCACACAGTCAAATGGGTCGCCAACTGGCTGGAGGGCCACACCTGGAGGGTGGTAGTGGATGGGTCCTTCTCAACCTGGAGGGATGTGGGCAGTGGGGTTCCGCAGGGCTCAGTCCTCGGGCCCGCACTGTTCAACATCTTCATCAGTGATTTGGACGAGGGGGTAAAAAGCACCCTGTTCAAATTTGCTGATGACACTAAGATGTGGGGGGACGTGGGCACACTGGAAGGATGCAACAGGCTACAATCAGACCTAGACAGGTTACAAGGGTGGGTGGACGAGAATAGGATGGGTTTCAACACAGACAAGTGCAAGGTGATGCACCTGGGGAGGAACAACCGGCACCATACCTACAGGTTAGGGAACTCCCCTCTTGTCAGCACGGAGGCGGAAAGGGATCTGGGGCTCATCATTGACTCCAAGGTGAACATGGGCCGGCAGTGTGGAGAGGCACTTAGGAAGGCCAACTGCATCTTGTCATGCATCCACAGATGCATCCCGAGCAGGTCCAGGGAGGTGATCCTCCCCCTCTATGCGGCACTGGTCAGGCCGCAGTTGGAGTACTTCGTCCAATTCTGGGCACCGCACTTCAAGAGGGATGTGGACAGCATGGAGAGGGTCCAGAGGAGGGCCACTCGTATAATCAGGGGACAGCAGGGCAGGCCCTATGAGGACAGGCTGCGGGACCTGAACCTGTTCAGCCTCCAAAAGAGAAGGCTGAGGGGGGATCTTGTGGCCTGTTATAAACTAGTCAGGGGGGATCAGCAGGCATTGGGGGAGTCACTGTTCCCCCGAGCACCACCAGGAGTGACCAGGAATAACGGTCACAAGCTGACAGAGGGTAGGTTTAGGTTAGATATCAGGAGGCGCTACTTCACGGTCAGGTCGGCTAGGGTCTGGAACCAACTTCCAAGAGAAGTGGTGCAGGCTTCTACCCTGGAGGTGTTTAAGAGGAGGTTTGATGCACATCTTGCTGGGGCCAGTATTCTTTCCTGCCATGGCAGGGGGTCGGACTAGATGATCTGCTCAGGTCCCTTCCGACCCTAGAAACTATGAAACTATGAAGACTCAAAGTTAAAACTGAGACTCTTGGAAAATAACCTTTGCCGCTGAATGAGCCTCATCAGTTGCTCATGCTTTTCCCTTTGGAGGAGGACTAGCTTTTTTCTCTCCCCAGCTGAACTGCTCTCTTGCCTTTATCCCAATAGACTAGTGACAACAGAAGTAAGTGCTTCTATGCTTGACTCAGACTCAGCTTTATTAAGGATTCTGGCTAAAAGCCATGCTCCCAAAAACAACATAACAGACATAAAACCATAATATAAATTTAAAATTAACAAAAATACAAATATAAAATAGGACCAACCAATATCAAAGCATTGTTCCTACTCCTAAAAGTAACATAATCAAATACAAATATGGTGATAAATCAAATCATAAACATAAAAATTTTATGCATAGGTCCACGAGTGACACAGTAAAAAACACATATAGTAATAAAATTTATCAGTCATATCAACAGTAAAGGATGTTTAGCTCTGATCACTTCATGTATGTTTGGCTACTGTTGTGCATTACCGTTTTATCAAGGTTGCTGCCCACGTGAACATTGGGCTCCTACTTCAGGGAACATTGTGTTTAGGCCATTCCTGCGTTAAATGCTAGTGTAAAAATATGCAGGGTTGTTGGTTGTAGCTGTGTTGGTCTAAGGACATATGCAGGCAAGGTTCTTTGGGTAGATGTGATATCTTTTATTATACCAGCTAAATAGTTGGGAAAAAGTTCTTTGCAAGCTTGAAGGGTGTTTGTGCCAGAAAGCTTACAAAGAACTTTTTGATATCACATCTACCCAAAGAACCTTGCCAATGTAAAAATATGATAGTTGTCTATTACTGTGCTTTTGTATTGCAGCAGCAAGTCAAAGTCCCAGCTAAGAACTAGTGTCCCACTGTGTTGGGTGCAATGCAAAGAGAACAAAGACAGTCACAGCCCCAGAGACCTTACAATCCAAGTATAAGAAAAGAGAGAACAGATGGGTGGAGCACAAAGAAACTGTGGGCAGTATGAAATGCACTGGCCTGAGCACAATAACCTGCTTTTAAGAGCTCAGCAGCTCATTCAAATCTGACAGAGAGAATAGGCGTCCGTGCTTCATGCAATATGAGGCATGTTCACTTTTTGTGTTAGGGCCCCTTCATACCAACAGAGACAAAGCAGCTGGAGCATCCCTAGAAAATATTCCTGGGTGCAGGGGTTTCCTGGAAGGGAGTTTTCCAGCAGGTTCAGAATCAGTGCTGCTATTTCCCTCCACATAGGAACCCACAGTACAGAGGGTGTCCTAGGAGTCAGAGAGGCTCCATACAGTTCTTCTATCCCAGCTGTTGCAGAAACCTAAAGGAACTTTTTAATAGCCAGGTGATGAATTTGGACAGCCTTGGGCTGTGTTTACCTGATTGGGATCTAGGCTGGCCACCAGTTGCCCTGAATACGAAGAGTCCTTTTGTTTAGTCCTCTATCTATGCAGGGATGTCTCAGGGGCATGTGGTGTTAATAAAGATCTTTCAGCACTATTACCATACTTCTGAGCTTGTTAAAACTGCCCCCTATTCTACATAGACTTTGTTCTTTGAACTATATTCCTCTCCCTCCTCCATAAGATGCAATAAAACTGTCAAAAGAAAAAGGATCTCCCATTGTCCTTTCTGCAGTTTCTCTTCTTTGTATTCCACTGTGAAATGCTACATATAACTTTGCTGCCTTTCTCCGATGTCTAATGATTATTAGTGGACAAGAGGAGAAATGTGGTTTTTCATTTCCTAAATATACTTGGCCATAACAATTTCCCTGAAAGTCATTAATGTCCTCCAGGTCAGAGATCCTGCATTATGATGAAAGTTAAAACCTCCTTCTGGGTGGCCCTGACCTTTTTATTTGAACACACATGACGGCATGAACTATCAACCTACTAGAAAAGAGTTAAAGGTGGCCTGCAGAAGAAAGCAAAAATGTTGTGGGTTTTTTTCTCAGAGGAGTGGTTTCTTTTCATCTAAATATTTCATCTGTTTGTTTTCTTTACGCTGGAAATCCAGGTGTACTCTGCCGGGGAAGATGTGGTGGGTGATTGCAGGGCTGCTCAGATGATGGTATCACAGGAATGTAGTGAGTAAAGTATGACTTTGACTTTATCCTTGCTGCTTGCAATTTTGTTTGCTTTTGTTCCCTCCTGTTTAGCTGAAATGCTTAAGAGGCAGGGAAACCCTCTCTTTCTGATGGGTTTGGTTCTTTTACCCTTCTGTTAAGGCTGAGAATGAGCTCTCAATGTCATTAAGATGGAAGACTCAACTTGACAACCCTGAGGAGAGGAGGAAGGAGTAGGGAGAGGAGTATATGTTCAAACCTGATTTACCTTTCATAGAGAAGGGAAAAAAAAGGGGAAGGGTTGCAGAACCCTTTAGGAGGGAAAGCCTACTACCTCTTCCATGCTGCTCCCTCTTGCAATACCTGGTAGCATGTAACATGGGTGGTCATCTCAGCTTTCTCCCTACCCTTTCCCCAAGCCTCCATCCTTTCCTTGCCCTCCTGCTGAGATCCTAGGGAGGGGAGACATGAAAGAGCTAAACACTCTTCAAGAGAAGGGCAGGGCAGAGCAGGGTCTGTCCTGTTTGCCAGACAGGATGAAACCTGTGCACTCTTCACAGGCTATTTTCATTAAATAATATTCAACCCCTTGTTATATGTTGGATATTGAATGCCATGCTTACATTTCACAAGAGCAAGATTACAACTCAGAATATAGACCTAGGGATATTACTGAACCTATACACTTCATTCTCACACACAACAACTTCAGTTTCAATAACCACCACTTCCTCCAGGCAACAGGCACAGCTGTAGGCACCAACATGGCCCCACAATATGTCAACTTTTTTACGGCCCACCTGGAAGAAGAATTCCTCAAGAACTGCACAATCAAACCCATGCTATACCTAAGATATATAGATGATCTCTTCATCATTTGGAGCAAAAACCTGCAGTCTCTGATTGATTTCTATCACATATTCAATAACCATCACCGCTCCATCAAACTATCTCTTGAATACTCCAGCACCAACATTTCCTTTTTAGACACTATGATCAATTTCCAAAATGGTAAAATACAAACCACCATATACAAGAAACCCACAGATCAACATACATATATATCTACACAGAACCAACAACCATCCTAAACACACCAAGAAAGCTGTAAGATACAGCCAAGCCCTCCGATACCACCGATGCACTGAGAAGAATACCTGCAGTCATCACCTCGCCAGTCTCAAAAGGGCTTTCACCCAACAAGGACACTCCTCCAGAGAGGTAGTTCATTCTTTTGAAAGAGCCACCGGGGTACTTTGTGAAGAATTGCTGCAGCATAAAAAAGAAAATCCCCATGAATTATATACACCATTGGTTATGCCATACCATCCTTCCCTAGAACCTATATGGAAAATCCTTAAACAATTGCAACTAGATGAAAACCCAATTCTCAAACAGATCTTTCCAGAACCACCTATCCTTGCCTTTAAACGAGCACTGAACCTCACCAACCTCATAACCAGAAGCAAACTTCTTACGACCCAAAACACACCAAATGGCTCCAGACTATGCCAGGACAAGAAATGTAAAACCTGCCAACACATCACCACTCCCACAATAACTACACCTCACAACAGACCCATCACCATTCCTGGATCTTACACCTGCACCTCCAGAAATGTAGTATATCTCATCCAGTGCACTAAATGCCGTAATGGAAAATATGCAGGAGAAACCAAACAGCAACTGAGTACCAGAATGAAAGCACACTGAAAATCCGTCAAAGGCAAGATTACCTGTGGGTGCACATTTTTCACAAGACAACCACTCTCTCTCCAATCACCCAGTTCTGATCCTCAGAGGAAATATACAAAACACCTTTCATAGACAAATCTGCGAACTTCACTTCATAAATCTACTGGATACAAAAAATCATGGACTAAAGATAGACGTTGGCTTTATGGCACATTATAACCTGCCTGCCATCTGATAACCCCAGGTAACCTGTCTGCATTTTACCAGCTATGTTCTATCGCCAGCTCTACATTCCTCCTTCTCCCTCCTGTCTCTCACCTATTTTCTCCCATTCCCTCAGAACCTCGCTGCCATGCATTTGCATTTTCACAAAACTGCATTTTGTTTATTGGCTTCTAGTCTACCCAAGACAGCACACAAACACCAACAGACTCTCCCTGTGCCTGAAGAAGGGTGTTTGTGCCCCACAGCTTGCAGATAACAATGTTTCTAACTATGTAGTTGGTTTAATAAAAGATATCACATCTACCCAACAAACCTTGTCTATATTTTTACAATGTTTTTTTCTCTTACAAGACAGTCTTCTTCTTTCTTTTTTTTGCTCTGTGCAGTTTTTTCTTCATACACTAGATCTAACACAGATACGTATTTAAAATGACTCATTCCAGAGAAAGAACTCTGTGACCCTATGATCCTGGTTTTGTGACACTTTCTCTTCCTAACTTTGGAGGTAGAATTGGCACTGGTCACAAAGTGATTTTGCAGACTTTAAGTAGCCATACTTAGTTCAGAGCTTAGATGGCCCCCTCTGCAGCATTCTCTGAGCATCTTGTATATGTTATATAAACACCTGCAACATGGAGAGTTGTTATGATATCCAAATTTTAGAGGTGCAAAATGGAGACACAGAGACCTGACTACTCCAACAAGCTTTGTGGTTATAATCTCTCTGCCAGTTAAGCTAGTAATATCAGCAGAGATGAGGCTCAATTGCTTGTTGTAGATGATAGGAGATGTTATGAATGTGAATGAACTCCTTACAGATTTAATAGCCAATGCCTTTGATGCCTTGTCTAGAGTCAAATGCCAGTGAAAGTTCAGGAGATGAGTGGAAGGGAGTAATCTCTTTATGCTTTGTAAACATCTACTTACCTCCACTGACCAACATTTCAAATAAACTGTTAACAAAAACTTTATCACCTCTGCTTACTTACAATCTGGGATCTGCAGTTCCCACAAATCCTCTTACAAAGCCAAGGGAGAGCAAGTTGGCATTCTCTGGGTACCTGAGATACGGGAGGCAGAACCCTCTTCCAAGCTATACTTACACAGGAAACCCTCACTATTCGTGGGTTCGGCATTCATGGTTTCAAATATTTGCAAATGCCAAACCTGCATCTTGAATATACTTACAGGAGCTCCTTGGGAGCTCTGCGCTTACTGCCGCCTGACTCCCACCAACGCCAGCACAGCTGTGCTCCCCCCCCCCCCCCAGCCACCAGGGGCACTGTGTTCGTGACGTTCATGAACACAGTGCTGTATTCACGGATTTCACCATTCACAGGGATCTCAAGAACATATCCCCCGCAAATGGCGAGAGTCACCTTTATCTCAAAAAAGGAAAAACCCAATTAAAAACAAGCTCTCTGCAGGTCACCTTGAAGAAATGATGGGCCTGGTTTTCTCCTGCTATGCACCTTATGCAGTTGTTTGCAGCGATGCAGGGTGAGTTAAAGGTGGATGTAAAATGCTGTCGATTCTGAGTTAGTAATACAGTGTACTACTGGTGGTAGCACTGTGTGAGCACCACCCAGCCTGAGCCTGCACTGAGAACTGAGCTGCTGGATCCCTGTTGGCTTCAGTGGAGATTTGCTTGCACAGGGGAGTGTCTCCCTGGGTCTGAGAGCAGGATCAGGTCCTCAGTGACAGCATGAAGTACAAAGCCATGGAACATTGGGTCTCCTGGCACTAGAACAGGACACTGTTCCAAGAGCCCCCTGCTGCTAGATAAATGCTTATTTTGATGCAGGAAGCATTGATCTTGTGACAGGATCCCATTCCAATTACTGCTTTGATGACTGCAAATAACATAATGATTCCAAATAGTAATTTACTTCGGTTGTTGGCTTTGCATGGATTTGGGTGGTGCAGAGTGACAGCTGCTTGCTTTGACCTTATTGACTGACAACATATCAAATGACTTGGGGAACATGCCTGACAACCCCAAAGCTTTTGCAGAGCTCTGTGGATGCCAGTGAATCTCTATAGACAAGTGTCCATCCATGTAGAGCGACATGCAGAGTTGGGGCCTTTGACTTGCTTGCCAGTTCTGTTGCTCTCCCATGCTACATTTCACATCCATTCAAACCACATTGATTTTAAATGAATACTTTTTGCTTGTTTCCTTTCTTTCACTAAGCCATTCCCAGCAACCTACCTGACACAGGCTTTTGATCACAACTTGCTGTTTCCTCCTGCCACCCTTTTGGTATTCTTTTGATGTCTTATTTTTAAATTGTGCGTGCTTTGGAAGAGGCTGTTGCTCTCTGCAATACAGAATTTTTTATGCCTCCCTGATGACTGTAATGTCTGAATTCTGCCCAAGTGTTCATGAAGTGACATGCCATGTCGCATGTGGCTCATTCCCCTTCCTGCCTCTCCCAGGCGTGAATTAGGCATGCATGGTCACGTTGGATGTTTTGTTCCGTGGTAGTTTTCCATCTTTAAATATCCACATAGTTCTGCGTGTGTTAGAGAAATTGAGTTGGAGAAGTGTCTGGCACTTGGAGCAGAAAGGAATGAAAGTTGCAAAGGTCTCTTAGCTTGCAGGGGGAATGATAGTCTTGGATCATCTCCCAAGAAAGCACAGATGAGCTTTGTCCACATCATACAGACTTCCACTGGGCCTCAGGAGGAGAGACTTCAACTGTGCTCTTCATCTGGGAGCTTTAGCCTCTAGCAGATATGCAGAACACAGCGCTCTAAAGATCAGGACCGGCCCTTGGATCTTGGCTTGCTGTTCTTGGAGAAGCCAGCATAGAGAGTGGGGGGATGGGAATTGCTAAAGAATTATGCTACAGCAATCTCTATTAACTGGACTTTCCTAGGCTGATTGCTATGTGCCCAACTACG
This sequence comes from Crocodylus siamensis, assembly GCF_052110815.1. Lineage (NCBI taxonomy): Eukaryota > Metazoa > Chordata > Crocodylia > Crocodylidae > Crocodylus > Crocodylus siamensis. The sequence continues at coordinate 2,006,620 of NC_143403.1, read as the reverse complement.
CATGTTATGTGTTTCTTTGTTCCTTGATTGTACAGCCGCAGACACAGTTGAGTCCAAGTCTGTGACTGGGTTTTCTATGAAATATAAATAAATAATCTCAGTTTAGAAAAAGCTTGCAATTACCTCCAGTTTCTATACTTTTAAAGTGAATGGCCTTTCAGTATGTGGTTAGTGTGAGTTCCTGACTTCCAGTATCCCTAGCAGTTGCATGGCAAAGGAAAGTGCCATGTCAAGCAGAACTAGTCTGGATCTGTCACACAGTCCCCTTTCTCCATGCACATACAATAGGGGGTTTATCTGGCAATAATAGGAGTGTGCCTTGTGTTCTGAGAAGCACTAGCACCAAAAGGATGCTAATTGTACCCTATTTATGTCAGGCTGCCTGGTTTGGGAGGTGGGACGTAGAGCGGGCAGGCTGGATTTGTACCAATTTTTCTGTCCTGCACCTGTTCCAGAAGAAAAGATGGGCATTTCAGTGTCCAATCCGGCACCGTTCACCAGTAGTAAACATGCTTTTTTAAATCTCTCTCATACTCAATGATGTAATAGCTGGAGCATATCCCAGCAAGGCCAAGCCTGGATCAGGTTATATCTGTCTTCTCCAAATATTGGATGCACTCCCAAAGAAAGCTGTATGACCAGTTGAAGGGCAGCAAATTAAGTCACCTTTTCCAAGGTTACATTTCATATACAGAGAGAGGAAGGCACTAGCAGCCTTTTAATCCATGCAGTACGCAATCAGATCTTTGGATTCTAGAGAGGCAATTAAGCCACCTTGGCTCTTGACTCCATTTTATCAGGCTAATAATATATCTTGGATGCTCATCTGGGGTAAGAGAGCCAAGATTTTTTGCATCTCTCTCTAATCCTCCTTTGTCCTAGGCATTAAAGGGGCACATCCCTGTGAGACTTCTCTAAGAAGCAAAGTTTGATATAGCAGTGCCACCACTGGAGGATCGCCTATGCTTGAAGATGTGCAATCTCTTGTTCCGACTGTTGGACTAGAGCTAAACTCTTCTGGTTCAGAGTGTCAAAATGAAGGGTAGCCCCATTTTGGGTAGCAAATATCTGGAGAAGAGTGTCTGGGGCTGCACTCAGCCATGGCTGAAGGAGGAGGAGGGAGAGCCATGTTTGTTAACAAATCCTAGTCTAAACTCTGCCTATTTGTTAAACTGGTGCAAGTTTGTGCTTAGACAAGTCCTAACTAAACTGGTACAGACCTCTAATGCTGCTGAACTTTAAGCCTGTTTAACCCTCCATTATATCAGCATAGCTGAAATCTTGTCTAAAAGCAGCAAGCAGCACCAAAGTATTCTTTGATTTTATGTCAGTAAAACAATGCAGGTTTTGCACATAGACCTGACCTAATTTACTAGTGCAAGATATGTTGATAGCTTGTGCTTATAAATGACCATGTATCATGTTGTAGGTGAGTCTGCAGTAGGATTTTGCACCAGTTTAAACTGAATTAAAACAAAATCTAATTCTCGGTTTGCACTTTCCCAGTCCATTGATAGGGATTATATGGTGGAGCTGCCCTTAAGAACAGGGAACTGCACCCAGTGGCCCAGAAAGGGACCCTCTAGCTATGTGTTCCTAAACCACTGCATTCTCCCAGCAAAGATATCCTAGGAGAAAGCTGCCCACTCCTCCTTTGCTTTACTTTACAGTTAATGTGTCCCTCCATTCAGCTTCTCTACCCCCTGAAAGAAAACTGCAAAAGTTGTATCTTTTGCTGGCATCCCATTATGTACTCAACGTACTCTGCCCTTTTCCCCTCAGCCTGCATGTCCCTTTTCTACTAAGGCTATAAGCTCTTTGAGGTAGGGGACTTTGTTTCCATATAATGCTGAGGACAAGAAGGCCTTGTCTGTGCCTAGCCCCAAGACCCAACTGTGATAAACAAGGTTAATAATAATAAGGTGATATTTTTAAACTGAGTCAGCTAACATGATTAGTCCTTAAAGGAAATGCAGTTTAATGCATTTAAGATTGTATTAGCTGGTTTTGGTATACCCTAGGGGGGACCTACTACAGGAACTATTTTCCTATTCTAAACAGGGCCAGAGTCCAAATCCCTCCCTTCGTGGGGATGTCTGCAGAACTAAATGGAGATGTAATCATAGCCAGGTCAGTGTACCCCTGCAAGCTCTCGGGGTGAAAAGCAACCTTTTAAATTTGCAAATGATACCAAAATTTGGGGTGAGGTGAGCACAGTAGTAGGGAGGGAAAGATTGCAGCAAGATCTGGATAGGTTACAGGAGTGGGCTAACATAAACAGGATGTGTTTCAATACTGACAAGTGCAGGGTGCTGCACTTAGGCAGTAGAAACCAGCAGCACGCTTATAAAATGGGAAACTCCCTTCTTGAGAGCTCGGAGGCAGAAAGGGATCTTGGAGTCATTATTGACTCCAAGATGAACATGGGCCGACAATGTGAGGTCACAGTTGGCAGGGCTAACCGGACCTTGTCGTGCATCCACAGGTGCATCTCAAGTAGAGCCAAGGAGGTGATCCTCCCCCTCTGTGCAGCACTGGTCAGGCCGCAGCTGGAGTACTGCGTCCAGTTCTGTGCGCCCCACTTCAGGAGGGATGCGGACAACATTGAAAGGGTCCAGAGGAGGGCCACCCGCATGATCAGGGGACAACAGGGCAGACCCTACAATGAAAGACTGCAGGACCTGAACCTGTTCAGCCTTCACAAGAGAAGGCTGAGGTGGGACCTGGTGACTGTCTGTAAACTCACTAGGGGGGGACCAGAAGGGTTTGGGAGAGACACTGTTTCCCCGAGCGCCCGCCCCCCCCCCACATAACAATGAATAATGGACACAAATTATTGGAGAGGCGGTTTAGATTAGACATCCGCAAGAACTACTTCATGGTCAGGGCAGCTAGGAGCTGGAACCAACTTCCAAGGGAAGTGGTGCTGGCTCCTACCCTGGGGGTCTTTAAGAAGAGACTTGATGCCTACCTGGCTGGACTCATTTGAGTCCAGTTTTTCTCCCGCCCAGGCTGGGGGTCGGACTTGAAGATCTACAAGGTCCCTTCCAACCCTACTTCTATGATTCTATGATACCACAAGTAGCAACTGAACTAAAGCCACAGCAACATGACCCAGCCACCAGAGCTTGTCCTCAGCATTCCTGGTAGGTTTGTACTCTAGTTGCTAGCCTGGGCTGTAGTTCACTCTTGCATCTTTATTGCTGCTCTTACCCAGATTTAAGCTAGCGTGGGTAAACTCCCTCGGTTTATACAGTCAGCGTTCCCTCTGTCAAACCCAGGTCTGTGCTACAGTTTTGCTGATGTAGTCATGTCAACTAAGAAGGCTGAAATGGGCCCGTCAGATTCATAGATTTGTAGATTGTAAGGCCGGAAGGGACCTCGGGAGATCATCAGGTGCAGCCCCCTGCACCAAGCAGGAAAGATACCTGGGGGTCAGGTGATCCCAGCAAGGTGACTGTCTAGTCTCCTCTTGAAGGTTTCCAGGCCAGATAATGCTGGCCAGACTCCCATAGTGACTCCAACGGTGCTGTTAAAAGAACTCTCATCAGTACAGCACATACCATGCAGGACTGTGCAGGAGCTCTGCGGTAAAAGCCCTCCCATTGCAGCATCCATTGCATCTCCACTAAGTGGAGTATTGCTGGCACGAGCTTTATAGTGTAGACAAGCCCTTAGCTTCCAAATTGTGGCCTGTCCTATCCCCGCCAGGAAGCTGTAAGCTTTGACCATCCAGTATGAATTGGAGTGAGTTTAATTTTGTGTCTATAAATTAAGCTGTTTGACAATTAAGCCAGTGATACAAAAAGACTTCCAGGAGTGAGGAGGATATTAACATGCTAATAGACCTTGCTAAGTAGAAGGTTTACTCAGACACATCCCAGGGGGCAGATGACAATTAACATCCTAAGAGACTCTTCCAGAAAGGGGATGTTAATTTAGACACACCAAGGAGAGGGGGAAGAGCCTCTCAAAAGGTAACTATGTATTATTTTTCTTTTACCTAGCACCATAACCTTCCATTTAAAAAAAAGCTGTCAAGCACTTGGGAAGACAGGTGAGCTTAGACAGACCATAACTTCAGGGGGGGAAAGACCCATCGGCATGGAGATGAGAGACAAGATGATGGGAATGAATGAAGTCATAGCAGGGCTGGCGGTAGGGGAAAACAAGGACAGAACTCTGGGGAGTGGTGATAGAGCAGGGAAGGGAGGAGGAGAAGGATCTGCAAAGTAAGAGGACAGTCAGCCAGAATTTTTGGAGGCAGACAGGGTTTCCAGGAGAAGGGTACAGCCAGCAACATCAGAGCGGAAGACAAGTGGCTATGTGAGGAGATCATCAGCCTTGGGAAAGGGGAGAGAATTAATCTCAGAAGAGCAGAGCAGAGGGCTGACACCAGATTCTGGAGGGTGTGAGGGAAGTCCACCCCCTGACAACAGATGGGTTCCTCAAAACCCTTCGCCAAAGAGAGAGAAGTGGGTTTGAATGATGATAGCAACAGCAAACTTGCACTTCCTGCCGGAGCTGTGTGGGCAAATCTCCCTCCTGGATACATAAGAATATATAAGAATATAGGTTGATGCCACTTAAATCGGTTTCCCGGAGTAACATGTGGAAGGGCTCTTTTGCCAAAGTGACTCACACCGGGGCCTGTATCAGCAGAGCAGAATCCTTTGGAGAGTGATTTCTCTTTCACACCGGTATGGTTGCATGAACAAGACTGTAACTGTAGACCGGGGAGGGGACTGGGCAAAGGGAAGAGAGAGAATAGTTCAGAAGCCCCTTGCAGGTCTATGATTAAAAGTTTGCAGGGGAAAAATATTACATATGCTTTTGGCTCAGGAACGGGATAAATCATGGTTTGATACATCAGTGTCCATGTGACTACTTGCTCCTATTTATCACCAGCCTTCTGGTTGGCACTGGGGGTCTTGCGCCCATGAAAGCACGCCTGTTCACCAGCAGAACAAGCCCCGAGCATAGGATCCATCAGTAGCCCCCTGCTGTCACTCCCTGTCAGTGGGAGTAGAATTTCACTGGAAAACACTTGAATTTGGTACAGCTGACCCAGCTCCTAAAGCACGGAGAGATCCTGTTCCAAGGGTCACTCCTTAGTTCGTCACTTCCAGGCAACATAGACTGTCTTCCTGCGGTGTTTATCCCCAGGCAACCCCAAAAAGAAGTGCAAGTGGTAGGTGGAATAAATGGCTCCAGAATGGGGAGCTTTTGGCTTTCACCTCCAAGAGAGGAGGCGGCGGGGGGCAAGTGCTGTATCCTCCCTTCCTCCTGAGTGCTTTACTAAGGGCTTAAGAAATGAAATATGAATTTTCATGTCTACCTAGGACAACTGTTACAATCTTTGCAATCTCCTACACCTGATGAAGGATGCTTGAGCCTGAAAGCTTGCAAACAAAGACTAGCAGACTCCCTATGCCTGGCAAAGGGTAACTTCACCCAAAAGCTTGCTAAGAACTTTTTCCAGTTACTCAGTTGGTTCAATAAAAGACATCACATCTACTCAAAAGAAACTTGCCTGCCTATGTCCTTAGACCAACACAGCTACAACCAAAAACCCTTCAAACAAATTCGTTGTTTTTTTTTTTGCAAATATCTAGTTGTTCTAATTAAAGATATCACCTCTGCCACGAGCTTGGATTCCTTGTGCCTAGAACTTGTGCAGCCTTTGCAATCTCCTGTGCCTGGTGATGGGTGCCTGTGCCTGAAAGCTTGTCAGTAAAGACATTTATTTATTTACGCATTTATTCTGAGACTACGTAGCTGGTCTGAGGAGAGAGATCACCTCTGCCACGAGCTTGGATTCCTTTTGTACCTAGACCTTGTGTGGTCTTTGTAATCTCCTGTGCCTGGGGGAGGGCGCCTGTGCCTGAAAGCTGCCCAGATCCCCCTAGGCACCAGCGGAACCAGGACTTGCGGCAGAGGCGCTATCTTTAATTACACCCACTAGGTATTAGCTCACACCCCCTTTTCTCAGCACAGAGAGCCCTAGGCTGCATCAATGGGGCGGGGCTAGGAGGGGAGGGGGCGGGGCTCGCCCGGCCGGCTCCGCGAGACGCCGGCCATCTTGAAAGCGGGCAGCGGCTCCAAGATGGCCGCCGCGACTTCAGGCGGCTTTTCCGGTCCCGGTGGCAGGCCGCGGCGCGTTATGGCGCTGCTATTGCTGCTGCGGGGACCTCGCTGGCGGCGCCTGGCTCCAGGCCGCTGCCCTCGGGGCTGGGCCCGGGCCCTGCAAGGCGGCGGCGTGCTTCAGGTAGGCGGAGTGCCCGCGTGTGTGCGAGAGGTCTGGGGGAGGGGAGCCGGGCGGGTGCTCTCGCCCTCCCTCTCCTCGGCCCAGCCAAGAGCAGCACCACGCCCTGCGACAGAACAGATCTCCCCTCCTTCCCCGCGTCCTGACATGGCCCTGGTTGATTTCCCGTCTTTCCGTCTCCGCAGAGCCTCCTGTCGCGACCGCTCACCCCCACGTTTCAAGGGCTCGGCGCTTCGCTGGCAAAGCGGCATCTGCTGCAGCACCCCGTTGGGCTCTGGAAACTCCTGGGTGAGCTGTGCATCCGGGGGGCGAGACCGCTGTCGGGTCCATCCCCGGGGGCAGGTCGTCCACTGGTGTCCCCAAAGGGCCCTTTGCGTCTTTCTGAAGCGGAAGTAATCCCAGCCGTGGTCAGCTTCCTGGCCTCGGTAACATGCCACAGACAGCCCCTGCGGCAGCTCGTTCGAGTGTTTCCGTGTTTAGAGTGGAGGAATCTTGGGCTTTTCCGTGAGGGACTGGTGACGAGGAAATCTTTACCACAGCAACGCTCTGTTGGGAGTTCAAACCGCGCCCCCAGTTCACAAGTGTACGGGAGCTGAGCGAACCGCGGAAGTGCCAGAAGCCTAAACCTAAAACCAGACTCTGGTTGCTGTGCCATGGGTAGTTTCCCTGCGCCAAGATAAGCGTTTGGATGCTGATCTTGCTGGGATCCTGTGACCCCAGCTGACTTCCTGCCCCTGGGGCGGGCAGGAGGCTGGACCCGATGATCTTCGAGGTCCCTCCCGGCCCAAACGTCTGTGAAGTCGTGATGATCTCGGGGTCCGACCAGCAGCTCGTTGATGAGCAGTCGCTCCAGGCATGTGTGTGCTGTGTTTAAAAAAACTCCCTTCCTTACATGATGTGGGGGGGAGTCCATGCATTCCTCGCCAACTCTGGTGGACCCTCCAATATGGGAGTACTATAACTTCCTCCATCCAGTACCTTGCTTTCTAGGCTTGCCCACCTTTCTGAGCCCTAGAAGGAATGGATAATGATGACACCAACAGCATCCAGTTATTTTATGTCATGCCTGAACATCATAGACGTTAGGGACTGGAAAGACCTCGCATATCGTTGGGTCGAGCCTCCCTGCTCTAGACAGGAAGACAACTGCTAACATCCCCCCCCACACACACACACACACACACTTACTCTCTCACTCTCTCTCTCTCTTTCATATGTTCCCCTGGCAAAGGCGGCCTTCCTTAGCATGCAGCAGCCACCTGCTTGGTAGGCTTTCTATATAGGTGTTGAAATGATGTTGGCTGCCAGGCCGTATTCATTGGCAGCACATGCCATGTTTCCCGTAGTGCACCTTTACCATTGCTTGTGCAAGCTCCAAGCTGTCACTTTACTGGCAAATGTGCATGCTCAGGAACTGTTGAAGAGTTCTTTCCAGGGGAGTCACCTGCTATCTTCAAACTATTTCTAAATGGAGCTGTAGTTTGAATGGATTACTGGGGGGGGAAAAAAACATTGATTAGAAATGCTATGCCAAATTGCCCCTCTCTCGCTCACATTTGTTCTAGTTTTCTGTTGGCATTGATGGGAGTCGTGCACGTGTGAGAACAGAACTTTTTCCTTGGTGCATTTGAGGCTTATCTGCCTCCCTTCCCTTTCTGGGCCTCTTCCCCAGAACTGAGTCGTCCCATCTGTTATTAAACTCCTAACTATATTTGTTCATAGGTGGCACATGCTATTTTACTACCTCGGGCTCTCAGTGGAATAATGATAAAAATGAAAGACCCAAAAAGAAATCTTCGAGGGATGATAAGGGTACGTATGAAGTTTTAAAGTAATAAAGCACAGGTTCCAAATCAGAGTGACATCCATATGTGTGTAGGGTAGGAATAGGCAATATCCACAGGATGCCACCTAAATTCATAGTAATAGTTATTGCTTCAAATATTGGAGAGTGTCAGTGTCAAATGTTCACAAATATCACCTTTAAAGCTGCCAAATTTGAGACACGGTGTCCTAGTGGACAGAGCCCTGAGAGTCAGCATATTTTTTTCTGGCTCTATGCCTGTTCGGCTAGGTGACCTTGAGCAAGTTGTTTTGTTGCCTTTTTCTATTTGCCCATCTGTAGAATGGAGGTAATGGTACTTAACACTTTTGTAGCATGCTTTGAGGCTTACTGATGGCATAGAAAGTATGGCATTGCATTTGTCCAGTGCCAAACAGAACAGTGCCCCTGTGGCGTCCACCTAGCCAGGGAAGTGCCAGGGCCTGGATGCTTTAATCCAATTCAAGGTCCTCATTCTTGCCTCCTTTATGCAAGGAATGCTCCTCCTGTCCGCCTAACCTTTTCCTGCAGTAGCAAACTGAGAGAAACAGGTGCTGATATAGACTGATATAGAATTTATCATGAGATGCTGCGCCACACAGGACCTGCACTGAGCATTTTTTTTCTGAGAGTTTGGGTTTTGTGGTGCCAGGCAGACCACACAAGAATGACTACCCCAGAGATCCTCTAAGAAATACCGTGGCTGTTACACATTTGTAAACAGTAACCTGCTGAGTTCTGCGGCCTTTCTTCTCCTGTGATGAATGAATAATTTGACTTTGGGAGGTGGAGTCCTCCTCCATGTCTCCAGGGGAAAGATGGTCTCTGCAGTAATTATTAAAAAGAACTCCTCGGACTGTCACTGCAGCCCTGCAAGCTTTTAATCATAGAGTTCAGGTTTGGGGTTAATGGCAAATCATTTCTTCATGAAGGCTTTTTTGAGGGTAAAGAGCTGGAAATGTTCCCACAGCTGTTGCCTGCAAGTGTTGTCTCCAGTCACTGTTATTTATTGCAAGCAGCTAATGCTATAACATGAATGCTGCTCTGTAAGGGTGGCTGCATTTTCTGACAAACTGCAGTAGCAAGATAACCAAGGTATAGTAACCAGGAGGTTTAAAGTGCATAGTCAGCTGTACCATCCTGAATATGGAGTAAAGGACCACCTCTGGCAGCAGTAAGTGCCTTTTCTCTAGCTTCTTAAGGCATTGTCTTCTGAATGTGCTCAGCTGTAGCATTGAAGGCATGGGCATTTCTGGGTCTTAAGTCAAAAAGTGCATTGTTGTAAGATACACTGTTCCAGCTATGATTTCACTGTGACCTGTTTTGCAGTGGTCTCCTCAAAGTTATGGCTGTCTCTCATGAGAAAAACCTAGAAAGATGGGAGAAGCCCCATACTCTGAAGGGATGTACTGTATCCATCAGTCTTGCTTTCATCTGATACTTAGGAGGGAGAAGGGCTTTAACAGTATTTTTCTGTAGAGGCCTGGAAGTGCTTTACCACCTGAGATCTCTCTGAAAATCCTAGCAACGCTTAAGCCATTTGTGTTTGGACTCACATCTTTCAGAGTCAGCTCACTTTCTTTGGCAAAAGCAAAGTCTTTGCCTGTTTTAGTCCTCATTTAACATTGCAAGATATCACCTGGTTTTAAGGGATCCTCGCTTCATTCTCTTTTTTTTTATAAGACTTTGTTGGCTATTAGACCCAAGCTTTGTGATTAGTTTACTCATTCTTGTGTAGCTGGATCTAGCTGATAATGTAGCAGTTAGGAAATGGCATGAAAGAACAGAGGGGATGGGTGAACATAGAACCTGAGCTGTCACTTTGTTCTGAAGCTATGACTTTATCTGAAAAGCTGCATTGTTTCTGTTTAGCGCCAAACCTTTCCTGTTAAACAGTGAATAGAGCTCGGAAACACTTGAAAAATGATGCTGCATATCTGAAGGACAGAGGACTTTTTTAGTGTCTGATTGGTCGTATTTTTGTTCCCTGGTTTTGTTGTGCTGTGTGTAGGATCTAATTGGTGGCTAGTGATAAATTCCAGTGTCAGAGCATTTGTTATGAATTTGCAAATAAATCTAATCTGGGCTGCAGCAGGCAGATGCACTTAACAGTCCAGTGGTGCAGGCGTAATTTATGTTGGTGTGTAGAATGGTATTTACGTACAGTGTTGTGGGTAGTAAATTCTGTATCAAGAACATCCAGGTCCAAATGCAGAGGGGATGATGTTTGTGTTTTTTATCAAGTTGTAGTCAGCACTTGAAACAGAGTCCTCTGCCAACACTGCCCTTTCCAGACTCTAGACTTTCTGCAGCCTGGAAGAGGCTGGAGTTTTAAGAACGTGGATTAGATGCAGACAGTCAGGGATATATGTCAGCCATACTTCCAGTGGGGTTTTAAAGTTAAATTACTTGACTAGATGCTTTTTGCATATTAAGACAAAAGGCAAGTATGTTCAGTGCATAACCTGTTGAATTAAATCCATCTATGGAATAGGCCTTGTAGTAGCCTATTAGTCCTTTTTCTTTTTTTATACACCATGCATAAGGATTTGCTTAGCTTAACTAGCACAGAATGTATTGAGATTTTCTCTCGGCACCATGAAGTTTAGATTAAATGTCGACATAAAGTTTATTTTATAATACTAATATCTGTTTTGGCTTAGAGCAGTAATTCTTCACCAGGGTGCTGTGAGAGGTTTTTTTAAGCTTGCCAGGGTTTGTTAGGTGAGCAAACAACTATGTGTGATTCAAAAGATAAACCCAGAGATTTAAAATAGGAATCCAGAGTGTCAAAAACCTGCCCTGGTGTGGTCTTTCTGAGTTTTTTGCAACAGAAGAATTCCTCTTATTTTTCTGCACTCAAAAATGAGCCAAAACTAACAGGTGGCATTTTATAAAGAGTAGCTTGAGTTGAAAAAGAGAGAACAACCAGCTAAAAGTATCTTGGTTTGCAGTTGGTGTCTTAGCTAATGTAAATGTTGTTGGCCTTTTGAGGTTTTTAGGAGCTAAGACCTAATCAAGAAGTGCAGTACTACTTAGGAGGGCAAAACACAAGTGGTTAAGGGTGTTATTTAATTTTATTATTATTTATTATTATTGATATTTTGTAATATTTTACTCCTCCCATAAGTCTTCTAGCATAGGATTAAGTGAACATCTGTCAAAATCATGGACTATGCAGGCAAGGCATGCTCAACCAGGGGGATGGGATGGGGCCTCAGGCAGGCAGGGAACAGCGTCTGGGATGGGTGAACAGGGCCAGGGCCTGGATCGTGGGGCGGTGACAGTGCAGGGCTACAGTCCGCAGAACCAGTGCCCGTTGCAGGGATGTGCAGGCGGTGCATTGTGGCTCTGCCCTGGGCCTTGGCCCCACGCTGTCCCAGCGTGTGATCCCGCCCCAGCCCTCCTGGCCTGTCCTTCTCCCCATCCACCCAGCTGAGTGCACCCTGCCTGTGTGGGTCCTAGGGTGATCTCCATGGAGACCTTACCTGTACCTTCTAGTGACCCTGGGAGTGGATGTGGGGCAGACGGGCTGGGTTGGCCAGGTAGCAGTGCCAGGTTGTGATGGTAGCAGGGGTCCAGTATTGGCAGTGGCAGCCAGAAGGAGGTGCTGCTGCTGGGGCTGCCAGGAAGCAGTCTGGCTGCCATGCCACCTGAGCCCTGCTGCATACCTGGGGGCGTCAGGACCAGCCACATGCACCATGGCCTGGGCTGCCCCCCACATTTGGGCTGAGTGAAGCCAAGGGACCTGCCGCGGGCCAGATAAAATCCCCTGATGGACCGGTTCTGGCCCGTGGGCTGTATTTTACCCATTCCGGGTTACAGTATTACTCAAAGGCTTTGGTTTGGTTTCAGCAGCAAGGCTCCAATGGTTTTGTTTGATCTTTTATATGTATCGGGCCAGACAGTTGAAATAAACGGTTTCTCAGTTTGGAGTAGGGAGGGGACATTTGGTGGATTGGCTAACTGTTTAATGGATTTTTGACCTTCTGGACCAAGATTAGACTCTTTTAAGTGAAAACAGAAGCAACTGATCAAAGCTTTTTAAAATGTGCTAAAGATTATTCCGTGCAAAGCAGGAGAGTAGATACCTTCTAAAAACAAGATTTGAACTCTTATTGCTGTTTCATTTCCTCCTTTTACCAAACTGACAATTGAAATGAAAAATGTGACCCTTATCTGTATCTATTACATAGTCTGTGCACACAGTCTCTCTCTTTCAGCTTTGGCTTTTGGGGCAGGGGGAGCAGCTGAAAGTGGCAGCAGCTACAACAGATTCTAAGGGTAGAAAGTGGCAGCATGATACAAGCAAATATTTGCCAGTTATTAAAAGGCAAACTTCCCTCCTTCCTAGCAACTGTTAATTTTGGATCTGGCTGCTTGCACTTCCATAAACAGGCTTTTGAACTAGTGCTACGTAATGAGGGCAGTTGAGGAGGCCTTGCGGTCTGACGAAGTCGGGGAGCCAGAACAGTCCAGGGCTGTAACATAATCTAAAACACTGATTCACTGTGTATGACCTTGGACTGGTCACGCGATCTCTTTGGGCCTCCATCAGCCTTGCTGGAAAACTGGCTCTGCAGCACCTCAGCACAGACCAGATACTGCTTTTAAGCATAGGTTTCCAGGAAGAGCTGCATGTCAGTCAGCAGGCTGACAGTGCTCATGACCAAGTCTGTGGTGTGCTGTGTGTCCATTCTTCAGATCTTTTCATTCTCTCATACCCCTCTCCTTTTCCAAAGGGGAGGAGAAGAAGCGCGAGAAGGAGAAACGATTTGCTTTCTACACTCGATTGAACCAGTTACTTATATTGTCCGTCGTCTGGATTCTGATACAGTGGCAGAGAGGGAATGCGGCCAGTGTTACCTGGAACGAGTTTGCAAATGAGATGCTAGCCAAGGGGGAGATCCAGAGGGTGCAGGTGAATCCAGAGACCGGCATAGTGGAGATCTTTCTGTATCCAGGAGCAATCATACATAAACAACATGTGAGTGACTTTGCTGCTGAAATAAATAATCCCAGATCAAGTTGTTGGAGAAATTTATCAAATATGTCTTCGTTAAAGAAAGCCCCAGCTGCTGCTATGTCACTTATGTGAAGTTCGGGGGATTTCTGCCATTTAAACCAATTTTTAATTATGGATTTTAATCTCTTCTCTGATGATGGTTGCTTAAATATCACAAAAACTGTCACAGACCTCTAAAAATGTAAAGGGTTTTGATTTGTTTCTTTGTTTTGCCCCTTTAAATATTTCCTTTTATAGACTCAATTAAGATGCCTTTGAGTACAAATTTTTTGCTACTGGCTGACGGGCAGAGATGGTCACAGCCACCTATGTGGTATTTTGTTTCGGATCCTTGACAATCCCTAAATGCATAGACCCTTTTATTTCTTTTAATAAACAAAACCCTTGAGTGCACATTAAGCATTGACCTGCTGGGCTTTTATCAGGAGTCACTGCTGAGAAATATCAGAAATTGAGTAGATCCGCAGCACCCTGGGGTGCAGCACCATGGGGTTCCTTGAGATTCTTTCAGGGGTGCTGCATCATGCCATGCAATGTTAGGGTTTTTATATGTGCAAATATCATTCGCAAGATAAGCCCAGAGATTTCAAATAGGAATTCATAGTATTAAGAAAGGCCTATGTGTTGTGGTCTTTCTGAGTTCTTTGCAACAGAAAAAAATATTGTATTATTTTTCCAAAATCAAAAAAAACCTCCAAAGAATGAAAACTAAGAGCTGGGACTTGAGCCTAGCAAGGGGTGCCCTGAGCCTAAAAAGGCTGAGAAGCACTGGGTTAGACAGTAAATCATTTATTTGGTCATTGGTTCATTTTCTTCAGTGAGTTCACAAACCACTTCGTGGCATTCACTGTTGTGTGGGATGTACAAAAGTGCTCTAAAGGATCTCAACCACATGCAGGAAACTGGACTGGCATGGACGTCCTTTTTCTGAGCAGGTGCACAGGTGGATCCAAGCTACCGGTAAAAATGGCCTTTTTAAGGAATAACACCGTCCTCCAAGTTGCACACAGTCATTGCCGTTTCTGGAGACTAGTTCGTTAGCTGAGATTTTCTGCACTTTGCCTCAAAATGTAACTGTATAGATGCATGCATGTCTTTGTGTGACTGAAAGGCGAGAGTTATTTTTTTTCCTTTGGTCTCAGTTCTGTTCCATTGCTACTTGCTCCTGTTTTGGTGCACTTGCTGGACAGACGGTGACCCTGAGTTAGAGGGGAGTTTACCCTGATCCCCCTATGCTAGTACTTGCTACTGTAACTTTACGCTACCACGTGTCTCTCTCTGTCTTCTTTGTCCAGGCACGTGTACAGGTTTTCAGAATGCCTGTGGTCAATATTGACAAGTTTGAAGAAAAGCTGAGCGCATTGGAGGACCAGCTGAACATTGACAGAAAGGACAGGATCCCAGTTTCCTACCAGCGCCATAGCCCCTTTGAAAAGTATGTTGTGTTAATTGCTATTGCTTATGTATGTTATGGCTGTAACCCTATGCACAGTACTGCACAAACTCCAGAACAGAGGCAGCCCCTGCCCTGAAGAGTGTACAAGTGTCTTACAACCATAGGCCCTGTTTTAGAAGGCATCTAAACATCAGGGACTGAGCTCCTTCTGCAGGACTCAACTGATACCAGCAAATGTTGGCAAAGGACAGAAATGTGCAAGAGGCTCAGAGTCCCTAGAGTGAGGATCTGCAAGCCTGAGAGAGCTGGCGTGAGTTGCTATGGATTTTTGTAAAAGTAATTTCCTAATGGAGCACTTCTGTCCTTTTAATCGATTCTCATGCTGCAAACCACGATAAACCTTGTAACACAGTGGGCTCACCAAATGTGACATTATCCGCCAGCGCAAAGAGAAGTGGGAATCCTAGTCAGCCTTTCCCTACTTTAAACATGAAACTGGCTTAAGGTGGGTTGAGCCAGTTTATAAAAATAAACCCCCTTAGCTTTGGCCCATGAAAACAATAGCTGCAGATCAGACAGATAGCAGGATCTGGCACTCGCTCTGACTTGGAGCCGTGTGCCGAGACGAACGGCTTTAATGATAAGACTCGGTGTCAGCGAGAAGCAAGGGCTCCTATTAAATTTATAGACTTTTTTTTTCCCAGTCCAAATCCCAGGTGTCATTGTCAAAACAATTCAACACTGGCTAAAGCTTTTAATTCTAATATCAGCCTGCAAGAGAGGAGTGAAAAGAGGAGGCGGGGTGGGGAGAGAAACCTCCCTGAAAGGATGCAAGAGTGCTGACTGGAATCTAGGGTTTTTTTGTTTCTAAACACCAGTACCAGCATCTTACAGTCTGTTTGCTGCTGCTGTGGTTTATTTGTCCTTCTAGTAAAGCTGGCAGCATGTTCTTGCAAAACAAGATTTATGGAATCCACAGTACAAACAGACTTATGAAGCCCCCTTACTAGGGACTTGGACATGTCCAGAAGCACCTCCTTCCTGGAGGGCAAACAGACCATGGTAGAGGGAAGCTCTCTCTAAGCATGTGCATGACTCGAGTGTAGGAAGTGCTTTTAATCAACTGCTTACTCTAAGCCACTAGCAAAGCTGCAGAAATCTGGCATCTTCTAGCCCAAGATATTCCTTTACCATAAAAATGGAAGGGAAAGGGTGCTGTGACATTTCAAATTACCCTGCTGGTTCAGGGGAGCCATAGCTGTCTTCCAGCATTACTTAGCTGCATTCTTGTAATGTAGCAGATGGTAACAGCATCAACTGGGTGTGCATGGGCTTTCCTTCAGGGGCTCCTGAAGAGCAATAGACATGGCAATTTTTCATCCCTGACTGTGAAGGGAACTAGTTTAGAATGAGATGCAGCATTTATTGCTTCTGATCATGTGACTGAAACTTGTAGATTTATAATGTTTTTTTCCCCCAACTTTTTTTTTGTATAAGCAGCAAGCTTGTGTTCCTGGCTGCATATCCATTACCTAACATCATTGTTCTCCTGTGAAAAGAGGAACCCTAAAAGATGTAGGGTTGTACATTATTCGCAGTGACTTCAGAATTCAGGGCCTGATCCTGTGAGGTATACAGTACTTGCAAATCTGGGCCTGTTCAGATGCTAGGCACTGTGCAGAACCAAGCCCTTGTTTGCACTGTTGGCAAAATAAAGGTGACTATTTTTTCTAACTCCCTGTGCTGTAGACAAAGCTTTAGGGTCTGGGGACCCAGCAGTGTTGTATGCATAGAGAGCCTAAGAACCGTGACCATGATCCAAGGACCATGATTGGACTTTGCAGTCTAGTGATCCCTGGCTGAGTAACTGGCCCTGAGGGCCCATTACTAGCCCATGTAGAATTGAGCAGCCTTGTGGTGGCTCTGATCTAAGGAGCCAAACCTTTAGCTGCCCAAAGGATTTAAGGTGCTAGGTCCAATCCATGCAAAGAAGCCATTAGGCCCCTCTGTCTAGCTCTCCTCACTTGGAGAAGTATGCTGCCTTACCCCTACCGGATCCTGAGTGAGGCATAAATCAGCTGCACAAGATCTAGCCCATTTTTATCACGAGCAGATATTCCTCTGAAAGAGGTGATAAGGTAGTGTCACTTTGGCAGATATCGTCTGTATCTGCCTGGCCTCTGTTGACCCCTTTCAGTTATGTAACTTGTGGTTTTTGTTGTATGAAAAATATTCTTGATGCCATTTTTCTTCTGGTGTTTTTTTCCTCTCTGTTGTTGCACTTCTAGATGAACTGCTAAGGCCTTTGTAATATCCCAATAATAGATCAGTTGAATAAGTGTCTTGTGACCATCTGCTGAAATCTGTACCTGGCTTGCTACCGTGTTGTGTTTGTTTCTCAGGGCCCTCCGTTCCGTGGGATCACTCGTATTAGGAATAGCCATGTTTTGGTACTTCGGCCGTCTGGCTTTGAGAGCAGAATGGGAAGGAGGATTCAGTGCCTTTGTAAGTACACCAAGCCCAGCTGCTTTAGTTGTCTTGAAGCTTTTGGTTTGTCTCATCTTGTATTGGCCTGATCTCCTCCTCCTCCTTCCCCCCCTCTCCCCCTCATAAAGTCAACAGAAGATGAGAATTAACTGATGCCAGAAACTGTGCGGTCTTGACATATCTTGCATCTTTTCCTATCCTGATCAGCTGACTAGATTATACAGTAACTGGCTTCAGCTGAGGCCCTTTCTTTCCCTGACAGCAAGAAGGGCTGAGCTCAGTGAATTTGCAATGCAGTTTGCTATGCTATTTTCAAAGCTCACTAATGAGTTGCAGCTGCAAATGGTGTTTTTCGTTCTGGCTTGCCAACATGCTTCCCATACAGTTGTGAGTAGGAATCTCTGGTTTTTGCAAAATGACTTCTCAATGTATAAAATACGTTCAAATTCTGGATTTCATTAGGGGCTGGCCTCTTCTCCTCATGCCACAGGCCCTGTGTGTAACATCAGTCAAATCCCCTGTGCCCCTCCATAAGCAGACAGGACTGTGTAAATCTGACCTGGGTGTGGTTGCATTAATCCTAGGGACTCTTGAATGAAGAGAGCACCGAATCCAAATCCCCATTAAGATGTTTCCCAGCATATCTCTGCCTGGGCATTTCTTTGCTGGCTCTGCATTCATTTTGTAGAATGAAATGCAACTGCTTGGAAGAGCAGAGGAGCTTTAAAAAAGCTTGGACCGCAGGGGGCTTTCTGGGCTAGTTTCTGCTCTGGCATGTGTGGTTATAGTTGGGCCCTCCCTGTCTGACTCTCTGCAGTTGGACCTGTATGGCAGTTCAGACCCTCGAAACAAACTCCCCACGCACCTTAAAAAAAAAATCTTAGTAGCTGTTTTCAGCAAAGCATAATGAGCAGTTACAGGGAAGGTGTTTAACTAAATTGTTGTTTTGACTGTCACTGTGGTTTAACGCACAACAGGAGGCTCAAATGTGGTGCCTGTTACATTTGAGAGCCTGTAGTTCCATTTGTGAACTGCCTTGGAACAGAAACTGTGGCAGCAGTGCCAGATCATAGTGCAGAGTGGTGTATTGATGGTAAAGAGCCATTCACTTATGTTTCTCCACATTCATGTATATCCAGCCCAAATATACCTAAGGTCTAAGGCTTAGAAATCAGAATGAGGATATTGCCCTGTGGATCTGGGCCCTCTGCTCAGATTTGGAACTTGATTGTTTGGTTGGGAGGTGGAGCTGCTGCAGGTTTCCTCTGTGTCTATTACTGGAAAAGGTATCGGTTAAGAAAGTTACTGAATTGGCAGTCCCAGCCACTGTTACCGGAATGGCACTACTGTCTTCACAAAAGTGAAACGCTGGTGGCACTGAGTTGCTCTGCTCAGTTACAACAGAGACATATGCTGGGCTTTGTGATGCATCTTGTTAGAGGAGATCATGCTTTATGCTTCCTATAGCTCAAGGAAGTAGGTGAATTCCATTATCTGATCTCACCCAGCATTGCTAGTCTGCCCCTCCTTCCATGCCAAGACTCTGCCTTTAGATGTCACATGCTGTCTTCTTTACAGAACCAGCTGAAAATGGCTCGCTTCACCATTGTAGACGGGAAGTCTGGGAAAGGGATCAGCTTCAAGGATGTGGCAGGAATGCATGAAGCCAAAATGGAGGTCAAGGAATTTGTGGATTACTTGAAGGTAAGAACTACAAATGCTTTTGCTGTGAACAGAGGCAGAGAGGGCAGATCTTCTGGACAGCCCATATGAGCACAGCCTGATTCCCAGGGTCAGAGTGATTCTGACCTAGACGGCAAAAGACAGAGGTCCTCCCTGCAGGGAGGGAATGTTGGAGTCGGGTAGAATTCCTCGGGCTCACCTTTCCTTAGCTGTGCATCTTGTTCACAGTACTTCTAATGTTTTATAATCCTTTCTTCCGGGGGGGGTGAGGGCGAATGAGCTCCAGTGTCTTTGCTGCCTGTGTTCCTGAATGGTCTAAGCAGGATGCACTCTCTCTTTGTCTTGTGCTGACCCTGTTTAAACAAGCTGCCAGTGACAGCAAAAGCCAGTCTCTGTAATGGTGAGTGCTGAGCAGGAGAGCGCAGGCTTCTGCTCACATGAACTCAGAGCCCCTGACGCTTTTCTTGTCTATTTTGGATAGTCACAAATTAAACTCTGAATGTTGCCCCTTTAAAAATGCACACCATGGCCAGCCCCCGCTCCTCATTTCCCTCCACCTACCCTCCAGCAACTGACAGAACTGTGTTGTGCTTGCAGAACCCAGACCGTTACCTCCAACTTGGGGCCAAGGTGCCCAAAGGTGTCCTGTTACTTGGCCCTCCCGGCTGTGGAAAGACCTTGTTGGCAAAGGCCGTGGCTACTGAGGCAAAAGTGCCGTTTCTGGCAATGGCTGGCTCCGAGTTCATAGAGGTGATAGGAGGTAAGTCTGTTGACCTTGGACAGGAAAGAATGCAGGTGGAGGGGTAGTTCAATCTGCTGGAGCATGCAAAAGTGCTTCCTGTGCCTGGGACAAGGAGCCAAACCCAGGCAAGGTTGGCCTGAGCGTATGTGTAGATGACGCAACATGTGTTGTCGCTGATAGTCAGTGCCATTGGCACAACTGCCAGCATGAGCTCCCTGCCTGACTATTGTAATGTGACCTCCTTCCATCCCTTTCTGCTGTTCAGGGGAGAGCTCTTTGTCCTGCTGCCTGTAGCAAACTTGATGTCCTCAGCCCCTGTTGCAGCTCTCCTTGCAGCCTAGGGTGTGGCATTCGCACTGCTGTGCCCCTCTTTTTTTTCCTGCCAGCAGCCAGGCATGTCCCCCAACCAGCAGAGCAGTTGCCCAGGACCCCTACTCACTGACTGCCCAGTCTGCACATGCACTATTGCCTCATGTTTCTGGAACTGAAGCTCTCCCCTCCAGGCTGCTTTCCCTGTGTAAGGGTAAGAGTGACTGCCCTCCCTAGGAATCTGGCTTCTTGCATAGAGCACAGCACAGGGGCTGGGTGGGTGAATCTCTAACCCACAGCAGGGACAGGTGTGCCTAGAGTGAGAGTTTTTTTCTTTCTTTCTTTCCTAGAGCAGCTCTTGAGGATGCCTGGAGTACTATGAGCCCAGTGAAGAGGCAGTGTGCTCTAGTACTGGTCGGGACTTAGGATGCTGCATATTTGTGTCCTGATTTGCTATATGATCTTGGTCTTTCATTTTACTTTTTTATGTCTCGCTTCTGGTCTGTCTGTCTGTCTTTTTGCTTGATTGTAATCTCTTGACAGCAAGGGCTATTATCTGCCAAGGATTTGACCAGGGCCAGGCTTCTGTCTTGGTTGTGGCCTATCGGTGCTATTGTACCACAGATAATTAAAATATATATAGTGTATACAGCTTGACCGTTGTAATTCCCCTATTTCTCCCCTGATTCCTTGCCCTTCCCTAGGTCTTGGAGCGGCTCGTGTTCGTAGCCTCTTCAAAGAAGCCCGGGCTCGTGCCCCCTGTATTGTGTATATTGATGAGATAGATGCTGTGGGTAAGAAACGCTCAACCAGCATGTCATTTTTCAATGCTGAGGGGGAGCAGACCTTGAACCAGCTGCTGGTGGAGATGGATGGTGAGTATTGCTCTCACCCAGCCTTGTGGAGGGCCTTTCTACCTCCACAAGGATTCCAGACTTAAACCTGCATTTTGCCCCCACCTTGCCAGTCACATTTCTTTGTAGTCTCTCCCAAGTTTAAGGATTTTATCTGTCTTGAAATCCACGTCCCTCCTCCTCCTCCTTTAACAGCTTTGAGTGGGTCCAGGAACAGCGAAGCTGTGTTTGTCAAAGCCAGAAATGGTGTCCACGGTGATCAAGGAAGATGGCAGGGAGGGGAATGTCAAGAGCTCTGTGGTGATCCTGAGCTGCATCTGATGGTTAGGTGTCCATGGGGACACCTCAGGGAGACCCACTCAAGATTTGAGTGTGAACAGAAAGGAAGTCTGGACTTGGGTAGGTGAGTGAAGCAGGGAGCATGGAGATGTTTGTTTGCAACCAGATTTCCCCAGAGAGAAGAGGCCCTGTGTTGGCTCTGAGGAACCCACAGGAGGTTAAGAAGGATCTTCTGATGGATGTGCTGGAGATGGAACTCAGCCTAGGTAAATGGGGTGAGCCCTGCAGGTTTGTGTCCCAGCTTGTACCAGGAGCCTCCTGCTCACTGGAGTAAAAGGTGACAACATCCACACCTGTGTGTGGCTTGAGCAGGGAATTCTGAGCACATAGTGAACAGCAGAAGGGGAAGCCTGATCACACCATTTCCTTGTAAATGACCTCAACCTGGTGAGATCCCAAAGTCTGGTCTGCACCACAAACCCTGGGCATTAAGGAGCAACCGTTTGCTCATGGCTGTTGTCTACAATCCTTCTCTTCAGCTGATCCTGTTGCAAGCCAGTCGCTGACCTGATAGTCTGCCCCCTCCCCGTGGTGGCTGTGCTCCAGTGGGGCTTTGCGAGTGTAGTGGCTGGAGATGCACACACTGCAGTTGCTGAAACAAGAAGTCTCTTGGCCTGATGCTCTCCCCTTACTGCAGGGAAGAGACAGAGTGGTTAAATTAATCAAAGCCATTTAACCCTTTCTTTTTCCAAGCAGTTTGTCTCTAAGCCGTACAAATGCAAAGATTTTTTTGTTTTTGTTTTTAAGGCTGGATTTCCAATACTAGTTTTATTCACCAATACAACTCGCAGGGGTTGCTTTTGTTGGCTGCTCCTCATGACTGATCCTGTGGCCACTGAAGCCAAAACCTTTTAATAGCCAGGTGACATCATGTTGGGAGGCTTAGTACAGATTCAGAGATGCTGACTTGGTTTTCTTGGAGTGGATGTTTCAGGCCTCTGGGACCCAGGCTAGGAGCAAGAAGCTGATGCAAGAAGAATACACTCCGGTAGTTTTGCTTTTGTTATATACATCCTAATAGTCAGACCTATTTTAAGACTGAATCTGTCCAGCTGCAAAGCAGATAATGTATGGTACAGTCTAATCCTGCCGTGTGAATGAAGGCTGTTATCCCCCATGTGACTGCCAGTCTCTCTGCTTATTTATTATGCTCTGAAGTGCAATGTGATACATGACCGAAGAATGAAGGTGCTTCATCCTCTTTGGGAGCTTATTCTGACAGTGTCCTGTGGGGAGGAAGAACTGAGGTGCATGGTGGAACAAGCTGCTTTTTCCTGTAGGGCCAGTCTTGTGACTTACCTGTAGCCTTAATCTCTCTGGTGAGCTAGTGTGTGTTGACACATTTGGCAGCTTTGCAGCTTTCTGGGAGCTGGGGAGAGCTGAAACTCAACAGGCTTATGTTCAGGAGGCTGCTTTGCTGTAGCATCTGACTTGGCAGTCAAGGAAGAGAAAGGAACCAACCCAGGCCTTCCCTGGAAGCTTGCTGTATGCCAGGCCTATTGACATCTGCTGCTTGAAAGAATATATTGAGTGACACATACCCAGAGGCCTCCAGGCACCTGATGGAACATAACAAATAAGCAGCATGGTTCAGTGACTCAGCATGGTTCTTTTGCTCCCCACTTGAGCTACACAAGCAACAGCCCCGTGGTGCCTTTCTCCTGCACTGGCCCCGCACCCCCCGTGACTCCAGACCTCTAAACCCTTATGTTCCTTTTGTTCTTACAGTCTGGGAGGCAAGGGCCCAGCCTAAACCCTGGCGGTAACAGGTTGGATGTGTTGAATGTCATTGCCCAGATACATGGTAATTGCCGTTGCTTGTATGATGTCAGTTTGGAAGGTTAGCTCTTCAGGCTGAGGCTTTCTTTTCACACTGGGCTACAACTGACAGAGTTCATGAAGTAAACACCAGGGTAGATGAGCTGTGCTAACTAAAGACTAGTGTTAGTACAAGAAAATAGGTATGGCCTAGCCTGAATAGTGCAGGATTGCCTTCCAGGCCAGCATCCTTAAGTAACAGGAAGCAAAAGTCTGCAGCTTGTCTGCCTCATGCCCTGAAGTTTTCAGCTGTGGCTTCCTTCTCCCCACCCCAGCTATACCCTTGCACAGCAGAATGGGAGCCCTGCAATAGCAAATCCCATCACACTTATTTTTGCTCTTGTTTCGCCGCAGGCATGGGGACCAGGGATCATGTCATAGTGCTGGCTTCTACCAACCGCGCTGATGTCTTGGATGATGCTCTCATGAGACCAGGGAGGCTCGACCGGCACATTTTTATTGATCTTCCAACACTCCAGGTATATACCACCTCCCTCCTTTCACCCTCCCAATATAGCTGTGAAACTGCTGTCCCACTACATCACCATTTCATGAATACCTGTGTAGGTGATGCCCAAGTCTTTGGTGGGAGTGGCAAACCTATTTCAATGGTCATGGCTTGCTGTCAGTCTGCCTTGCAGGGCTGTTGGGCCTTGTTCACAGCTACGGGAAATTAACTAAAACTGAGGCTGCCAGGGAGAATGAAGTCTAATGTGGTACTTGCTCCGTCTTGTTGGCCGTGGGCCAATAGAGATTGGGAACCATCTTTCTGTTGCTTGTCTGTGCCTCAAAGCAAAGACTCACTGTGGTAATGCAGAGTCTTTTGCACCGACAGGATGACTCACGGTTTCAGGTGTCTCCCCCTGCTTCTGTCTAGCTGTGGTTGAGAGCTTTACTGGAAGGTGGCTGTTGTGTCCTGGAGGCAAAGAGTTTTATGATGCGTCTGTGTGCTCTTGCTCTTCCATCTGAAGCTAAGAGCTACCTAATGTGGTGCTGTAGCTAGTACAGCCTGTGTGGGGAGAGCTGAGGGCAGGAATACACCTTCAATGCCCCCAGCTCATTGTCCCCCACTTGTCCTGTTGTTTCTGGATACATGTGACTCCACTTCTGAACCCCAAGCATGCTCGGATCTGTTCAGCAGCAGCAGTCCCATGCCTTTGGCATTGCAACAGAGGCTTGGAAACCAGCAGCGAAGACATGCTCTCATGCAGAGCGTGTCCTCCTCCCATCTGCAGCTTTACCATCTTCCTCGGGGTTTCCATGCAAAATACCTTAAATGCATGATACGATCTGGCACCGGAAGCATGAACTGTGTCGCTGCCCTGGAGGAGGAAGGTGGTGGTGGGTGGGGGTAAAAAAATCCCTGGCAATGGAGCCCATTGTTTTAATCAGGATCTTCTGAATGAGTCACTTGTTGGCCCCCTGCCAGCTGTCATTCAGCCCCCAACTTAATCTTGAGATTGTCACATGCTGCTCAGGGAGCAAAAGGGTTCCTCACAGCACAGGAGGGCACAGACACACCAGCCAAGCTCCTGGTTCCTCACCCGTAAGTCCTATGATGGCAGAAGCAACATTAAGCCGTAAACCAAAGCCAAAGCTGGGAGGGGACAGAGTGACTCTGGGAGGACTTACTGGAAGCCTTCATGCATCTGTCCTGAATTTGAGAGCTGTGGATGCATCCAGGCCCCCCAGGGCGAGGGCAGTGGAGTGGGGCAGCTTCGCCCTCTGGTGGCCTTGTCCTTTCCTCAGCACCAGGCACTTAGGGCCTGTACTTCCAGCTTCCCACCAAAGTGGCTGGCTGCCTCGCGTGTTGGGGTTCTACTGAAAGCCCCTGCCCGGTCTCCAGATCGCTGGTGCTATCACTGAGTACTTGCCTCTCCCTATAAATGCTCTGTCTTTTCTTCACAGGACAGGAAAGAGATCTTCGAGCAGTACTTGAAGGGGCTGAAGCTCACCCAGACTGGCAGCTTCTACTCGCAGCACCTGGCTGAGCTCACCCCAGGGTTCAGCGGTACAAGACGCTTGTTCCTTGCCAGGGCTTGATGCACTGTCAGGGTTTCCTTGCTTGTGAGCTCATGGCTCTTGTTTTTGTCAGCCCTCACATATGATGCATTTTGTCTCGGTGATTTTTTTTTCTTCATCTATTCCTGACGTGGCTAGAACCTGGGCAGTCCCTCCCATACCAACATGCCTAAAAGGAACGCTCTTAACCTTTTCAGGCACCCGGCTGTCTGCTGCCTGGTGGAGGGGGAGGGAGGGGGAATGAGCCTCTACAATGCTTGTGACCCAGATTCCTATGAGAGAAGGCTACCACCACCAGGCTGCTATTGCAAATGAGCTGCACTTCACTATGCTGAGCCAGGAAGAGATTGCTAAATCAATAAAAGCTTTAACGGAAAAAAAGGATTCCATCTCGGGTGGAAAGGAACAGAGGTTACTTTGTAGTACAGGGTAAAAAATCAAACCACTCTCCTGGTTCCCATATCCAGCCACTGGTCAGAGTGGGCAGTTGGCAGCTTGAAACTGAGCTGCTGAGCACAGGGCCTCAATGTTTTTTTTTCTCATGCAGTTCCTGGAATATCTTTTTCTAGTTTTTTTCCCCTCTAACAGGCCCCAGCATGCTGCCTCTTCGTGACTTCTTTCACCAGCCCCCCACCACCATCACCCACACGCACACATACGCAAACTCAGAACAGATGTTCTTTCTCTTCTGTGCAGAGGTTTGTGTGGCTGCTGCTTGAACAACGCCCTGGCCCATGCCAATCCCAGCCGGCCCACAACACTCCTCTTGTCAAAAGCCAGCCTGGGCTTTTTAGCCCTGTTAATTGATTGCTGAACTGTGTCCCCTGCATGGCAGCCTAGTGCTGATTGCCAAGGCAGTTGCATTGTTTAAATCCAACATAAACACCACAAATTAAGTTTGTTCTCTGTTTCTAAGTAACAAAGGGGGCTCATGAAGCGGGTGTGTTTTACTTCCCTATATCCTCTTCCAGACTTGCCTTGCTGTTTCTGCTGCCCCCCTGCCTCTTCTTGCCCATCATAACAAATAAAATGTAACTTTTGTAACCTGCCTTATTCACAGGTGCTGACGTAGCAAACATTTGCAATGAGGCTGCTCTCCATGCTGCCAGAGAGGGCCATAAATCCATCCATACCTCCAGCTTTGAGTATGCTGTGGAGAAAGTCATTGCAGGTGAGCTGTCCTGACCCTTAGCCTCTTGGAGACATGCTAGGATAGTGCTGCCTCTGAAGTGCTTGCTGCTTCTTCAGTGTGGTTCTAATTACTGGGCAAAGTTCTAGGAAGATGGATGGGTTCTAACCGTGCCTCCTCCTGGATAGAGACAGGCTCTCTGATTTTTTTTTTTGCTGCTGCTGCTGCAAAATTGTCCTTTTATGTTTTAAAACAAAGTTTTAGCCTTTATGAGGGCAAAGAAGTTTCCAAACCAGAGTCCAAACTGCTAGTGGTCTTCCTGAGTCTTCAGAAGAGCCTGGATCAGTGGCTCTGAGAGGTGCAAAGAGAATAGTGAACCCAATGAGGGTGATCTGAAAAGCTGGTTTGAATTCATAAGATTTTATTTTTAGAGAGTATCTTGGTGTATCTGATCATCGTTCAGCACTATTATAATTAAAAGGTGTGAGGCCTTTTTACCCCTTCTTCAGCAGCCAGGATAAGGAAAGAGCGGATGAGTGTTGAATATGCATGGAACATTTGACATGTTCAGGCTTTGGCTTAAACAGGAGCCTTCATAGAGAACATCCTGCCAGCTGCCTTTTGCTCTTGTGCACTTCAGTGGAGCCCTCGGTCTGGCTTCTAGGGATAGCTAATTCCCACATAACCAGATCCCAAACCATTGAGGACTCTTGTTAAAACCAGTCGTTCACTTCCCGCAGAAGCTTACCAGAAGCCAGTGCAGCTTACAGAACATTAATTAGCCTGGTGGCTCAGTAGCAGAAATATGCCAACCATTTCCCTTGCCTCCCAGGTTCCCAAGATCTCAGTTGCCCCACTGTGCTAATGAAATGTCAAAGGCTTTTCCCCTCTTAAGTCTTTCAGTCCAGATTGTGCACTGCCACTACAGCACAGGACTCTACTTCCATGTTCTGAGCATGCTTCAGAGTGAGTCGCCAACCTGATGAGTGACCAACCTTGCTGTGCTTGCTGTTGCTTTCTTTCTGACTTAGTAAAAATCCTCCCTGAATTTACCTGAAACTGCTGCCCTTGAGCCCTGCTGCTTTCTGGTCTGGTCTGCTGGGCAGCACTCCAGGCTCTGATTGCAAGAACACAAATGCATACCTCCCTCCAGTGTGCAGTGCTACAGTAAACACTGTGATGCTGGGAAAACAGGCAGGTGCTATGGACTAGTCTGTCCTCTGCCCAGCAACTCGGGCACTTGGGCTAGAATATGTTGGGTCGGCCAATTCCTCACTTTTGAGTTGAATGATTAACTATAGCTGCTTATAAGTGCTTGGATGAACAGGTGCTTTCTAATTTATCAGGGGAGGACAGCAGGGAATTGGGGATGCGCTGTTTACCAGAGCTCCCGAGGGAGTAACTAGGAATAATGAGTGCCAACTAGTGGAGAGTAGATTTAGGTTATACATTAGGAAGAATTTTTTTACAAGAAGGGTTGGCCAGAGTCTGGAATGGGCTTCCAAGAGAGGTGGTGCTGTCACCTAACTTGGAGGTCTTCAAGAGGAGGCTTGACAGTCACCTGGCTGGGGCCATATGACCTTGGTCCTCTTTCCTGCCAGGGGCAGGGAGTGGGACATGCATTGGGTCCCTTCTGACTCTGTAATCTATGAATCTAAATGCTTTAAATAAGAGGTTACTGGCAATTTCACCTACTTTTTAGGAGCAGAAGACCTTGGTCATTCTGGCCACATTTTCCCCAAGCCTGATTGCTTAGTAACCCTGAGATTGGCCAGTGAAGGGCATCCAATATGCTCTGCATGAGCCCTAAGCTGCAGCCGCAGGCACTCGTTTCACTTTTTCTCACAGCAAAGCAGCGCTCTGAACTGCGGACAGCACTAGGCCCCTTGAGGGTGGGATTCCATTGGATTTGTCCCCCTCACCCTCCCTCTGCCGCCCAAAGACTGGCCCATTGCATCATAATTATTCTGAGTCATGTGATTTTTAGCTAAGGCTTATGTTGCACCCACGGAGTCACAAGGCTTTTTGTATTACTTAAAAACTAATAAGCCATTGGGATTTGAATTCTCTGGGCTAGGGGAGCCCACAGGGCCTTCCACTCCTGGCAGGCACCCTCTGCCGCTTTAAGCAGCCACGTGCAGCAGTGTTGGTGCCAGATTTCTCAGTCCATTGAGCTTTTGTGAAACAAAGGAAACCTCACTTGTGATTAAAAAAAAAAAAAGTGGCTTGTTTAAGAAGGTGAATCAAAGGAGGAGACTTTGCAGGCCCTGAAATCCACATCTGCCTTATCCCCTCTATGAAAGAGGCAGTAAAAGAGCTATTTTTGTGGCAGCTGCTATCACATCTTCCTCCCTGGAAACAGGGAGCAGTCTCAGGCTTGCCTGCCAGGAATTGCATAGTGAGTGGCCAGAGCGGGGTCTGACAGGTTCCCTTTGGAGGATGTCAGTAGAGAGATAAGCTGAGCCTCCTACAGAGCCTGCTTATTCCTTTCCCCTGTGGGAGACCCCCTAGCGCTCCACTGGAGCAGTGTCCTAGGGGCCTTTGACCCCTAAACAGAGATGAAAACAAGCCCTCAGGGACTCTCCTGGATGAGGCAGGCTGTATTTGGAGGAGGAAACAGCTTAGCGGGTACACTCTGTGCTGTTGCAAAGAGTCCAGCCTCTCTCCCTGGTGGGCTGGCAAGCAAATGCCAGATTTTAAAAAGCAAACCCAGCCCATGCTACAAGAAGATTAAGGGTCTGACTTACTCTGATTAAAATTGAGGCTGCCGTGATTGAGACTGCTGTTCCATCCCCACCATGCCTTTGTGGTGTAGCTGTTGTTGGAGGTCCCTGAGCAGTAATAGTACAAAACACTGGAATGTAATTTGCAGTTTCCTGGTTTCATAAAGCTCTTGACTTTCTATTAACGTTAATTTTTAACAATGTCTTTTTCTCCAAGGCATCAGGCAAACTTGATGCGGTGCTGTTCTCTGCTGTGCCCACTCTGTCCCCTACAGAGGCTTCCACTTTCCAGTACTGGCACCTTTTTGCATCCCACATACACCACACATGGTAACAAGCTGTTGGGGCGCATAGTGCTCTGTAGCCAACATATTTCCAACATGCATGGTACAAGCTAGACTCCTATTCAGCAGTTTTTCAGATACCTAATTAGGCTGATTCCATGTTAATGGGCTGCTGAGCTGGAAAATTAACATGTTCAAAAATTATCTTTTTTTCTCCCCCTACTTTGGTGGGAGATCTCCTTAGTGTAAATTGTAACTTAATTAGTACAAGCTTCTTCCTAGGCTGTGTGGGCTCACTCTGCCCTGTATAACCAGAATGGAAGACTTCTTAGATTTGCAGTAGAATGTTTTTGCATGTAGTCTTTGTCTTGTTACGATCTGAATGTTTGTAATATACCCACTCCTCAGCTGGAGACTCTTTTAACTAAGTGGATAATAGGAACATCTTGCACTTCTCTGCCTTCTGTCTAAGAACATAAAGGCCCTGCCAATGGGGTTCTGTGTCTTTAAGTTTCATCTGGGGATCTGAAGACACAGAAAAAGTTGTCATTTGGCTGCAGCTTTACACAGTGAGTCTGTAGCAAGGCTGGGAACAGAATATAGGTCTGACTCTTGGAACTCTCCTTAATCATTAGACATGGGGGAATCAGCTAAATCAAAATTCAGCTCAGCCCTTTGTGACACGAAATTAGAGACCTCTGCTGAAAATGTCTCCTGCTTCAGTCCAAGCTGCTGCCCAGGCACCGCTCTTGAGGATTTGGATTTGTAATATGCTCTCAGCTGGTGAACTGTTGAGATGATAGAGGGCACCACTTTGCCAGCATGTAATTTAAGTGGTATTCCCTCCCCTATCTGGACAAGAGATGGAGCAGTGAAGATGAGCAGACTCTCTAACTGCTATTCTGTGCTTGGGCTGGCTTGTACAAGGAGCTGGAAAAGAGTGAACTTTAATACCTCTGAGCTGGTCACACGCATAAGTCAGAGACTTGTTTCTGCTCCTACAGGTACTGCCAAAAAAAGTAAGATCCTATCAAAGGAGGAGCGCCGGGTTGTGGCCTTTCATGAGTCGGGCCATGTACTGGTGGGCTGGCTGCTGGAACACACAGACGCTGTGATGAAGGTAACCTGTCTGTCTGCTGGAAAGTTGGGTTCTGTGCTCTGTTGCATGTTGCTCACCTTTCAGCTTGCTGTGTTAAACCCCTGTGTCACCCTGTCCTTTCTGTGAAGCTGGATACATTAACACTGCTGTGAAGTAGCCAAGTTTCATAGTTGCTAGGGTCGGAAGGGACCCGAGTAGATCATCTAGTCCACCCCTCTGCCATGGCAGGAAAGAGTACCGGGGTCAAACGACCCCAGCAAGATGTTCATCTAGCCTCCTCTTAAAGACCTCCAGGGTAGGAGCCTGCACCACTTCTCTTGAAAGTTGGTTCCAGATCCTAGCCGCCCTGACTGTGAAGTCGTGCCTCCTGATATCTAGCCTAAATCTACCCTCCGCCAGCTTGCGACCGTTATTCCTGGTCACTCCTGGCAGTGCTCAGGGGAACGGGGACTCTCCCAATGCCTGCTGGTCCCCCCTGACTAGTTTATAACAGGCCACTAGATCCCCCCTCAGCCTTCTCTTGTGGAGGCTGAACAGGTTCAGGTCCCTCAGCCTCTCATAGGGCCTGCCCTGCTGTCCCCCAATCATGCGAGTGGCCCTCCTCTCCATGCTGTCCGCATCCCTCTTGAAGTGCGGCGCCCAGACCTGGACGCAGGACTCCAGCTGCGGCCTGACCAGTGCCGCATAGAGGGGGAGGATCACCTCCTTGGACCTGCTCAAGATGCATCTGTGGATGCATGACAAGGTGCGGTTGGCCTTCCTGACTGCATCCCCACACTGCCGGCCCATGTTCATCTTGGAGTCAGTGATGACTCCAAGATCCTTTTCCACCTCTGTGCTGACAAGAGGGGAGTTCCCTAACCTGTAGGTATGGTGCCGGTTGTTCCTCCCGAGGTGCATCACTTTGCACTTGTCTGTGTTGAATTTTTGAGGCTGCAGCTGGAGTACTGCGTCCAGTTTTGGGCTCCACAATTCAAAAAGGATGTGGAGACGCTTGAGAGAGTCCAGAGGAGAGCCACGCGCATGATCAGAGGTCAGGAAAACAGATCTTACGATGACAGGCTGAGAGCCATGGGACTTTAGCCTGGAAAAGCGTAGGCTCAGGGGTGATCTGATGGCCACCTATAAGTTTATCAGGGGTGACCACCAGGATCTGGGGGAACGCTTGTTCACCAGAGTGCCCCAAGGGATGACTAGGTCAAACGGTCACAAACTCCTGCAAGACCACTTCAGGCTGGACATAAGGAAGAATTTCTTTACTGTCCGAGCCCCCAAGGTCTGGAACAGTCTGCCAGCGGAGGTGGTTCAAGCACCTACATTGAACACCTTCAAGAGTAAATTGGATACTTATCTTGCTGGGATCCTATGACCCCAGCTGACTTCCTGCTCTTTGGGCAGGGGGCTGGACTCTATGATCTCCCGAGGTCCCTTCCAGCCCTGATGTCTATGAAATCTATCCTATTCTTGTCCGCCCACCCTTGTAACCTGTCTAGGTCCGATTGTAGTCTGTTGCTTCCTTCTAGCGTGCCCACATCCCCCCATATCTTAGTGTCATCAGCAAATTTGAACAGGGTGCTTTTCACCCCCTTGTCCAAGTCACTGATGAAGATGTTGAACAGTGCGGGCCCGAGGACCGAGCCCTAGGGAACCCCACTCCCCACATCCCTCCAGGTTGAGAAGGACCCATCCACCAGCACCCTCTGGGTGCAGCCCTCCAGCCAGTTGGCGACCCATTTGACTGTGTGGGTGTCGACACCACAGCCCCCCAGTTTCTGAATGAGAATGGGGTGAGAGACAGTGTCGAAGGCCTTCCGGAAGTCCAGGAAGACAACGTCCACTGCTACCCCTGCATCTAATGATTTGGTGATCTGATCGTAAAAGGCCACCAGGTTGGTCTGACAGGACCTGCCACTGATGAACCTGGGTTGGTTGCCCCTAAGCATGCAGTCCCCAGCTGGCCCCTTGTGGATGTGTGCCAGCATAATTTTCTCAAACAGCTTGCCTAGGATTGAGGTAAGACTAACTGGCCTATAATTTCCCAGGTCGTCCTTCTTCCCCTTTTAGGAAGGGATGCTGTTAGGAGATCCATTATCAGACTCCATTAATAATATTGATGGATCGCCCTTTGTGCTGTTAAGCTAGTTGATCATCTTCAGCAGGTGTCTTGCATTTAAAAGCTCAGTGCAAAGTCATACTGAACGTGTTTGGTGACCACAGCCCTCCATGTACACTCAAGGAGGGTCATCAAGTTTGCCTGTTTATTTCACAAGCTCCTTTTTTAATGCTGCACATTGCCGTGTGTGCATGTGGATAGGCCTCCTTCCAACAGATGTACTTTGCTCCCAACAAGAAGCAGCTGCCTTTAAGTGATGGAAAATGAAGCTCACAGTATATAGAGCCAAGTCTTCTCATTTTACTTATTCTGGGTGTTTTGCTGGCTTTAGTGGGACATGCCAGAAGATCACAGCAATTTGAACTTGGCCAGTATTTTTGGGATATTCAGGGATTCATTGGCTAGTTGTCTGCTACACAAAGTGGCTTCCTTTTTTTTTTTTCCCAACCTTCCCTCCTCTTAATGTCACAGGTTCTTCAGTGTGGGAATGCTGCTAGGGTACAGTAGTCCTCTCTTTTTGTAAAGTCTGTAACAGAGATGAGTTTAAAGTGCCCTGTGCCTTTTTGCAAACCTCAGTTCAAGTGGAACTCTGAACATCTCTGCTCTCCCACAAGGATGATTTCTTTGTAGCCCCTGCTGTTCTCTGAGATTGACACTGTGTGTTGCAGGTTTCCATAGCCCCTCGAACAAATGCAGTCCTAGGATTTTCTCAGATCCTCCCCAAGGACCAATACCTCTACACCAAGGAGCAGCTGTTCGAGAGGATGTGCATGGCCCTGGGAGGGAGAGTGTCCGAAGCCATCACCTTTAATAGAGTCACAACAGGTGAGGATTCAGGAGCACATGTGGCTGCGCCCAGCATAGGGACTCTTGCTGAGGCAGTTGTGGAGCCCTTACTTTACGTGGAAGGGAGCATCAGGCTTTCCAAGTATTTGCTCCATTTGTTTGATTCCCAGAGCAAGCAGCTGTTATGTATGCAGGCTTCTGTACACACGTTCTGCATACCTCAGTCACTGCTCAGAGAGTTGAGTCACAGAGAAGCAAATTTACCTGTAGTGTGTGTGTCTCTCTCTCTGAAAAAGTGTGTGGGGGAGAGAAGAATCCAGATCAAGGGTGGGATTTGCAGAAGCTTTGGACATTGAGAGCTCTGCTCACACTGAAGCAGAGCTACAAGATCCTTCCTACACTGATGGGGCTGGAGGTGGGTCAGTACTGACTGCAGTTGAAAAATCCCACCTCCAAGGACAAGGTTCTTGGCACAAAGTATAATCCTCTTCCTCGTTCACAAAGTGTTGAGAGCTCCTGGCCTCTGTGTTGCACTAGCTCCTGTTTCCTGAGAGCTCTCTAATTAGTACCTGACAACCTTCAGGACTGAGTAGATGGGGAGGAAATGCTGAACTGGACTTCAGATCCTGGGTTTGTCCTAACCAACGTGTAGGGTCACCTGGAATGCCAGACTGCTGCCTCAGATTTGCTCCCAGCCCAAGGTCTCGAGCAGGCTTCACAGTCTATATTAGGTCATATGCTGCTGTGATGCTGCTGTTATCAGCACCCAAACTCGCTAGGTCACACCCACCGGGGGGTTGCCCCAGCTGGCACTTGGACTTGGAGATAGCAGTGTAGACACACCTGTCAGCAGTAAAGCCCTTCCCTAACCCAGGTGAACTGTTCAATCATATGGACCCATGTGGCTATGAACCCTCAGAAAGTGGGCTGTGTTCGACATTCCCCTGTAGCTATGCCTATCAGCTCAGTGATGCCATGCGGAATTCCCTCATCCAGGTGCACAGGACGACCTGAAGAAGGTGACCAATACAGCCTATTCGATGGTGAAACAGTATGGGATGGTACCCAGCATTGGGCACATCTCCTTCCCAGATGCGGAGAGCAGCATCGGCATAAGTCGGCGCCCCTTCAGCCAGGGGTTCCAGCAAATGATGGATCACGTAAGTCTGTTGGGGCAAGTGCCTGTTCATGCTTTGCTTCTCTGGGTTTAGTTAAAAACAAACAGATGACTTGTAGTCAAGTGCTATATCTGCTCAGCTGGAGAGAAGGGAGCTTCTGGAGCCTAGTGCTGCTGTCTTGTCTTGCTGCTTGTTAGGAACATTCATTTGAGGCATTAGGAACAGACAAAACTCACCTGAAGGTGCGATTTCTCCACCTGATGCCCTGTGCCTGGAACTCAAGGGAGCTGCCTTGGAGTAGCCTGGAGGTGTCTAAATTCTTCAGCCTTACAGTCAGGAAGGGGCCAGGCTGATGACATGTAGTGAGACTGAGTGTAGTGTAGTGATATGTAGTGTGGAGGGGGAAAATGGGGATGCAGATGCTTGGATCCTGTCACATGAGTTCATCCCTACCCTGAACATTCCCATAGCCCTCCAAGCAATGCTGCTTGGCATCTGGGTCACGAGAGGAGGTGGAGGTGACGATGCCAGCTGCAGAACATGTGAGCCTCCAGTCTCTGGATTCCAGGGGCACCTGACTTGGACAGATGCGGTGTTCATAATAGGCCTGGTTGGAAGTTTTTTGCCAACCATGTTTTGATAGGAACTTGGGCTTCCATTTACACTGCACTTTTTGCAAAGGTATCTCTTGCCTGCAGGCGTCTTTGACTCGCTGAAAAATCCGAACCCCTGGAGGCTTAAAACTAATTCAGAAATCCTCCCATATTGTCTTGTTGGACTTGTGCTGCAGGTACATCCAGCTCCTGGCCCCTGAACTGGACTGCATCTCCCATGACACCCCAAGGCCAGAAAGGGGGGGTTCACAGGATGCACTGTGGGTATTGTCAAGTCACTATCCTTGGTAGAAAGTCTTTGGATTTTGATTTGACTTTTTTTGTCAGTTCTTTTCATGGGTGGGAAACATTTTTGATCAACTTCAACTCATAAGTCACTTCCCCGAGTCCTGCACTGCATTTATCCAAGCATAGTGTGTACCACCATCTGTCCCTGCTCTCATTACCATCCTCTCACTCCTCCCAGGAGGCCAAGGTGCTGGTGACTCAAGCTTACAGACGCACAGAGAAACTCTTGCTGGACAACCGGAACAAGCTGCGGATGGTATGGACTCTCTGGTTATCTCTGGCACCATTTCTAGAGAACAAGCATAGCAACAACCTGGATCCCTCCTCCTCAGAATCCCGAGAAACATTCTTGCCATTTAGGAAGTTCTGTTCCCAGGCTCATCTTTGTGCCCCACAAACTCCAACTCTGAAGGAGCAGTGTGAGGGGAGCTTGCTTGGCATTGTCCAGATCGCTTTGGTTTTTCCATCGGTCATTTACTTGACACCCTTCACAACCCTCCACCACAGATCCCGTACGTGTGTGGGACAGAAGGTGGCATGGGGGAAGAGTGCTGATTGGAAGTTCCACTGATCCAGCTAGCGTGATTTTCCTGACTTTCCTAGGGCCAGCATCCAGAGCTTGCTGCTTTACTTTATAAATAAGCCCTGCAGATTGGGGCGGGGGGTGCACTTGGTATTATAGGATGCTTGATCCCACCAGCCCAGCCAAAGCACTCTAGGCTAGCTGTTTCTCACTTGGCAGCATGTCTCAGCAGAACAAACAGTTGCATACTAGCTTGCAAAGTCAGGTGCTTGTGGACTGGGTCACCGGGTACATCTGTTCTGCCACTGTGCCCATATGGGTACAAAGAGGCTGTGTGTTGCTGACGGCCCTAACTAGGCTGTGGGAGTGGTTGGAGGTGTATCCTGGAGATGCGTTGCTCCAGGTGTGTGTTCCTTGCAAGGCTGCTCCCCTCCTATCTGCCACCTGGAGCTGCTGACTCTGGACCACCCCCTCAGCCCTGTTTTCTCTTTCTAGCTGGCTGATGCCCTCCTGGAAAAAGAAGTGATAAACTATGATGATATCGAAGTCCTGATTGGGGCTCCTCCCTACGGTCCAAAGAAAATGATCGTTCCTCAAAGCTGGCTTGAAGCGGAGAGAAACAAGCAAGAAGCAAGAGATGAGGCACCCCAGCAACCACCAGGCCCAGAGGAGGAGGAAGAGCTTGGTCAGAGACTAATGTGAGACCCTTCCCAACCCAGGGGAGGAGGATTTCAGACGGATCTTCCCAACAGCCAACTAAATCCTTCCCCTTTCAGCTTGAGTCAAAGCACAGAGAAACTTGGGCCACTGTTATCCCATCCTTAACTACTGAGTATCTCAGCCCTGGATTAAGAGAGCTTCCCTCCAGGAGAGATTTGCTTAGAATGCCAAGTTGGTTAACTCCAGGACAGGGGAGTCTTGGACCCAAGGCTTAGTTGGGGGAACGAGGGGTGATGGCTTTAGATCTCTTGGGCACATAGCAGTGTAAACATTCTTGCAGGCACAACTTCATCTGGAGGTCTCATAAACGCTTGTTGTATTACAAGTGTCTGCTGCCATTCCCTTCAGTGCCAGGGCTGCTGGAGTGGTTCTTTGGCCATGATAATAGGATAGAGGGGCACCAGGCAGTTTGGACGTGGTAGCTGCTGTGTGATGTAACCAACTTCTTTGTTTGTTTTTATCTGCTGTTGGATTTAAAAATTATACAGACTGAGAGACCAAGGTTCACTGGAATAAAATGGTCTTAATGTACTGCTGTGTATATGTGGACTGCTAGGAAATTCAGGGTGTTCCAGCCTGATGTCATACCTGTTTGCAGGTACTCGGTTCTACAGGGTAAGAGGCCTCTCTGCACAACTGATCTTTGTTGTATGTAGTGATGTGGAGTCTGCAGTTCATGGGGGAGGACAAGCAAGCCCCACTGAAATATAATGTTATTACATTACCAAACCAGGACTCTGCACACAAGTCCACGGGGGAAGTTGAGTCCAATCATACCATTTGCCTTCTCAATGGGAGCTCAAGAAACACCATTCTATAAATGTTCTGAAATGGAAGCAGGTGTGTGTGTTTGTTCAAGTTTCTGCAGGGGGCTGTAGACTGAAATCCTTCACTTGTGTTCAGACCTCTTAGTCTCCTGCAGAACAAGCTGGGGATGTTAGAATGACTATTTACTATTCAGCAGGAGAACACCTGAAATAGCTGTGCAGGAGCATCAGCAGTACTTTGCTGGCTGGCTGCAGGATATTCTTTTCTCTTAACATGGATTTTTCCATGGGGGTTATGGTCTGTGTTCCTGAAAGACTTTTGTTGCCCATCAGGTCCGACTCCCAGCCATCAGGTCCCATAATCGCGGCCACCAGGCTTCCATTGGTTGAAAGCCAAACACAAGTCTGCCAGTGTTATTCTCGTTAAGATGTAAAGGAGGAAGTTACTCACCATCACTCCACTTGCCTTGACAAAGGTCCTGCAGAATCCTTGCCCTGGTGGTCTCGAGAATGGGGCTGGAAATTGATGCTTTAGGGCAGTGGTTCTCAGCCTGTTTTGTACCAGGACCCGTTTGTAAACATCAGTGGTCAGTCCTGACCCGCTGCCCCTCACTCCCAACATACTGCCCCCAGTGTGTGGGGCAGAGGGTGAGTGCATGGGGCAGCAGGGGCCCCCTGCAGGCTGGAACCACCAGCCTGCTAGGGAAAAGCCACCGTTTCCCACATTTTTCCTCTTTAAAGGAGAATCCATTTTTAGAGTTTGACTGTTTTTTAAAGTTCGTTCATGACCCTTTCATATATTCTTATGACCCACAGGTTGAGAAATGCTGCTTTAGGGTATGGTAAGACAGTGCCACTGGCTTAGCCCAGCGCAGGGAGCCTGGCTCTGCACCCTGCGCTGGTTATTGAGAGCATGGAGGAGAGATGCAACACATTCTAATTGATTTTTTTTTTTTCCTTCCCCTTTTGCCCAAGCTCTCTGTTCCTTAGCATGGTGGTTTTCCTCTTTCCTCTCCGATGTCTTAAACCTCACCTGCTCTAGGAAACGTAGCCTGGTCTTGGCTTTTGCAGAACCGCCGGAGCCTCAGCCCATCCTATAGCCCCTTGGAATTTGGAGTGACCCTGTTACGAGAGACAAGGTGGGAGCAGGAGCATGACAGGTATTTCGGGACACTTCTCACGAAACAGTCAGCTGTCGGGGGACAGGATCCTTGCTACCTGCCGTGTTTGATGGGCTGCCTGTGCGACGGTGCCATCTTGTGGTGCCTTGTCACTGAACCACCGAGAAATGGAAAATCCAGGTGCCTGGGTCGTCACACCCTGCAGAGCCACTGTGGCCGTACAGGCCGTCAGCTGGATGAGGATGGCCCCGTGTGTTTAAGTTTTCTCGGGGTGTCTCTCCCCAGTCAGGAAATTGCAAAGCAGAAGTGATTTGAGGCTCAGATGGCTGTCTCGGGCTCAGCAAACGCAGCTGCCGCCCCAGCCCTCTTCTTCCTTTAGGTCTTGTGTTGAGAGAGTGAGTTAGCCTTGCCCAGTGCTTGGCATAGTGAACCTACTCCCCTATCTGCTCGTCACTGGGGTCGCTCTCAGCGAGGTAGACGTGGTAGAGAACACCTATTCCAGCGTAGCCCTTCCTAGCTGAAGCATAGTTTAGTTCCATCTCTACCCAGGCCTGTACAGCAGGTGTGTGCAGGGGCTGATTGACAGGAGGAGCAGCTAGTTAAGGAGGAGGAAGTTGCACTCCTGTATGGCGACGGCGGCTCCTATCCATGCCGTAGTTCTGCTCCGGGCACATCTAGGGCTGGAGCTAGGATTCTGCAGCAGTGGTCACAGACACCATGGGGTGGGAGGTGGAAATGAGCCTAGCACAACAAGGGAAACGCTGTCCTGCAAGCATGTGCATTAAAGAAGGGGTGGGGGGTAGGAAGCTCATTCAGGCTGCTCCTCTCTCTGTTCCCTGGCTGAATGGATTTCTCAGTCTGAAGGGAAGCAGTTACTAACGCTGGGGTAGAACATAATGTATGCAGTAGCTATGCAGAGGGGGAATCTGGGCAAGCAGACGTCTGTTAAAGAAGCGGGTAGGGGGGGTGAGGCTGAGCAGGCAGCTTTGCTGTTCTGGAGGAGAAATGCACATTTGTGCCGTAATTGTTGATCCATATGCATCTTACCTGACACACATCCGGTATCAGTACATATGGGCAAGGATGGCATAGCAACACTTCTGTACAGTTTAGTCCTCACACCTATACAGTGCCTTTGACACTGTTTCCCACCCCATTCTCATTAAAAAGCTAGGCGACTGTGGCATTGATGCCTACACAGTCAGATGGATTGCAAATTGGCTGAGGGGTCGTACTCAGAGAGTGGTGGTGGACAGGTCACATTCGACTTGGAGGGATGTGAGCAATGGAGTCCCCCAGGGCTCGGCCCTCATAGTTTCATAGTAGCTAGAGTCAGAAGGGACCTAGGTAGATCATCTAGTCCGACCCCCTGCCTTGGCAGGAAAGAGCACCGGGGTCAGATGACCCCGGCAAGGTGCTCATCTAACTTCCTTTTAAAAATCCCCAGGCTAGGAGCCTGCACCACTTCCCCTGGAAGCTGGTTCCAGGCCCTAGCCGCCCTGACTGTGAAGTAGCGCCTCCTAATATCTAATCTAAACTTACCCTCCGCCAGCTTGTGACCGTTATTCCTCGTCACTCCTGGCAGCGCACGGGGGAACAGGGACTCCCCCAATACCTGCTGATCCCCCCTGACCAGTTTGTAGCAGGCCACAAGGTCCCCCCTTAACCTTCTCTTGTGGAGGCTAAACAGGTTCAGGTCCCGTAGCCTCTCCTCATAAGGCCTGCCCTGCTGACCCCTGATCATACGAGTGGCCCTCCTCTGAACTCTTTCCATATTGTCCACGTCCCTCTTGAAGTGTGGCGCCCAGAACTGGACACAGTACTCCAGCTGCGGCCTGACCAGTGCCGCATAGAGGGGGAGGATCACCTCCCTGGACCTGCTCGAGATGTATCTGTGGATGCATGACAGGGTACGATTGGCCTTCTTGACTGCCTCCCCACACTGCCGGCCCATGTTCATCGTGGAGTCAATGACGACTCCAAGATCCTTTTCCGTCTCTGTGCTGGCAAGAGGGGAGTTCCCCAACCTGTAAGTGTGGTGCCGGTTCTTCCTCCCCATGTGCAACACCTTGCACTTATCAGTGTTAAACCCCATCCTATTCTCATCCGCCCACCGTTGCAACCTGTCAAGGTCAGCTTGTAGCCTATTGCACCCTTCTAGTGCGCCCACATCCCCCCACATCTTAGTGTCATCAGCAAACTTGAACAGGGTGCTTTCTACCCCCTCATCCAAGTCACTGATGAAGATGTTGAACAGGGCGGGCCCGAGGACCGAGCCCTGCGGAACCCCACTGCCCACGTCCTTCCAGGTCGAGAAGAACCCATGCACTACCACCCTCTGGGTGCGGCCCTCCAACCAGTTGGTGACCCATTTGACTGTGTGGGCATCGATACCACAGTCTCTCAGCTCGGGCCCGCACTGTTCAATTTCTTTATTTGCAACTTGGACGAGGGGGTGAAAAGCACCCTGTTCAAATTCACGGACAACACCAAGATTTGGGACGAGGTGGGCATGCTAGAAGGGAGGGACAACATACAGCTGGACCTGGACAGGTTACAGGGGTGGGCAAACGAGAATAGGATGGGATACAATCCTGACAAGTGAAGGGTGCT
This sequence comes from Crocodylus siamensis, assembly GCF_052110815.1. NCBI lineage: Eukaryota > Metazoa > Chordata > Crocodylia > Crocodylidae > Crocodylus > Crocodylus siamensis. The sequence continues at coordinate 1,965,959 of NC_143403.1, read as the reverse complement.
GCACTTGGACAGTAAGAACCAGCAGCATACTTACAGGCTGGGGAACTCTCATCTCAAAAGCACAGTGGCAGAAAAAGATCTTGGAGTCATTATCAATTCCAAAATGAACATGGGCCGCCAATGCAAGGACACTGTCAGTAGGGCTAACTGCATCTTGTTATGCATCCACAGATGCATCTCGAGCAGGTCCAAGGAGGTGATTCTCCCCCTCTGTGCGGCACTGGTCAGGCCGCAGCTGGAGTCCTGCGTCCAGTTCTGGGTGCCGCACTTCAGGAGGGATGTGGACAGCATGGAGAGGGTCCAGAGGAGGCCGCCTGCATGATCTGGGGGCAGCAGGGCAGGCCCTACGAGGAGAGGCTGAGGGACCTGAACCTGTTCAGCCTCCACAAGAGAAGGCTGAGGGGGGACCTGGTGACCATCTATAAACTTACTGGGGGGACCAGCAGGGAATGGAAGAGACCTTGTTCCCCCGAGCGCCTCCTGGAGTAACAAGGAATAACGGCCATAACTTGTTAGAGAGTAGGTTCAGGCTGGACATCTGAAGGCACTACTTCACTATCAGGGTGGCTAGGATCTAGAACCAACTTCCAAGGGAAGTGGTGCTCACCCCTACCCTGGGGGTGTTTAAGAGAAGGCTTGATGATTACCCGGCTGGGGTCATTTGAGCCCAGTTTTCTCTTCTGCCCAGGACAGGGGTTCGGACTAGAAGATCTGCAAGGTCCCTCCCGACCCTATATCTATGAATAGCCTCATTTAACAGGGGCCTAAACCCCTGAGGCATCCATGAGATTTCCCCCGGAGTTGTATGCCTTGGCACAGGCCACTAGCTCCAGCTCCAGCTCCTTTCTCTGCACGGGCAAATATGCGTGTGCTATGCAGGGAAGTGCTTGGTTCTAGAGCTTAAAATAACTCCAAGGGAAATGTGTGACTAGGCAACCTGGAATACTTCAGTGTCCCTTTATAGAGTAATAGGATTAATTTTTGTGTTTGAGTTCCAAGAATATAATGCACCACCTCAGTGCAAAGTTTGAGAGGTGCAGGGACAGCTCATTTCTGTCATCTTACCTCCTTCATCAGCAGCAAACAAAAATGGAAATTTTCAGCTGCATGTAGGTTCTGCATCTGCTATGCGAACAGCACCAGCGAAGGGATTGCTGTCTGGGACCGGCAGTTTCTGTCCATAATTATTTTTGGATAACAAAGCACACTGACTCCAAATTGGGAGCATTGTTCTGAGCTATGTGTGGTATCTTGTTTAAAGCAGGGGCGGTTTAAACATCCGCCCCAAGTCCTAGACACCCCCCTCCCTCTGGATTCTGCAGGAGAAAAGCATACTCGCAAGTACAGTCTGGTTTTTTAATTTTGTTGTTGTTGTTTTTAACGCTGAGTCTCCGCTCCTGTCTAACAGCTGTGGATACCTGGGGAGAGGGGTCATGGGAGCCTGTCATTCATGAGTTTGACATCCTGGCCTCTAGGTCCTGACACTGTTACTCAACCTTTCTCAATGCCTCCTCCGTTTCCCTGTCTATAACGGGTGAGTAATGGGGATCGACGAGAGCCACTTCCACGTAGTGATCCCTGGTAATGTCGCAGACAGCCAAGAGCTTCCGAATTGACCAAAACACCAAAGTGCACAAAAATAAAGGTATCGATGCTGTTTTTTGTCATATGAAAGAAAAAACAGGTGGGTATTGACTGGAGTGGCTAAGTCTTGGGACAAAGAGCAGCTTTCGGGCTCTTAATTTCTCAGCCTGGCTTCTCAGTAGCCTATTCTACTGCGCATTAAAGCATCACAACAAAAACTGCTAATATGCTAGTGCTCAGTAGAGTTGGCCTACTGCTCATTAGGCATCACTAAAAGCATTTGCTTTTGCTGCTGCACATAAGGGCAGCCTAATGCGCCTTTAAATTTACTACCTCTAATATGAGGTACTACATAATGTGCATTAATGAATGTGTGGACGTGCCTAGTGTGTGTAAGGATGCCCCCCTCCACCAGGACTGCAGCAGCCAGGGCCCCGTAGTTCAGACAAGACGTTGCAGCCTCATCTGTTCCACTTAGCATACACGGTGCAGTGTTGCCAGGTCTTAAATATGAAATTATCATATTGGAAGCTTAAATTATTGTATTTCCTGACAAAGTATCATGGACTGAAAAAAAAAAAAAAAAACCCTATGCAAATCAGTATGCAAAGAAATCTTCTTATTTACTTTATATTGTTCACTGTAGCTCTCCAGCGAAGGAGTGAGAACTGGGTTGTCAAAGTTGAAGCCTTTCTTTATTTGGAGGCAGGTCATCAGAAGGAAGTGCTGACAGGTAACCTGAAAGCTGGCTAAGCCTCCCTGAGAGTGACTTGGGTCTTTGCATATGCTGCATCTATTACCTGCCTTCAACATTACCATAGTCTCCCAGTGCCTGGCACAGGGGGTTTGTCCCTGAAGGGTTGCAAAGCACATTTTTCCCAACTATTTAGTTGGTCTAATAACTGATACTGTCACAAAGAACCTTGCTTTAAAATGACAGTACAATTTGAACACTGTTAGCATTATTTCTTGTACCGTGTGCAACGGTTGAGAATTTTGTGCCAACACCATCAGTACTGCACCCCTGCCCAGTTGGCCGCCTGCCATTCTGGGTATCTCCTCAGAGGCGGCCCCTTTAAGGTGGCCGCCATCTTCACTCAGGGCAAGCCGCCTGCAGCTCCGCGCGCCCTGAAGCCGCCCCAGCCGGTCCCCGCCAGGCGCCGCTGTTCATTGGCCAGCCGAGTCTCGCGCGCTCGTGGAGGCCGCGGCGCCGATATCCCGGCCTGCCCCGCACCGTGGATTCCTTTTCCGGTTGCCCATTTTCTCCGCCGGGAGGTAAGGCCGCGCGCTGCCCGCCCATCCGCCGCCATCCGCCGCAGTGCGGGGCCGGGAGCGCCCGAGCCAGGTGGCGGCGGCGGGTCTGGCTGGAGCCGGGGCCGGGCCGGGCCCTGCATGGGGCGGGGGCGGGGGAGGGGGAGCCGGACTGGGCTAGACTGGAAGGCGGGGAGAAAGCTGCATTGGACTAGACTCGACGGGGGGGGCCGGGCCGGGCTGGGGCGGGGGCCACGCCTGGGCTGCTGTTGCCGAACCCGTAACCCCCGTGGGCGCTGTGTGCTCGCAGACCCTCGGCCAGCATGGCGCCCAGCCGCAATGGCATGATCCTGAAGCCGCACTTCCACAAGGACTGGCAGCGCCGCGTCGCCACCTGGTTCAACCAGCCTGCCAGGAAGATCCGCAGGTGAGCACTTGGGCGCTGCGTTCCTTTGCTGCGGGGCTCGGCGTCTCCCGGAGCCGGCCCGTCTCGGTGCAGCGAATGTCGCCGCGCGTTCTCCCGTGACAGCGCCACGGCCCAGCTGGCCGCCCACCTCCTGGGGTGAAGTGTCATCGGTGAGGAGACGCGCCAGGCGCTGGAACGCCGAGCACACGGCCGTGACTGCCACGGGCACGGTGTACACGCCAAGGCACCAGGCTCATCCTGCGCAGCTTCAGCAGCTAAAGTTTTTTGCTCAAAGACGACGTAAAGCCATGTCGCGTAGCAGTGGTGAGCGGAGGCTGAAAGGGAGAGTGAGCTGGGTGTGAGCGGGGCTTTTTCCCCACTGCTCCCCTCACTCCAGCAGTTCAGCTGTGATTCAGAGGCCGGGCTCTGCACTCCCATGCGGAGGTTTTGCTTGCCATGGTGTTAGAAGGGGATTAAAAAAACCCCAGCACTTCATTTTAAAATAGAGGGGCCCAGTAAAATGATGCAAGCCCTGGCCTGGCTCCGCGAGCCTTGCGCGTCTTGTTACCTCTACAGTCAAATGATGAAAATTCTCCGGAATCTCTGTACCGCCTTGATGATTCCCTTGAACCCTTTTCCAGCTGATGACTGTAGGGTTTTGTGCAAGGGCATGTCTTTGCTGTACTTTGTTTGCAGCATTGACTGATTAGGCATGTTCCTTGCCTCATCTGCCCTCAAATGTGTTCTTAATGAGGGGGGACACAGACGCTTCGATGGCTCGTCTTGTGGCTCAGGGGTTTTGTGTCTGACAAAATACTGTTTTCCCAACTCTGTCCTATGACACTTCCAGGCGGAAGGCACGTCAGGCAAAGGCTCGTCGCATTGCTCCGCGTCCTGTCGCCGGGCCCATCCGCCCCATGGTGAGGTGTCCCACTGTTCGATACCACACAAAAGTTCGCGCTGGCCGAGGATTCAGCTTGGAAGAGCTCAGGGTGAGTACGCACAGGCAGTTAACGTCTCGTTGAGCACACGCATGCATCTGTAATGTTCCAGCTCCTGGAGACTTGTGAGGGGGGTGTAGCCTGAAGTCTCGGCAGCTCTGTAATTAAGCGCTGCAGCTCCGTTTTCTCAGTGAATGGGCAAAATGGGCTCCTTGATGAGAGAGCCTCCTTTGGTGTGGCCTGGTTATTCTGTGGCTCGTTAACATAGCATGAAAGCAGCTATGATTTGTTCACCAATTAGCATCTGTTGAAAGGACCTGCACGTGTGACGGGTTTTCAAGTTTTGCATCATTGGTGAGATTATAGGGGTGGCAGCTGGTGATGGGTACGTAATGCCGCAGGTGCAGAAAGTGGGCAGTGTGGCCGTGAGGATGTGGAAGCAGCAGAGTTTCAATGCAGGAATGTTTGGGTGTTTCAAGCGACATGGCTGGCTTACCAGTTACACCCATTTTGTTTCTGGAGCTAAGACTGATGGAACAATCTTAAATGGCATGTGCTTTGGCAAGTGTTCTTGCCCTTCTGTGTCAAAAAAACAATTTCATCTGGCTTGTAGATGTAGACTAATGCTCCATATCAGCCTTTGTGTTGCAGCATGAGCAGATCGGTGCCTCCCCGGATGCTCAGCAGAGGCAGGGGAGAGTGGGATGATGCATATGGCCTTTTGCACAGCAAGATCCTGGAAGAGCTGATGCAGGCCCCCCCTCCCCCCCAAGGTGCCTCAAGCTGCCTTGTTACCAGGGTTTCTGGAGAGTGAGGTTTTTCTTGGGAAGAGTCAGCACCAAGAACTTAGTTGAGTGTTTTCATGTTGAGCTAGGTTCATAGTCAAGCCAAATGTCAGTACTACCTGGTAGAGTGCTGACACCTTATTAATACCGTCAGGTTCATGCCAACCCAGTGGGCATGGGGCTTAAGTCACCAAGTTGCCACTGGAGTTAGTGGCATAAGCCACTGACCAAATGCGGTGACCCTTATTTCAGGGGGTGAAAATGTCCCCTAAGTCCATGTTCTTGAGGCTCAGAGGATGCTGACCAGCTTCAGATGCTTCTTGTTTTGCATTTGAATCCTCGCACCTGTTGTTCTAACATCTGTTAACATCTGACTTCTAGACTGAGTGCAGTTCATGCCTCTGAACCAGTGCTCCTGCTTCTGGTGGGCCTTACAGTCAGATGATGACACTGTCTCCAGAATCTCTGCCATCTGTGATGACCACATTTGAACCCTTTTCCAGCTGATGACTGTAATGCTTCCTCGAGCAGGGCAGTGGGTTTAGCAGTCACCTGAATATTGATGCAAACACTGTCCTCTTCCTCCAGCTGGCTGGCATCAACAAGAAGTTTGCCCGCACTATTGGAATCTCTGTGGATCCCAGGCGACGGAACAAGTCGACAGAGTCCCTACAAGCCAATGTTCAGAGGCTGAAGGAGTATCGCTCCAAACTCATCCTCTTCCCACGGAAGCCGTCAGCACCCAAGAAGGGAGACAGCTCTGTAAGTACTGTTGGCCCTAGGAGCTTTTCTCAGGTTCCTGCTCATGTTGCTGAGGTTTGGTTATAGCTGGTATTATTGCACAGCTGTAAAACACTTGTGACTTGAGTGCATCTTGTCACATAAAGTGTCCACTGCAGAATGATTCTCTTCACACATCCACTGAAGACCCTATAACTTGTAGTTGTTGTGGGACGCTGCAGCCTCGGGATGGTTTGGCTAAGACCAAGTGCAGCAGTGGCTTACAGCCGCCTCTGCTAGGAGCCATGCTGTGCTGTTCTGGAGGCACCTCTCAGGCTTCCACTCAAACCTCATTTTAATGCAGCGTAAATTGCTGCACACAAAATATCTGACTTGCTTAGAGCAGTTGATGTGTGCCAGGGGCTCTGGACTACGTGCTTTGCCATGAAAACAGTTACAAGCAAAGCAATAGAGTAAAGCAGTGCAGTTTGGAGTGGGGGTGGGACTTGCTGAAAGAGCAGCTGGTCAGTATGAGGCAGGGTGCACCCACTGACTGTCACATCATTCTGCAGAGTAGCCGTTTCCATCTCAGAAGTTCAGAAGCCAGGGGCCCCTTCTGCATGTGCCTCTGCATAGGCTCCTCTGGGAAGAGATGCGTGTGCGCCCAGAGAAATGGGACATTTCCCAAGGGGGAGGCATTCTGAGCCATCTCCCCAGGCTATGGTTGTTCCAGGCTTTTTACTTGTTCTTAAATACAGTTTCTCATGCTTCCTGTGGCACAGCCAGCCAGCAGGGCTGGATCAAGCTGTACTAAACTGCTTATTGAAAGGGTGTCGATGTGGGAGGAGGGGGCGTCACCTTGGCCATACTGTGGCTAACCAGTTTGAACAGCAGGTTTTAGCATCGGGGTGAATGTGTTTCCCAAGCTGGGGAAACGTTATCGACGGGGCTGGGAGCATCTCTGCATTTCGTTCTAGGACTGATGGAAGCAGAGATGTGAAAAGGTGACGTTGATACGGCTCTGCTCCTTTTCTGGCAGCCAGACACTTGTGAAGGCTCTGGCATCACTACGCCCCGGTGCAGCTAGAAGCAAACGTAGCATGTCTCTGATGAACACGTATGCTGCTCTAAATTAAGCCCACGCAAATGAATGGAGCTGACCCTGGGTCTCTAGAATGCTGTAAACAGCCGGAAGAGTAGCTCTGCCCTGTTGGGTCAAGGAGTCTGAGGCATGAATTGGTGACTGCAGTAGACTTTGCATGGTGCGACTTTAAAATGGATGTTGTTCTGCCAGGCCATGCTTGGAGACTTGCCTCCACATAGCAGTGCCACCAGGAGCTCCTAGTGTAGATACCCTTGCACTAGCACAGCTGCGCCCTTATCTGTGTTGCATGTGGGGTGGCTCTGCTCACATCAGTGCAAAACACAGTTTTGCCAATACGGTTGTGCCCATGTAGGAGGGCTCTACTGACAGGGTCTCCAAGTGTCAGTCTAACCCTGGTCACCAGGGACTTGGCCGCCTCCAAGGACTGTGGCCGGTCAAGTGGAGATGCATCACCATCTCCTTAAGCACCAGAGAATGCTTTCCCTGCCTGGGCACTTGCTGGGTCAGGTGCACACCACTCCAGTGGAGAGGGAAGCGTTGTGTTTAGCTGAATCTTGCCAGTCAGAGAAGAGCCCATCTTGGGCTGATGCTGCTGAAATGCCAGCACAGTGCTCCAGAGGTATGCAGCAGGGCAAGCTTCTGTGCTTGTGTTTCCAGACTCTAGGCTGGATGTGGAGTGAGGAATGGTGGAGGGCTTGTAGAAGAGGTACAGGGACCCTGCACCGGAGCCAGGCATCAGGAGCCATGCACAGGGAGGATTTTGGCTTTTGGTTTCAGTGCTGACCTGGGTGGCTTCAGGGCTGCTGCTGCAGGGCCCTTTCCTGCAGGCCTTTACGGAGCTCCGCAATCACTTCTCCCCTCTCTCTTCCACAGGCAGAAGAACTCAAGATGGCGACTCAGCTGTCTGGACCTGTTATGCCTATTAGGAGCGTAAGTGAAACTGCAAGTCCTGTCCTTTGTTCAACTTCCCTGACTCCAGGTGGTGCTAGGATGGGAGCTCTGACTGCAGAGCAGTCTGTCCTGATGGCTTTTCCCCTTTGTCAGTGCTGCAGCGTAACACTGTGGTTAAGTTGTGCCATCTCTAGACAGCAGCAGCTCCTGAAGCCGAAGGAACAAGAGTCCGCTAAACTTGTCCTCGTGTCTGTTTGTTTGAGAGGAGCTGGCAGGCCAGGTTCTGTGCCACCGCAGAACGCGGGGCTCAGAGCTGAGTGCATGCTAAAAGTGCACCAAGTACAGCTTTGTCAGTGTGAAACCACCTGAAATGTGCGGCTGTTCTACGGGTGTAGCAGCTGAGCTCCCCTTCAGACAGCTGCTGCCTTCTAGCTGGGGGGAGCCGTTGGGCCCTGGGTTCTGCGCTGAGGATTCAGGCTGACATTTGGAGGGCTCTGAGCCGCACCAGCAGTTGCGTGTGCCCAGCTATGCGCATTGGCAGTGAGGTCTCGGCAACCAAGGGGGCTGGTCAGTCCCACTCATACTGGCCAAGAGAAGCCGTGGGTTTGTGTAGCGTGCGCTTGAGGCATTGCCCAGGAGCTGTGTGATCTGGCTGTGGGAGGGCTCTGCCGGGAGCTGGATGGGACAAGGCCTGGGTGAAGTATCCCTGTCAGTCTCAGCATGTGGCTGTGTGCAAGTCGGTGCTGAGCCTTTATCGATGCATCACTGGCAGTCTTTGCCCCTGTGTGTAACCGCCTGGCTCTGGCTCTGCTCCTGCCAGGTGTACAAGAAGGAGAAGGCCCGGGTTATCTCAGAGGACGAAAAGAACTTCAAGGCCTTTGCCAGCTTGCGCATGGCCCGGGCGAACGCGCGCCTGTTCGGTATCCGGGCAAAGCGAGCCAAGGAGGCTGCAGAGCAGGACGTGGAAAAGAAGAAGTGAGCACATCTGCGAACTGTTAATAAAAGAGCCTAGGACCGTGACCTGGTGTGGGGTCTTCTTGGGCCACACAGAAGGGACTGGGATGACCCAGGAGGGGCAATGCTTTCACGGCCACACGGGCATCGGGGTTGCTCTTTTCCCCCTGACTAGTCTGCCCTGAGCACGTGCACCCCATGCCACAACCACAGGCCTCGCCGTAATCTTGATGTGCGCGTGGCCTCTTCCGACAGGGCCAGGGAAGGAGCTCTGGCAGCCTAGAGCAGCGCTTTTCATTTACACAGCAAAAGTTCCCTGCCAGCCTGTTTCCGGTGCTAGCCCAGCTGCTTTGAGGGATCTCTAAACAGATGGCTGCTGACTGATGAGGGAGGACATCGCCCCCCCATTCTGTTCCCTTCTAGTGGCAGCCTGCTCGCTTTGCCTTGGAGACGGAGCTGAATTTCCCCACTCAGGAGCTTGGCTGGATCTGGCTTTCCTTGTAAAGGGCAGCGCGACATCCGTTGTGGCCCTTGGCAGTGGTAAGGGGCATCTGTCTAGTGCCACAGTAACCGCGCCTTCCCCTCCCGCAGTCCCGGGTGCTCCAGGCAGATTTGGGAAGTAGAAGGACTTGGGGGCCCACTGGGGTGCAGCAGGCTGGCTTCAAGGGGCTGGATGTCCAGTGTCCTCAGTCCCCCTCTGACAGGGCACTTGGGGCTGGGCCCTCAGAGTAAGCAAGCTGCTGGCTGTCCCATCACATTTAAAATGGAGGTGGTGTGAGAGCCTCCAAGAGCTGCCTCAGCCCCTTGTCAGCCTCCTGCACAGAAGCTGGTACTTGCTTCCTCCTATGCAGGAGAGAGCGCATCTCACGGGATCCCCACCCCTGGGGATTTGGGCACTGCCTGAGCACTGAACCCCAGCTGGCCAGTCCTGCAGGCTGCTATGCTGGCGTTCCAGGGCAGCAGACCCCCCCACCATGGTTCGTCTGGTGTTGCTTAGCCGTCAGCTTTTGACATCTGAGGCATCAGATTTGGGAGGGGGCTGTTTGCTTAACTTCTAAGCATATGAGGCCTGTCAATGCTCTCTCCCATGCCCGGATCCTGCATGGTTTGGGTAGGGAGTGGAGCTGGTTTGTCTCCACTAGTGCTGGGTGTTGCTTTGCAGTCTGAGCAAGCCTCCCTTTCAGGGCTGCGCCCTGTGAGGAGAAAGATCAGGGCTGCCTGGGTCAAGAGAAGAGCTGCGCCCGCATCCTTTCCGGTGAAGGCTGGGCTACTACAACACGAGCATCTGCGCGGGGGCGGAGGCTGCCTGGTGATTCAGGAACGAGCCCGGAGTACTCACTGCCGTCACAGTGACTTCGCTTTGTTCCTGGTGGTTGTAGCATTTGTGGGTCTCGAGGGCACCCTGCTCAGCAGTTGGTGGGAGAAGCCCAAGGGGGTTGAGGAGGAGGAGGGCCTGCCGTGCGCCCAGGGAGTGGACCTACTGAAAAGCAACTGCCCCTGGGGTGGAACGCAGCATAGCATGGTGCCCGGCCACAGCCGATGCGGGGTGGAAAGGGGCCAAGATGCAAACCAGGAACACTTGTCAGATGCAGCTTGGGGATGAGTGGGCCCTTGGCTGGGTATAAGGCTCCCGAATTCCCCCTTCACCACTGGCCCAGACAGGTCTTGCTCCCCTGCAGGGTCCTGAGAGCTCCAGCGTATCAAATGCTGTCCCTTTTGCCCCCAAACATGAGCCAAGGGGGCATTAGAAGCAGGTTCCCGGGGCCGAGGTGCAGTTACTGGCTTCTGCCACGTGATGGAGCAGGTGGCTTCGGCTCCACTTGGTTCCTGTCTTCGGGGGAGCTCCGCGGTGGGGGTGTTGCCCCCAAGCTGCTGGGCCGGGGCCGTTTCTATGCTGCCGTGCTAGCGGGGCAAGCACTGGGCTCCCTGGCGCCATCAGCTCACAGGACAGCCGGTTCAGTCCAGCCCCCGGCACCTGCGGGCCCCTTTGTCCCCAAAGGGGAAGTGTTGCTCCCTTGCAATGCGCTTAACAGCGCGTCTGCTCAAGGGGCTGGTGCAGCATTGCCGAGTGGCTTTCTCTGGCACCCCATCCCGACGGCTGCCTGCCAAGTGGCGGCCGGGGGGCCTGGAGACACTGGTGCCAGCTCCCCTTGGCTGAGAGTCGGCATTGGGGGCACAGGCCCGGTTCAGCCCTGGCGGGGCCCTAGCCACGAGCCAAGCTGTCGGGGCCCCACAGCGGCAGCTGAGCGGAGGCGGCATGCGGCAGCCGAGTCCCCTGCCCAGCGCTGCTCAGCGCCACGTCCCAGGCTGGCAGCAGAAGAGCCTGCCCAGAGCTGGGGCGCGGCGGAGCACAGGAGACAACACTTCCCCAGGGACCTCCTGGCTCTGCCAAGGTACAGACCTGCCCCCCTTGCTAGGCAGGGAGTGGGGTGAGCCCCCCGGCCGCTCCAGGGAGCTGGCACGGGGGGTTGGAAGGCCCCGGGTGACAGCCGGGAGCCTCCCCTGCAGAGCAACGGGCATCGCAGGGAAATGCTTTAACCTGCGTCTGAATGGAAAGCACAGGCGTGCAACCCTCTAGGGGCATGCTTCCTCCCTGGCTCCGCTGTGCCTCAGTTTCCCCCACCTGGGCAATGGGAGTAAGGCTGCTGTTGGCAAAGGGCTCAGTACAGGGGCCATACAAGCAGCTGGACTTGCGGTATGTGCCAGCCTCAGCCTGCGCGTTCCCTAATTCCAGCTGTTTGTTTTAAGCCTGCCAGCTCCGGGGGGAACCAAAGCACGCGGGAAGAGCGTGGCTCGCTGTGGCCCTTTCACGCTGTGAGCTGGGTGCCTCTGCAGAGGGGCAGGGCCCCAGCCGCAGCACCAGGCCCCGTCTGCACTGCCCGGGAGATGCTTGCCCTTGCCCGGGCTCTGGGCACAGCCCCTCCTGCCAGCCCGGCCCCCCCCGCCAGCAGGTGGGTCAGGCCCAGGGAAGGATGCACGGTGCTAATAAGCAGAGCTGATGAAGCGCGTCCATCTGCGGTGGCCGGGAGCCGAGGCCGCGGGGCTGGCAGGCTGGTGCCATCCGTCCCGCTCGCGCCACCAGAGCCCTTTCCAAGGGCTCAGCCCGGCGCTCGGGGCAGGGCAGACTGCGACCAGTCACCGGGCAGAGCCCACGAGAGCTTGACCCCGAGGCTGGGCACAGGCCCCCACCGCTCCTGTGCTGCAGGGAGCTCCCCGCGGCCTGGCTCGGCCGGCTTCGGCCTGGGGCTGCTTCTGGCCACACAGGGCAGCGAAGCCTCACTCTGCTGGGGTGCAGGCATCCCCGCCCGAGCCTCCTGCGACTCGCGGCAGCTTGGCCAGCAGCTCTGGCCTGCGAGTCACCCGGTCGGGGAAACCTGAGCCGTTCTTACTCATGAGGCTGGAGCTGACGGATGCCCGCCTGGCGCGGCGAGGCAGCGGGGCAGATCGGCTCCTCTCCCATCCTGCTGCCCCACCTCGCACCCCGGGCAAGCGCCGGGCGCCTGCAGCACCCGCGGGGGCACGCCCGCCCCTGCCCGGGCCCTCGGGGGGCGGCGCCGGCTGCAGGCTGAGCAAGCCTGGGCTGCCCCGGCACGGGCGGGCCCCGCCCGGCCCCGATCTGGCGACGGCTCTGGCCCTGGCCCGCGGCCGGCTTTGGCGGGTGGCAGGGGCAGCTCAGGGCTGCAGCCCCGGTGCCCAGGACCGAGACTGGCAGGGCTCGGGCCGGCTACCGCCGCTGCCGTCCTGCGGCTCGGGCAGCCTCGCTGCGCCGGGGAGCCCGGGACCCAGGCCGGGGCGCAGGGCCCGCCTGGCCCCAGCGGCGCGGGGGGACCCCTGCCCCCCGCGCGGGCCGCCCTCGTTCCGCCGGGCAGCCCGGGGCGTCAGTGCCGGGCGTCGCGCAGCCGGAGAGCGGCTACGTGCAAAGCCGAGCCGCCGGCGAGCCCCGGTGCGTGCGGGCGGGGCAGCAGGGCCGCTGCACGGTCCCGGGGGCTGCGGGGAGCCGGCGGCTCGGCACGAGGCGCCTCCTGACGCCGGTGCCCCGAGAGCAGGCTTGCTCCCCCAGGGCGGGCAGCGCCAGCTTCGGGGCAGGGGCCGCAGCCTGCATCCCGCCGCGGGGGCTGGAGCCGGTGCGCGCCAGGCCCCAGGGCACGCTCCCCGCCCCAGCTGCGTGGCACGGTGCCCACGCCGGGCTGTGCTGGCTGAGGATCCGGCAGCCAAGCAGTTAAACCGAGCTTGTCGTCTCCCTCTTAGGGCTCCGCTCCGAACTGCAGCTTGAGTCAGCGGCTGTGGAGGTGGCAGGCGGTGCGGATGCCAGGGCTGGCCACGCGTGGGTCCGGCGCACGGCGGAGGGCAGCGGTGCCTGCACCGGGACAGGTGAGAGCTGGCGCCCTCCGGGCAGCGGGGGGCAGGGCTGGGGGCGATCCCACCTGCCAAGGGGCTGCCGGCGGGCTGTGGCAGGCACCGCATGCCAGGGCACCTGCACGACTCACCCGGCAAAGTTTCTCTGCAGCCGCTGCCCCCCCCGTGGCCCAAGCAGCCGGCCCTGGGCTGGGGAGACGCTGGCAGCCGGGAGACGGCACCGTGGGCACCCACAGGGTGGGTGCATGCGAGTGCGTGTGCAAGAGCACGCTTGCCCCCAAGGCAGGACGCCGCAGGCAGCGCCCGGGGGCACCTCCCCGAGGCTGGAGAGACCCCTTTCCGAGCCCAGCGGTGGCCCAGCTGGCAGCCCCGCGCGTGTGCCAGGCGCTGGGACGGGAGGAGGGGGGCAGGGAGCGCACGGCGGGAGCCGGCTCTGGGCTCCCCGCAGCACCGGCTGCCGGCTGGGATCCTGCTCAGCCCGCCCGGGCACCCCAGCCCCGGCCACGGCTTCGCCCGGTGGGAAGCGCGCGAGTCCGGCCGCAGCGGTTCCTGGCTGGGGCATCCAGCGCTTCCCGCGGGGGCGTTGTCCCCGCCGAGGAGCCAGGCCCCCGCAGCTGGGCGCTGCCCCGGGTCCGTGCCTGGCTCGGCTGCGTCGTGGGCCCCCCCGCGCCGGCGGCCGGGCTGGGGCTGGAGCCGGGGCCGGGGCCGGCGATGGCCCCCGACCTGCGCCGCGCGCGGCCGGGAGCCGGGTCCGCCCCGCAGGGCGCGCAGGTCGCGGCCATCGGCGCCCCGCTGCTAGCGCCGCCCGCACCCCGCACCCCGCACCCCGGGCGCGGGCTCCCGCCGGAGCTGCGCGGCGTGGGAGCGGGGTGCCCGGCGCTGCTCCCCCGGCGCCCTGCGCACAGGAGCCGGCGCGTCTGCGCTCGGGACCCTTGCAGGCCACCGCGGGCGCCGCGCCCGGGGTGGGCGGGGGGCGCCGAGGGGCGTGCGGGCCGTGGCGGAGCTGCCTGTCGGGGGCGGCCCACGACCCCGGCTCGCCCCCTTCCGAGGGGGAAAGGGCGGCGCTCATGAGCCCCTGATCGCTTGGCTGGCAGGCGGAGCCGGAGCCGGAGCCGGAGCCGGAGCCGGCGGCGGCACCCACCGCATGATGCGCGCGCCCCGGGGGCGCCGCTGACCGGCCGCCCGCCCCGGCCCCTGGCGCCGCCGCACGGAGCCCTCGGCCTCGCGGCGCGATGTCGGAGAGCCAGGACCCGGCGTCGCAGGCCTCGCTGGGCGTGGTGTCGGCCACCTGCGTCTCCAAGGTGGAGCTGCGGGTCAGCTGCAAGCACCTGCTGGACCGCGACACGCTCAACAAGTCCGACCCCTGCGTCGTGCTGCTCACGCAGGCCCAGGGCCAGTGGATGGAGGTAGGTGCGCGGCGCGGCGCGGCGCGGCGGCGGAGGCTCCTTGCGGGGCACGGGGAGGTTTCAGCGCCGTGGTCCCGGCTCTGCGCGCGGGGCACGGGGACGTTTCTGCGTGGGGCCTCCGGCGTGGGCACGCGTCGCTCTGCGGAGCGGTGCCCGGCGCTGCGAGGGGCGGCGGGGGGCAGAGGCCGCGCAGGCGACAAAGCCCCGCTACCCGGCGCTCCCTGCCCTCATTGCGCGTGCCGCGGCAGGCGTCGCCCGGTGCCCCGCACCCTGCCCGGCTGTTCCCGGTGCCGCGGCCAGGGCCCCGGGCCCCCGCGCTGCCAGGCAGAGCCCGGCCCCGCTCCCCCACCCCGCCCCGCTGCCGCACCCTGCGGATTATTTGCAGCTCCTCCAAGCCGGCTCGTTAATCCCCAGGGCTCAGCGCCTAATCCCTGACCCGCGTAATCGAGTCGCGGCCGGGGAGGGGCTGGCACCTGCGGGGGGGCTTGTTCTGGGCCGGGTTTCGGGTGCTGGGAGCCGACGGGGGGACAGCGGAGCCCCTCCGGCCTCGCCCGTGCCTCAGCTTCCCCGCGGTGCCAACCCCCCCGGCCCGGCGGTGGGCACAGCCCAGGCAGGCCCGGCTCTGCTCTCCCGGGGGCCCTGGCACGGGCCGGGGGCTCCTGGCGGGGCGCCCTCCCCAGGAAACCGCCCCGTTGGCCCGGAGCCGGCAGGGCAGGTGCGGTGCGCGGGAGGCCGCTCCGCTCCTGGGAGCTGCCCGCCTGCTGCCGGCGCGGCTCCGCGTGCGAAAATAGCGCGCCGTGCCCCTGCTGCGCCGCCAGCCTCCCCCGGCGTCCCGGGCACCTCCGAGCCCTCCTGCCGGTGGGCACGGCGCGGCCGCCGCCTGGCTCTGCCCCGGCGCCGGCCTGCTCGGCCCGGGCTCACGCTGCTCGCGGGCGCCTTGGGGGCTGTGCCGGGGCAAGGCGGCCGCGCGGAGCAGGCTGCTTTCCTGCGCAAGAGCGGGCGGCCGGTGCCAGGCTCAGGCCCGCGGCGTGGCCCCGCGGCTGTCCTGCGCGGACTGCCGGCTTCACGCCCGGCTGGCTCTCCGCTCGGGCTGGCCCGACTTGGCTCCCAGCCGCGCGCCGGGAGGCGGCTTGCTCCCGCGGGCCTTGCGGGCGGCCCCGCCGGCACGTGTTCGTTATCCCCTCCCGCTCAATCCGCCGCCTGCGGGGAGCGGAGCGGGCGCGCCGCTGCCAGGCAGCCGCGGCCCCTGCGCCCCCCCCCCCCCGGACGCGGCTCCGGCAGGCCCGGGCGCCGGGCGCGGGAGCTGGAGGCTGACGGCTGACGGCTGCGGCGGAAGGGCGCGGGGCACGGCCGCAGAGCGGCGCGGCGGGCCGTGCAGGGCTTCCCCCCGCTGCGCTCCTGAGCGGGCCGCTCTGCGGCCGACCAGCAACTCCCGGTCCGCCGAGGGGAGGAGAGGCTTTTGGAGGTCTCGCGGGAGAAGCACGCTGGCCTGAAGCCGGCAGCTGGTGCCAGGCGGTGCCCCGGGCGTGGCGCGGTGCCTCTGCTTGGGCTCACGCCCCGACCCCCTTCCGCAGCTGCCTGGCGAGCGGTCTCTGCGCGGGGCCCCCGGGGGGACAGGGTCTAGACCCGAGCGTCGGTGCCGCCCCGCCGGAGCCGGGGGTCACTGGCACCCGGGCAAGACCAGGAGAGCTTTCCGGCCCGTCTGCCGCGCCAGTAACCCCGGGCCCCGGCCGCACTGCCCGGCCCGGTGCGCAGCGCCGCCGCGGCGTGGGGCACGCCACAGTCCCGCAGCCAGGGCCCACAGCAAGGCGCTGGCACGCGAGGCGCCTGTCACAGGCCCGCGCAGGCCGCAGCAGCGGGTGCTGGGGGGTCGGGCCGGGTCCCTCCAGGCGCGCGGCTCCCCCCGGTCCCACTGTCCGGACGCGGGCCGCCCCCTGCTCCCGGGGCCGGGCCGCCTCCTCCGGCCCCGCCGCGGCTGCCAGGGTGCGGCGTCCCCGCGAGAGCATCGTCGCGCCAGGCCGGGGGCGCAGGCCCTGAGTGCCCCCGCGTTGCAGGTGGACCGCAGCGAGGTGATGAAGAGCAACCTCAACCCCGTCTTCTCCAAGATCTTCATGGTGGACTACTACTTCGAGGAGGTGCAGAAGCTGCGCTTTGAGGTCTACGACAGCCACGGCCACGCCAGCATCGGCACCCATGATGACGACTTCCTGGGGGGCATGGAGTGCACCGTGGGCCAGGTAACCCCCGTCCCGCTGGGCCCCCGCCGGCACGGCCGCGCCCTCCGCCTCTCCCGGGGAATCGCTCCCCTGGCACTGCTCCTCCCGGCACTGGTGGAAGTGCTCATTTAAACACTCTCCCTTCCTTAGTAGACTGCAGAGGTTGGGAACTGAGAGACCCTCCCTCAAGGGAAGTGGACAGAGCAAGGGTCTGCAGAGGTTGCCCGCTGCTCCGCGATAGCGTCTTGCTTAGTACTTCTTCTCATCCGTATACGCCCTGCCCGGCCGACCTGCCCCGCTGCCTCACACCCGCTTTCCCTTGCAGATTGTGGCTCAGAAGCGCGTGACCAAGCCGCTGTTCCTCAAGTACGGGAAGTACGCCGGCAAGTCCACCATCACGGTGCGTGCCCAGCTCTGCCCCGCGCCCCGTGTCCGCCTGCCCGGCTCCCGGCCCCCCGCACGCAGCCAGCCCCCGCCAGCCCCCAGGCAGCGGGCATTCCCGCGGGGTCTCCAAGGGATCCTTGCGGCCGGCCGGGAGCTTCCCGTGCCCCGCTGCACACGGTGCCCGGCACGTGCAGCGCCCTCCTTGCACGGGCGCCCTCGTCTCCCTGCAGGTGCTCTCCGAGGAGATTTCTGGCAACAACGGCTACGTGGAGCTCGCTTTCCGGGCCAAGAAGCTGGACGACAAGGTGAGCGCGGACGGGCCCGGGGCTGCCCCAGCTCAGGCCGCGGGGGGAGGCATGGTTTAGGAGTGGGCACAACCGTGTCCTGGCCCCTTCACCCCAGGATCGGGGCCTTGGGGGAGGCCGTGTCCCCAGCGCCGGGGCCCAGAGCTGCTTCCTCGGGCGGGTCCGGGCCGGCGCCACGCGGGATCTGCCTGGCAGCATGGAGTAAACCCAGAGCCCTTCCCCGCCTCGTGCCTCTCCCCCAGGACCTATTCAGCAAGTCGGATCCCTTCCTGGAGATCTACCGGATCAACGACGACCGCAGCGAGCAGCTGGTGTACCGCACGGAGGTGAGGCCTGGCCCTGGCGCGGGACCCAGGCGTGGGGCATCTCCGGGGTAGCCCGGGGCTGCGAGCTGCAGACTGTCGCTTTGAGGGGCCAGGGAGGAGCCGGCACCCTGCTGCCCACCCCCAGTCTCCTCCTCCGGTGCCAGGCCTCATGCCCCCTGCCTGCACCGGGGCCCCTGCGGGCTGCAAGGGAGGGGGCTCGGCGGCTGAGCAGCTGGCAGCCCCCCGCCGCTCTCCAGGCAGTCGTCACTCTGCACCTGTCGGCGGTCTCGGAGCATTAGGCGCTCGGCGGAGCAATTACCCCGTCAGGCGCTGTCAGCTCCTCGCTCAGGCTGTCCGCCTCTGCCTGCCGCCTGGGGCTGGCGCGGGGGCGGCGGGCTCCTGGGGGGGCTGCATACGGTGCCTCCGTGCCCCCGGGAGAGAGGCGGGGCGGGGCGCGGGGCTGCCTGCCGCGGGCTGACCCCTTCCTGGGCGCTCCTTGCCCCCGCAGGTGGTGAAGAACAACCTGAGCCCCGTGTGGGAGCCCTTCAAGGTCTCGCTGAACTCGCTGTGCAGCTGCGAGGACAAGAGGAGGCTGCGGGTGAGCGCGGGACGGGCCCCGGGGTCTACGAGCTGCCCCGGTGCGTCCAGGCCGGCCCCGGTGCAGCCGCCTCTCGCTGTCCTTGCAGTGCGTGGTCTGGGACTACGACACCCGGGGCAAGCACGACTTCATCGGCGAGTTCTTCACCACCTTCGAGGAGATGCAGAAAGCCACGGCGGGGAACAAGGTCTGGGCGGGCGCGGGGCGAGGTCCCGCTCTGCGCGCTGCGTGCCCGGGGCCGTGCCCCGTTGCTCCGGGGGGCTGGCTGCCTCCTCCTGCCCACTTCCAGCAACATGGAGACCGGGAGAGGGGAGGATGAGAGGAACTGCCCCTCCCCGCCAGCTTTTCGGGGGGTGTCTAGCGGGGTTGCTGGCTCCATGGCGGGCGCGCGAGGTCCGCTCGCTGCCCCCCGGGCCCGGGGCGGGGAGGCTGCGGCTCTGGGGTTGGGGTCGTGCCCGGCTGATGCCACCGCCGCCGGCCGCAGGTGCAGTGGGACTGCATGAACCCCAAGTACAAAATCAAGAAGCGCAACTACAAGAACTCGGGCGTCGTCATCCTGCTGGATCTGAAGGTGAGAGCGGCCAGGCCCGGCCCAGGCTCTGGGGACGCGGCGGGTGCAGCCACGCAGCAGCCCCCCGCTACGGGGACCGGCGTGGGGCTGCCCCGGGCTTTGCTGGAGCACGTGCCTGCGTGGAGAGCGTCTCGGGCACGCCTGGCCTGGCCCCGCGGCTGCCACGAGCCTCGGTGGTAACCGAGCCCCGGCCGCGCCGGGCTGCCTGCCCACGGGGGACCGGCCGGCGGGGTGGGTCCCCGCCGCGCCGGCTGACGCGGCGCTTGTCCGGCAGATCCACAGGGTCTACTCCTTCCTGGACTACATCATGGGCGGCTGCCAGATCCACTTCACAGTGAGTCGCGCTGCCGCGGCTGGCGCGGGGCCCGGGTCCTGGCCGCCGCGAGCAGTGCGGGCTCCCGGGCTGGGGGAGGGGCCGGGGGCCTGAGTCCGGCCCGAAAGGAAGGGTCTGCGGGGCACCAGCGCACCCGGGCCGGCGACCTCTGCGCTGGTGGGAGGTGCGGAGCAGCGAGGCTGCGGCCAGCCCGTGGCGGAGACGCCGCGGGACTGCGTTGCGGCAAAACCCACCACGCTGGAGAAGCCCTGGCACCGGAGGCCTTGCCCAGCCCGCCCCGCGGCGCCAGGGTGTCTGCACCGGGCCTTCCGCGGACGCGGATGCAGCTGCCCGCGGTGGGGCCGGCGCACGCTCCGGCTTCCGCTGTTCGTCAGCCGGCCGCAAGCACTCACAGCGCGCAGCGCGGGTGCGCTTGGCCCACTAGCTCAGCTGCGCGTGCAGGCAGCCGGCAGGACGGTGCACAGCTGCACACGGAGGCCCCCGCGTCCGCCAGCGTGCCCAGCCCGGGGTGCAGGGTCTTCCCTGCCGGCTGGAGCTGGGCTGCGGGGCGTTGCTTTGAGGCATTTGCGCAGCTGGGGTGGAGCGTGGGAGAGTTCGCAATCCCAGGCCCCCTCCTGCCAGCCCTCAGCCCAAGAGCTCTCACCCGAGCTTCCCGTAGGGCTGCGTTCCCCACTTGTCCTCACGCGCCCTGGGGCTTGTCCTGCTTCCCGCAGACCCGCGCGGCCCCGGCCCTGGTGTTTCTGCCTGGCCCCGCTACACGCGGGCAGGCGTCCCGCGAGCATCCTCCGCCCTCGGCTCTGCGCTCGGGGCGCGCAGCAGGCCGGGACTTGGCCCCTCCGCTCTCCCCCGGGGCCTGCGCAGGGGCTGCGTGGCGTGCACCGCTGACCCCACGCCTCCCACCCCAGGTGGCCATCGACTTCACGGCCTCCAACGGGGACCCCCGCAACAGCTGCTCCCTGCACTACATCAACCCCTACCAGCCCAACGAGTACCTGAAGGCCCTGGTCGCCGTGGGCGAGATCTGCCAGGACTACGACAGGTGAGGCCCGCCCGCCCGCCCGCCCGGCCCGCCCGTGGCCGGCCCCGGAGCCGGGCGGCCCGGCCGGCCCTGACCCCTGCTCCCTTCCAGCGACAAGAAGTTCTCCGCCTTGGGCTTCGGCGCCAGGATCCCGCCCAAGTACGAGGTGAGGGGCAGGGCGGGCCGAGCCGCGGGCCGGGAGCCGCCGCCCGCTTCCGCAGCCGCCGGCCCCCCGGGTGCTGCGGCCCCGAGTCCCGCGGCTCTCTGCCCCCGCAGGTGTCGCACGATTTCGCCATCAACTTCAACCCGGACGACGACGAGTGCGAAGGTGAGCGGCGAGCCGGGCTCCGGGGGGGGGGGGGCGGGGGGGGCGCCTGCCTCACCGGCCGTGCCCCCGCCAGGCATCCAGGGCGTGGTGGAGTCCTACCAGAACTGCCTGCCCAAGATCCAGCTCTACGGCCCCACCAACGTGGCCCCCATCATCGCCAGGGTGGCCAGGGTGGCCGCCGAGGAGGAGCGGACGAGGGAGGCTTCGGTGAGTCCGGCCCGGGCGGCTCCGGCGGGGGTGCCCCGGGCCCCGGCACGCGCGCGGCGGCGGCGGCGGAGGGGGGGCGCTCCGCCTGGCCCAGGTGCGGCCGGCGCGGGGGGGCTCCTGCTGCCGGGGCGCCCGCGGGCCTGCGTGTGCACCCGTGCGTGAGCACGGCCGGGCACGTGCGGCCGCCGCGTGGGGCTGCAATTAAAAGCCTGTCAATAATTCACGGCCGCGGGCGCGGGGGGCTGCGGCGAAATGTCGCTCTCTGCTCGCCCAGCCCCTCGCCGCCGCCGCCGCCCCTCCGCCGCGCGCGGGGCCGGAGCCGGGGCCGGGGCCGGGCGGGACAGGCCCGCGGCGGTCTGCGGGAGAGGGGGGGGTGGCTCTGGGGGCTGCAGCCGGGGCAGGGGTCATGGACCGGCTGTGCGGTGGGGAAGGGCGGCGCGCCTGCCCCGGGTGCTGGGGGGAAGGGGTCTGTCCTGGGCACGGGGGCTGATCCCAGGGGCGGGAAGGGGTCTGCCCTGGGTGCCGGGGGGGCAGGGGGGCTGATCCCAGGCGCTGGGGGGCAGGGGGTCTGCCCTGGGCGCCGGGGGGGCAGATCCCAGGGGCGGGAAGGGGTCTGCCCTGGGTGCCGGGGGGGCAGGGGGGCTGATCCCAGGCGCTGGGGGGCAGGGGGTCTGCCCTGGGCGCCGGGGGGGCAGATCCCAGGGGCGGGAAGGGGTCTGTCCTGGGTGCCGGGGGGGCAGGGGGGCTGATCCCAGGCGCTGGGGGGCAGGGGGTCTGCCCTGGGCGCCGGGGGGGCAGATCCCAGGGGCGGGAAGGGGTCTGTCCTGGGCACAGGGGCTGATCCCAGGGGCAGGAAGGGGTCTGCCCTGGGTGCCGGGGGGGCAGGGGGGCTGATCCCAGGCGCTGGGGGGCAGGGGGTCTGCCCTGGGCGCCGGGGGGGCAGATCCCAGGGGCGGGAAGGGGTCTGTCCTGGGTGCCGGGGGGGCAGGGGGGCTGATCCCAGGCGCTGGGGGGCAGGGGGTCTGCCCTGGGCGCCGGGGGGGCAGATCCCAGGCACTGGCGGGGCACGGGGGCTGATCCCAGGGGCGGGAAGGGGTCTGTCCTGGGTGCCAGGGGGCAGGGGGACTGATTCCAGGCGCTGGGGGGAAGGGGTCTGTCCTGGGCACGGGGGGGCAGATCCCAGGCACTGGCGGGGCACGGGGGCTGATCCCAGGGGCGGGAAGGGGTCTGTCCTGGGTGCCAGGGGGCAGGGGGACTGATTCCAGGCGCTGGGGGGCAGGGGGTCTGCCCTGGGGCGGGGGGGCAGATCCCAGGGGCGGGAAGGGGTCTGTCCTGGGCACAGGGGCTGATCCCAGGGGCGGGAAGGGGTCTGCCCTGGGTGCCGGGGGGGCAGGGAGGCTGATCCCAGGCGCTGGGGGGCAGGGGGTCTGCCCTGGGGCGGGGGGGCAGGAGGTCCTGTCCCCCTGGGCGCCCCTCACGGCGCCCGTGCCCCCGCCCCCCGCAGCAGTACTTCATCCTGCTCATCCTGACGGACGGCGTGGTGACGGACATGGCGGACACGCGCGAGGCCATCGTGCGCGCCTCCTACCTGCCCATGTCCATCATCATCGTGGGGGTGGGCAACGCGGACTTCACGGACATGCAGATCCTGGACGGGGACGACGGCGTGCTGCGCTCCCCCAAGGGCGAGCCCGTCCTGCGCGACATCGTCCAGTTCGTGCCCTTCCGCGAGTTCAAGAACGTGAGTGGGCCGGGCCGCCTCTGCCACTGCCGCCCCGTGCAGCCGGGCACGGCCCTTGGCCTCGCCGCGTCTCGGGGTCCCCGTGCCCACGCCCACGGGGAGCCGGGGGCACTTGCGGGCGCCCGGGGTGACGGGACCCGCGCTCCGCCTTTGCCCGCAGGCTTCGCCCACGGCGCTGGCCAAGTGCGTGCTGGCCGAGGTGCCCAAGCAGGTGGTGGAGTACTACAGCTACAAGGCCTTCCCGCCGCGCTGCCCCAAGGCCCAGACGCCCGACTCCGCGCTCGGCTCCCCGCAGTGACCCCGCGCCGCGGGGCGGCCCGCTCCGGCCCAGCGCTGCTGCCAGCGCCGGGGGGCACGGAGCCCGGCGCCCCCCCCGGCGGAGCTCCCCGCAGCCCCGGGCGGCGCGGGGCCGGTGCCGGGCCTCCCTTGCTGCCCCCGCCACACCGCCCCCATCCCTGTGCGCGCCGCCCGGTCCCGCGCATGCCGCCCGCCAGCTCCACGTGTGTCCGTGCCGTGCGTGGTCGTCCGCATGCCCGCCCCGCCGGCCTCGCTGTACGAGCCGAGCCCCCAATAAATGGCTCGCTCCGTTTTGTCCCACATGCGTGCCTCTCCTTGGGGTGGGGGGCTCAGCCCAGCGCCCCCGGCCTGGCTGCCGGGCTCCCGCTCTGCGTGCGGGGCTGTGAGAGGCACGGCCGCCTTGCCCACGGCCTGGCGTGCGGAGGAAAGCGGTGGGGGTGCCTGGGGGCAGGCACTGCCCGTGCCGCCTCGGCGGGGCTGGCACGGGGCGGGCAGAGCCCCGGGCCCCGCGGAGCCCGCACCCGCGTGTGCCGTGACGGGAGACGGAGAGCCTGGATGGCCTCGCGTCAGGGCAGCACCCCCGAGAGCCACCCTGCCCGGGGAAGCGCCCAGGCCGGGGCCCTGCTCACGCGTCCCCTGCACATGGCGATGAACACGTGCGCGCGGCTCCCTGCACACACGCACACGCAGACTAGCACTCGCTACGCCCACGCCCTGCGCAGTCACAGCCCAAACCCGGCACGGTGACACAGCCGCTGTCTCCGTCTCTCTCACACGCGCGTGCCTCCAGTCACTTGTGCCCACACACCCGGCACTGTCTCACACACGCTCCCCTGCACTCATTCACATGTATTCTAGCATACACACGGCGCTTGGTCCCATGTGGACGCGCACATGCACACCGACCCCTTTGCAATCCTGTACATGTGCACCCAGACCTCCGTCACATGCATGCACACATGCGCCTCTGCACTAATTCACATGCCACCCCCCCCCGGGAGTCACACATGCGCGCACACATCCACACCCCGGAGGTATTCACATGAGTACACACAACCCCCCCCGAAGTCATTAACATGCACCCCCCCCCCAACACTCACATATATTATTAACACACACGAGGGCCTCTGCAATCATTCACATGCACACACCTCCCCGGCATTCAGTTACATATGCACCCCCCACCACTGCAATCATTCACAGAGCCACACACGTGCACCAACCCCTCTGCAATCATTGACACATACACACGTACAGTCGTGTGTTTACACACGTGTGTGCAGACCCCCGCAATAATTCACACGCACAGCCCCCAGTCACAGCCATGCATCCATCCCGCCGTGCGCTCATTCCCATGTGCGGCTGCTCCAGGAGCCCTGGGGCGCTGCCCACACCCCTGCCCCTCATCCTGCTGTGACACCGCAGCTCCCCGGGCCCTTCCAGCAGCGGGGCCAAGCAGGCGCTTTCCCTCGTTGCACCAACTGCTGCTCCGCCGGGAAGTCTCCCCGCGGGGGGTGCCCAGGCCTGGCTCGCATGCCGGCTAAGCCACGGGCACATGGCCCTGCGTGCACGGCGGAGAGGTGGGCAGCCGAGCTGGCAGAGCTCAACCCACCCCCTCGGCAGCAATTCCGGCCCGTTTCGTCGCTGTACCAGCCCGGGAGCCTGCAGCACTGCAGCTCGGCGTTGTGGACCCGCGGAGGGGCTGAGGGGCCCTGCAGCTGGGGGCACCCGCTTGCAGCACCCGGGAGCCCCCAGCACCCAGGTCTTCAGCATCCGGGCGGCAACAAGGGGTGTCTTGTCTCCCCTTTGCTTTCCCCTTCCCCAGCCACGGCCACAGGCATCCTGCACTGCAGGGAAGCGGGCCAGGAGCTCCTCAGCTGGCACCCGTACCCAGGACAGGTCACCGAAAGCCACGCCGTGGGGCCGGGGCAGCTGTGCCTGAGTGTCCGGATAGTTGCTCCAAGTGTCCTAGCAGCAAATGGGGCTTGAAGCGCTGCGGGGGAGACGTGCCACCCGCCGCGATGCCTCCAGGCACGTGCAGGCATCCCCAGGCCTGGCCCCCCTTACCCCTTGGAGGAGCTGGCTCAACCCAGGCCGGCCGGGGGTGGAGCCCGCTGGGGGAAGGTGCCCCCCCACGCCTGCCCGTGCCCCACGCCGGCCGGCACCGGGGGACAAGGCACGTGCTAGGGCATGGGGTCAGGGTGGGAGATGCACTGGGGCAGGGGGGCCCGGCAGCTCCCCCGGTCCTCGCCCGCCCCGCGGTGTCCGGAGCAGGGGCCATCGCGGGTCCCAGGCCCCCCGTCGGTGGCTCTGCCGGCGCCCGCAGCCCCCGATCAATCCGCATATTTATAGCTCCTGATTCATCTTCCTATAAAGAGAGATAATAGACGTTGCCATAGTAACCCTGCGCCGGAGGCATTTCATGCCGGAGCCTGGCCCTCCGCACCCCAGAACGGGGCAGGCGCGAGGGGCTGCTGACACCCCCTGCCCGATCCACAGCCGCTGCCCCCACCCGGGGCAAGGGCCCACCGCAGCCTGTGCCCCCAGGGCAGCCCCCTCTAGGAGCCGGGGAGGCAGTGTTATCCCCGTCCCCCGCCGTGGGGAAACTGAGGCACAGGAAACCCGGAGCAGCCTGAGGCCACCGTGCTGGGAACGAGACCCCAGGAGGCCTGCCCCCCCCCCACTCTCTCCATTGACTCCCAGGTGTCTGCGCTGGTGCCCCCAGGCCAGGGGCATGTTGTGGGCTGCTGGGCCCAGTAACTGCCCCTTCCCCAGGCCCTGCCGGGCTGGCACCAGACTCAGAGGGGAGCTGGGCACCGGGGGAAGCCACTGCTCCGTGTGAGAGGGTGGGGGGAGCCTGGGAGGAGGCGCGCATGTGTGAGTCTGTGCATGAGTACATGCATGTGCATGTGTGTGGGGGGGTTAGGGTTAGGGTTGGGGGGGTTGTGCGTCTTGGGGCATGAGGAGTTGTGCAAGTGTGTGTGTGGGATGTATGTGTGGGGAGGGCTCAGCAGGTGTGCACCTGTGTGTGTGTGTGTGCATGTATGTGTGTGTGTTGGGGGTGAGGGTGTGTTCACTTGTGCACAGACACACGTGTGCATATGCATGCATGTGTGGGGAGGGCTGGGCGGGGCTGCATGTGTGAGGCTGTGTGCATGCTTGTCATGTGTGTACAGATATGGCTGGGAGGTGCGGGTTCTGCCCAGGGGTCTCCTGCAGCCTCCTGCCATTGCCCCGTGGGCTCAGAGATGCAGGCCCAGGGCGCCGTGCCTGGCACCCAGGCACGGAGCCAGCGCAGCCGGCCACCGCCTGTGTGGCAGCGGGCACAGGCCCCAGCGGGCTGACTCTGCTCCCCCAGGAAGGAGGACTGGCCCAGTGGTAACGGTGCCAGCCCAGACTTGGAGGGCTGGGAGGCATCGGTGGGGACAGCAGGCTGCAATAAGCACCTTGGAGATGATAGGGGAGCATGACAGCTCTGCCCCCCTGGCTGCGGCACTCCCCAGGGCAGATGCCAGCTTGTGCCAAGCGCTAAGTGGCAGATCGATGCTAAATGCATCCGGCTCAGAGCAGCCTCCCACGGGCCCAGCTGCGGCCCGTGGAGTGGAGCTGGGGAAGCAGGAGCACCAGCCCCTCTCCCTGCAATCTCCCCAGGCTCAGGGGTACGGGAGAAGTGATTGGGAAAAGGCTGCGGGGTCCCAGCTCTAAATTAGATGCTGGGCGAAGGGCACCTCGCTGTCAAGCCGGGAGCGAGAGATAAACCCGGTGTCAAAGCGGCGCGTCATCAGAGATGGTCGAGCACAGCCACTTCTGCTACCGGCATCAGGGATTTGGGAGGACGGGGCGGTCTCCCGCGATGGGGTCCCGAGTGCATTGAATAGATGTCCTCAGAGAAAGCAGTGCGCAGAGAAAAGGAGGAGTCTTGCACCACAAGCCCTTCCAGCTCCAAGGTCTCCGGCGGAGATGATGGACCCCGGATGCCCACGCCGGGGCTGCAAAGCCTCAGGGCTTCCTGGGCATCAGGAACCCCCTAAAGTGTCTCATCCCCCCAGCTCAGCCGTCGTGCACCGGGGAGGGGAGCGGACAGCTTGTCTGGATGGGCGAGATGCCCCATCCACGAGCAAAACCTGAATGAGGCAGCCCCAAGTGGTTCAGGCGGCACCGCCTCGCCCGGTCCCGCTCCCGGCCTGATCGCTCCACGATGAGCCTTCCCGCCTCGCCAGATCTGACGAGCAAGATGAAAGCGCGGCTCGCCGAGGCTCCCGCGAGGCCGCCTTCAGCGCCGGGGACACGTCGTGGGCGCCGACCCGACGATCCACTACGGCCACGTGGCCGCCCCCGCAGGCGAGCAGATCAAACGGGCCGGGGAGCGGTCGGAAAGCAGGCCAGTCGCCCGGCCGGACTTGAAAGGCAACGCTTCTCCCGGCAGATCAGAGCCCCGGTGCACGAGCTGGGCCCGAGAGCTTCCAGCTCACGCCGGGGACCCTGGCTCTGCAGAACGAGGCCTCGTCGCTGCCTTTCATCATGAGGAGAGCGGAGGTGGGATTTCTCTTTTTCTAGGGCGGCTTTGAACAGAAATCATTTGGGGAGCCCCGCCGGGACCCGGGAGCAGCGGGACTGCCCGGAGGAGCACGTGCCGCAGGCCGGGAGCACGGAGGCAGGCGGGCCCGGGCAGGGGCTCGGGGCCTGTCGCGGTCACCGGGAGCTTTGACGTCAAACGGGGCCGGAGGGAGGCCGCTGGGCCTCGCCTCCTTGCACGGGGCAGGCGGGGGCAGAGGTAGCTTGCTGCCACCGCGTCCGCCTCGGGGCCC
Organism: Crocodylus siamensis; assembly: GCF_052110815.1. NCBI lineage: Eukaryota > Metazoa > Chordata > Crocodylia > Crocodylidae > Crocodylus > Crocodylus siamensis. The sequence continues at coordinate 1,938,448 of NC_143403.1, read as the reverse complement.
CCGGTTGGGCCGCGTTCGCACGCAACACCCGCTTGTCCCCGTGGGACTGACCCGGCCCTCTGACCAAAGGCTTCCTCAGTCCAGATGTGCCACGGGCCGGGTTTCGTTTCCACGGCGGGCGTTTGAAGGGACCCGAACAATAGGAAACCTGGTTTTTTGCAGAGACGCTGCTGAGGAAGTGGGCGTGAACCCGGGAAGCGGTGCCATTTGAGAGAGGATGCTCTCAATCGCGCTTCAATAGGAAAGACGTCCGATTCAAATGCCTCTCTCCTGCTGCAGAGCGAGCTTTGAAGGGACGTGAAAGGAAGCTGCTTTCTGTGAGCCGGCTAGCAAAATAACAAGCCTGATCTCTCTCGGCCTCCAGCAGCTAGCAAAAAAGCAGGCAGGAAACTGCAGCCTATCATAATTGCTGCGTGGACCGCACACCGCAAATCCCTGATGAATTGGAGTTGTCAGACAAGCGCTTTTAAAGAGGCAGCGCCTGCCCCTCCCTGCCTGTCCAGCCGGTCCCTGCTTCTCGCACGCGGCTCCGCAGCTCTCCCAGGGCACGAGCTCTCGTGTCCCAGGGTCCCAGACCCCGACGACGAGAGCTCAGACCCCTGGCCCACTCACCGGTCCCACGGCTGGTGCAGGCCAGCAGCTTTTTGGACATTTACAGACATCAGAAACTATGCTTTTGACTACCCCAGGCCTGCCGTCGCCCCGGTGTAAGTCAGAACCAGCCACAGCGCCCAGTGCTGCCCAGTAACCTCCCAGCGGCGCTTGGAGCTCTGCGAATATTCGAGCTGGCAGGGGTGCGCCCCTGCGAACAAGGACAGCCCCAGCCCGTCCCCTTCACACGGAGAGGCCGGGCAACGTCCAAGCTGGCAGTGCGTCAGGCCACGAAGGCAGCAGGAAAAGAGGAGGGAAATGTCATCAGAAGGAATCAAAGCCCCCGAGGCTTTAATAATACACGGCTCTTCTCTAGCACCTTTGATAGAGCAAGTGCAGCCTCAGGCACCAGCCTGGCTCTGCAAGGTCCCAGGGAATTCAGAGCTCACTCCCTTTGCAGTGGGGAGGGCGAAACCTGGAGTGATTAAGTAACCCGCAGGCACAGGAAGCCTGTGTGGGTGCTGGGAGCGGGGCCAGTCTCCTGGAAGCCAGCCATCTACCGCAGCTCAACCGCCTTGTCCTTCCCTCTGAGATGCCCTTGCATTTCTTCTGCCCAGGCCGGCTGACGCGGCAAGCTCCTGCCCGCTCAGCCAACCCTCCTCAACTGCCCATCTCCACCCCGCCAAGGGGCATGCGCTGCCAGCCCTCCGGTCACGGTCCGGCACCCGGCCCTGCTTATGGCATCACTTAATGCCTTGACAGGTCCCCGCCAGGTCTGCTGGAAATGGAAGACCTGGCTTCCAGCCCTGGGCTACGCTGGCCCCTTTTCATAGCACTCTCTCACCCACGTAGCATCACAAGGCTTGCTGGCACGGCAGGAGGGCGTAGAGAAGTCTGCCCGGAAGGGGCCTGTGGAGGTCATGAAGTCCAACCCCTTCTCAAGGCAGGATCAGCCCTATCTGAACGATCCGAGTGTTTGAATAATCTACTGGCAGACTATCTTTGGGTGAACCTCATCTCTTTGATTAGACCGACTCACATAGTTGGAAGTAAAAGATATCAGGTTTACCCAAAGAACCTTGTCTGCCCATGTCCTTAGCCCAGCATGGGTACAACCTCCACCCCTGAATAATCTACTAAAACCACACAAAAATCCCTACAAGGCACACTGCTCCCGAACACCAAGACCCCTCCAAGTGGTCCCAGGCAAAGCTGCGGGGACGAGGCTCTAGCCAAGATCGGGGCCCCTTGTCCTGGGCACGGCCTGCGCACGTTGTGAGACACAGCCGAACAACTTAGCGTGGCCAGAGGACGGCTGGAAGGGAACAGGGAAACGACTCGCCTGAGGTCACGACAGGACGGGGTGGATGTGAGAGGAGAACCCGCATCTCCTGCCTCCCAGTCCAATGCCTTTGCCGTTAGAGCAGCCAGACTCCAAGCATCCCTTCCAATCTGCGAGCAGCTCTTCACCTGACCAGCTGTGCTTCTTCCGCTAAATGCTAGTGGGGAGTCATTCCCTTTTTCTCTGTGTGCACTGGCTCTGTTTTTCCTGAGAGCATGAACAATGCGACACCTGCAGCGGGCTTCTTGTGAACAGGACAGGAGCATGGTGGTCACCCCTGGGCTACGGACATGCCTCCCAGCGTGGTTCTTTGGTTAACACCGGTGGCTCCCAGGGCTCCTGAGCTAGCCAGGGCTGTCACGGTGCTCGGCCGTGCTGTCTCGCAGCTCTGCACCTGCTTCCACAGATCCAAGTCACGCATTTTCTCTGCTTTCCTAGCATCTCCCCAGGACGGAGACTTGCATGCCAACGAGCTCAGACAGAGGAGTCAGGGGGAAGAGGGCGAGTACCCAAGGTGGTGGGGTTGCCTTTAGGATGTAGCCCTGCCTCTCTCAGGCAGCCCCTGGGCTCTCAGCAGTGCCTGGAAGCGTAGGGAGGGGTGATGACAGTGGACCGCATTTAACTGGGAAGCCATCACCTTTCCTTTCTGGCACAGACTCCACAGCAGTCCACACCTCAGCAGACAGCCACAAGGTGCTTGGCTTGAGGTTGCTGAAGCCCCAGGGCATGCCAAATGCATTTAAGACATCCCAGGGCCAGACGACAGTCGCCCTGGGGTTTGTAGGCAGAGCTCTTCCTTTTTCCTTCCAGGTCCAGCTCAGGATACTGCCTTTGTCTTGGATCCTGACTGTCAGATCACTTCCTTATAAACCCTGCCTGTGGCAGCTGAGGCTGCTATGAGCACAGTAAGGATGCATGCTGTGCTGTAGCTATCATCTGTTCGCTTGCAGACAAGTCAGACACTTCCCTTAGCGCATGGGGGAGGCAACCTAGTGCCAGGAGGCAGAAAAGGCTGAAGCACTCAGTGCCTTTTCCACCTCCTTCTTCACAAGCAAGGTCAGCTCCCAGACTGCTGCACCCGGCAGCACAGCTGGGGCAGGAGGTGAGCAGCCAACATTGGCAAAAGAACTGGTTGGGAAAGCTGGATGTGTACAAGTCCGTGGAGCCGGACAGGATGCACCCGAGGGTGCTGAGTTGGCTGATAGGATTGCAGAGCTGCTGGCCATTATCTTTGAAAACTCATGGCAGTTAGGAGAGGTCCCGGATGATTGGAAAAAGAGGAAATACAGTGCCCATCTTTAAGAAAGAGAAGGAGGAGGATCCAGGCAACTACAGACTGGTCAGCCTCATCTCAGTCCCTGGAAAAATCATGAAGCAGGTCCTCAAGGAATCCACTTCTAAGCTCTTGGGGGAGAAGGTGATTAGGAGCAGTCAGCATGGATTCATCATGCTTGACCAACCTGATTGCCTCCTGGTGGTGCGGATGCGAGAAGAGCAGTGGATGTGATATACCTTGACTTTAGCAAGGCTTTTGATACTGTCCCCGCAGCACTCTCACAAGAAAGCTACAGAAGTCTGGGTTGGATGAATGGACTGTCAGGTGGATAGAAAACAGACCGGATGGCTCAACTCGGAGGTACCAAGTGGAGTACCTCAGGTGTCGGTCCTGGGGCTGGTTTTGTTCAATATGTTCATCAGTGACCTGGAAGATGGCAATAGAGCGCACCTTCAGCAAACTTGCAGATGACACCAAGCTTGGGGGACTAGTAGATACACTGGAGGGTAGGGCTAGGATTCAGAGAGGCCTTGACAAATTGGAGGATTGCGCCAAAATCAATCTTATGAGTTCAGTAAGGACGAGTGCAAAGTCCTGCACTTAGGAGGGTGCAGGCTGGGGGTGACTGGCTGGGCAGCAGCTCTGCAGAAAAGGACTTGGGGGTGACAGGGGACTCTGGAATGGACTCCCAAGTGAAGCGGTGCTTCCTCCTACTTTGGGGGGTCTTCAAGAGGATATTTGGCCGGGTTGTTATGACTCCACACTCGTGCCTTCTGACCCTAAGCACTATGAAACTATAAGCTGAACAGGAGCCAGCAGTGTGCCCTTGCTGCCAAGGCTAATGGCATCCCGGGCTGCATTGGTAGGAGTGTTCCCAGCAGGTCAAGTGATTCTTCCCCTCTACTCAGCACTGGGGAGGCCAGAGTCCTGTGTCCAGTTTTGGGCTCCTCACTACAGAAAGGATGAGGACAAATTGGAGACAGTCCAGTGGAGGGCAATGAAAATGTTTAGGGGTCTGGGCGATGACTTATGAGAGGCTGAGGGAATTGGCCTTTAGTCTGGTAAAGAGAAGACTGGGGGGGGGGGGACTGAATAGCAGCCTTCAGCTTCCTACAGGGGGTCGTAAAGAGGATGGAGCTGGGCTGTTCTCAGTGGGGCAGATGGCAGGACAAGGAGCAATGGGGTCAAGCTGCAGCAAGGGGAGTTGAGGTTCGATATTAGGAAAAACATTCTCACGAGAAGGGCAGTAAAGCACTGGAACAGGTGACCCAGAGAGGTGGTGGGTCAGTGCTCAGCGTCTCCAGCTCAAAGATGAGAGAACTTCAGGTTCTGTCTCCACTAAGTTTTCTGTCAGCTGCTATCAGTGCTGGGAGGGTGTTTGCCCCAAGATCAGAAGGAAAGACAGTAGTAGAAACAAGCAGCCACTCTCAGAGCTGCTTCCTACCTATGCCAGCCTGGCTGTATCCACAGTAGAGAACAGTGCCGATGCACATGCCACGGTTTCTGAATCACGGACATTTCCGATTTGGTCCCACGTGAGCAATGGGCAGCCCGGCTCTGGCTGCCTCGTCTCTTCCTGAGCACTTTTGGATACAAGGCAGAAAGCTGTCTTTGGTTTAATTGCCATCTGCTACCAGGATGGATGGTGAAACTCTGCCAAACGCTCTCAGAAGAGCACTCACTCCACAAACTGCCCAACAGGCCTCACAATTTCATTTCCTCTCAGAGCAAATGTCCTCTTCCTGGCCCCAACTCATCACATGATCTTGGGAAATAGGTGGCTTCGGACAACAAATCCCATGGATTTGCAATGAGACTCATTTAGTGAGATTACTAAGGCACGTGACAAGCCTCGCCTTGATGTCCATGCCTCCGTTTCCCCACCTGTCCAAAACGAGCGAGTCCGAGAAAGCCAGTAAAAGACAATGAGCTTACACTGAAGAGTCCACACCAGCTCTTGGCAGGTTGCTTTATTTATGGGTAAAGGTACAAGGCGTGAACACAGCACACGTGTGGGGACTGACACACAGGCAGCTACAGTCAAAGCAGCATCCACGCTCAATATCACACCAAATTCCTTGGGGTTATTCTTTACTCTCAACTGCAATGTTCACCATGGATCCCGCCTCACAGGTTTTCCCTTTAAATCTAGCCAAGCGGATGGGGGGCAACAGAGGTGGAGATGTGACTGACAGATAGAGAGCACGAGCTTTGCTGAACCCAAGCTCACTCCACTGGATGCTGCAAAAGGATGTGCAAAAATCAGAGGGACGAGGGGGGCACAGCTGTGGTGGATGGAGACTGCCCCTTGTGCCAAGGCAACCCAAGGACCTCTCTCTCCACCAACACGCATCGCAGCGCGGGCGGATCTGCATCTCCGAAACGGAGAGTGGCAGGTGGCGAGATGCATCATCACGTACAAAACATCATGTACTTTCCTCCCATTCAAAATAAACTAGAAGCCTGACTAATACGCCAGGGGCCTGCAGCTAGATTATTTGGTTTACTTATAGCCCAGGGGCAGGCAATTACTTTGGGCGGAGAGCAGCTGAGTTTTGGGGAGCCATCAAGGGCTGTACAACGGGTAGCCAGGGGCAAACAGATGTTTTCTAAATGTTTTTAGGGTCCCGCAGGCTGCGTTTTGCCCACCCCCAACTTGTAGAGAAGTAAGAGCCCGCCTGGGGCATCCACCTCACAACCAGGCCGATGCATACCAAGGCCCTGCCCCTCCCCCATGCCCTAGGGGGCTATAAAACCCCGGGGGCGGCAGGAGTGCCCCCTCCCCCCCGCCACCATGCCCCCGTGGCCGCCGCTCCTCCTCGCACTGCTCGTGGCCTCGTGCGTGGCGCGGCAGGGCGGCGGCGGCGGCGGGGGGGAGGCGCCGCACGAGGTCCGGAGCCGCGCGCTGAAGGTCGGCATCATCTGCGCGCTGGGGGCGCTGGTGATGCTGAGCAACGGGGCCGTGCTGGCCGTGGCGGCCTCGGCGGTGTCGGGCTGGAGCCGCAGCAGCCGCATGGTGTTGTTGTCGCTGGCGGCGGCCGACGCGGCGCTGGCGCTGCTGGTGGTGCCGCTCAACCTGTACGGCGGCCTGGTGCAGGCCGCGGCCGAGCCCCGGGGTGGAGTGGCGGCGAGCACCGGGGGCGGCCGGGGCGCCGCACCACGCGAGGCCGAGGCTCCGGGAGCGGCCTACCCGGAAGCGTACTGCCGGGCCGTGGCCTACATCACTTCCAGCGTGTTCGGCGCGGCGCTCTTTTCGCTGGCGGTCGTGTCGCTGGAGCGCTACATCGCTGTCTTCTTCCCGCTGCGCTACGGGTGCCTGCTGCGGCCACGCCGCGTCGCGCTGCTCATCGCGGCCGCCTGGCTGGGCCCGGCCCTGCTGCTGCTGCCCGTGGCGCTGCCGGGCCGCGCCGCCGTGCTGCGCGTGCGCTTCTCCTCGGCCGCGCTGCTCTGCGAGCCCGACTACGCCTCCAATGCCGCCTACTCCACACTGCTGGCCGCTGCCATCTTTTGTCCCGCCGCGGCCACCGTCACCTTCGCCAACCTGCGCCTCTGGCAGGCGGCGCGCTCGCAGCGCAGGCGGGGGGCGGGGCTCCGGAGGCTCCGCCCCCGGCGGCTGGACGCCGCCTCCCGGGTCCTGGCGCCCGTCGTGATCGCCTTCTACGTCTGCTGGGCGCCCTGCATGGGCACCATCCTCTACAACGGTATGGGGGGCGGGGATGGGGGATGCTGGGGATGGCGATACTGGGGGGGATGGGGGTACTGGGGGGTGGGATGAGGATACTGGGGGGGATGGGGTGGAGATGGGGGTACTGGGGGGTGGGATGAGGACACTGGGGGGGATGGGGTGGAGATGGGGGTACTGGGGGGGTGGGATGAGGACACTGGGGGGGATGGGGGTACTGGGGGGGTGGGATGAGGACACTGGGGGGGATGGGGTGGAGATGGGGGTACTGGGGGGTGGGATGAGGACACTGGGGGGGATGGGGTGGAGATGGGGGTACTGGGGGGGTGGGATGAGGACACTGGGGGGGATGGGGTGGAGATGGGGGTACTGGGGGGGTGGGACGAGGACACTGGGGGGATGGGGTGGAGATGGGGGTACTGGGGGGTGGGATGAGGACACGGGGGGATGGGGTGGAGATGGGGGTACTGGGGGGTGGGATGAGGACACTGGGGGGATGGGGTGGAGATGGGGGTACTGGGGGGTGGGATGAGGGTACTGGGGGGGTGGGATGAGGACACTGGGGGGGATGGGGTGGAGATGGGGGTACTGGGGGGTGGGATGAGGACACGGGGGGGATGGGGTGGAGTGGGTGGGGAGGCCCCGGGAAGTGATGGTGATACTGGGAGGTGACAGGGCGGGGGCTGGGGGCTGTGGGGGGGTGCCGGGGATACTGGGAGGTGGTGAGGTGGAGGGTGCTGGGCCCCGCAGGAGAGTTCAGCACCTGCCCTGGTTGCAGCGAGTGGCACGGGCTGCCCCTGGCCGGGAGGGGCACGCCCAGAGCCCCCCGGCGGTGCGCGCTGCCCCGTGCGGTGCTGCTCCCGGGGCAGGCGCCTGGCAGAGGGGGAGCCGCCCGCAGGGGGAAGCAGGCGCTTGGCAGGTCGGGCTGCACCCTGGGGTGCTCCCGTTCGCGCTGCTCGGTGCCGGGGGGCGCTGGGGCGAGCCGGGAGCCGTGCGCTGGCCTGCGCGGGCTGGTGGGGGCCCGCCTCCCGGCCGTGTGGGAGTCACCGACCTCTCTCCCCAGCCCTCACGGGAGACCGTGTCCCCGAGTGGGTGGAGTTCGTGGCCCTGTGGCTGCCTATTGGGAGCGGCTTCCTCAACTGCTTCGTCTACTTCTGGACCAACCGGAGCTTCCGGCACAAGTGGCAGAGGCTCACGCGGGAGCTCTGCGGGCCCTGCCGGGGGGCCGGGGGGCAGCCGGGGCCCTGCACCCTCAGCGCCGCAGTGGAGAGGCGCGACGGGCAGCCGGGCTTCTCCCCGGAGCCTTCTGCCAGCATCCTCTTGCCCCCGGAGGCGCGGACCGCGCTGTAGGCTGCTCGGGTACCCGTGGACGGCTGCGGCCAGCGGGGCTGTCTTGGCCCGGGGCTGCAAGTGGAGGGGACGTGAGCATTTGACATGGTGGGAACAGGGCTCCCGTACCTGGCGCTGCCCCGGGCCGGGGGGCACGCTCTCTCCTCCCGCAGCACTCCCAGTTGCTACCGCTCAGTGGGGCATCGCTCTTCTCCGTGCACCAGGCTAAGATCCTGCCATCGCCCCCTGCCCTCTGGGGCCATGAGCACTGGAGGAGCCAGGCCCACTCCGGGCCTTTGGAGCGAGCTCTGCCGCCCTGCAGCATCCTGGTGTCCCCCCGCCACTGTTTTACCTGCCGGTTCCCGCGGTCTTTTAGAGGCGCTTTTAGTTCAGCAGGAATCATGCTTGCTGCATCTGAGCAGCCTGGGAGGGATGAAGCAGTGTCCTTGGAGCCCGCACCCCGGACCAGTGCCCAGCTGGCTGCCCGCAGCCCCCTCTAAGGTCTGCCTGGGGGTCCCTGCTGGGAGGAATGACCCCTGCTGCAGACATTGCCTTCCCGCACTTCGCTGGCTGCTCCCCAGTTGCTCGTCTGGAAGTGAACAGGGCTGTTAACAGCAGGAGCTCCAGAGACGCTTTCTCCCCACGTTTGAGGGAGAAACCTGGGACCTGGGAATGGACCTACCGGACTATGGGATGGCAGCAATGCCTGCCACAGCTTGTCTGCTCTCTTGCAAGGCGACTTCTTCCCCCAGCCTCGTCGAGAGAGGGGACAGGGACTGTGACTCTCCCTCTGCTGTGACCTGTCAGGGGTGCCTGGAGGCTGCAGCGATCGGCTCTAGGAAGTGACTGCAGCCAGGGGAAGATGAGCGCAGAGCCTGCCCAGTGGGCAATGAACCCAGCCTGCTTCGCAGGCACCTGCTTTTGTTGCCTTAGCTCTTATCTGGGGCTGGCTGGAGCTCAGGGCTCCTCATCCTCTCCCTTCCCCCTTGCACGGAGCTGGGGGCAGATGATTTAACAGTGACTCAATGTAAATAAAGATGTAATTGCTTTCAGTTGGCTGGATGTGTTCCTGAGTGGTGCCTGTGTCCCTCCCAGGGGTCTGGAAGCAGCCCTGGGGCCTCGGGCCCAGAACTTGCGGGTTGGAGGGACAGGGAGAGGCGGGGCTGGAGCTTCACGGGGAGCAAGGCCATGGCCTTTACTGCTTGCGCTTGCACAAGCTTGTTTACTGCTCTGGTGTGGTGCGGGGCGGAGGGGAGGGTCTGGCTGCGCTCCCAGCCTCCCCGGTGGCCACAGGCCCTGGGTGAGGGGAGGGGGCACGCGCTCTAACATGTGCACAGTCCCAGTGCTTGGGGGGCCTGTTCCCAGGGAGCCGGGGCGTGCGTACGGCCCTGCCCTGGCTGAAATTAAGGAGCTGGCTGCAGTGTCCGTTCCGTTGAGCTTTATTGTCTGCAGCACATTCACAAGCAGCTTCCCCCAACCCCAAGCTGGCAATAATTACCCACTCCCCTTGCATAACAACCAGACACGGCCAAATAAATTAGATGAGGGAGGTGGCAGCAGTTTCAAGGGGAGACACCCCAGGCTCTGCTGTCCCGATCCCTCCAGCTTATACATCGATGCTCCAGGAGGGCTGCCAGGGCGGGTGTCTGCTCCGGCTTCTCTGCTCCGACGCAGGCAGCCGCTTGCGGGTGACAAGCCAGCGCAGTTGCACTAAGCGGCCCCCTACCTGCTCCCCCTGGGTCTTTCCTTCCCCTTTCAGTCAGTCCCCCCCACAGTAGGGCTTTGAGTAATGGCAGGTTGCAAAAGCTGGGCAGGAAAAGAGCAACACCTGCATCCGGCCACCCCAGTCTGGGCGGAAGGGGATGCCCATGCTCTTTGGCAGAGAGGAGGAGATGGCAGTCTTGGCTTCCAGCACTGGGACCCGTGCGCCTCATCCACTCTCCATCCCTCGGCCGGAGCACTCGCGTGCCCAGGGCTGAGCTTGGCACAGCCCAGGGTGCTGCCTGCGGCTGGCAGGGGCCAGCCAAGCCTGGGGCAGCGCCCTGAGAGAAGCCAAGTGTCAGTCCTGGAGTCGCAGCTCGGGCAGGGCCCGTGGCCAGCTCCCCCTTGCCCCCCAGCCCCGCTCAGACCAGCGGCCAGTGGAGGCGCAGGCTGGAGTGCCGCATCTTCTCCTGGTAGGCCCTGTTGAAGAAGGCGTTCTGCAGGGGTGTGAAGTGGTCCCGCCAGTCGCCCACGATCCCTGCGAGGGAGGGGAGAGGCGGGGGTGAGGGTGGCCGGCCACATGGGATGAGGGAAGCCCGGCTTGCTTCCTGGGCACACGCGGCCTGGCCGGAAGGAACGGGGGCTGAAGACGGGCTGTGCTGCCAGCAAGACCCCCAAGATGGCCCCCGGACGGCACAGCGGGGCAGACCTGGGGCGCAGCGAGCAGAGCTGGCGAGGCCGGGGGGTGATTTGGGATGAAGGGAGCCCCCCGCCCCTGCTGCCATCGGTCCTACCTTTGCGCATGAACTGCCCCTTGCTGTGGTCCAGGATGTCGCAGGACACGAGCGTGTAGTTCACCATGGCGTTCTTCTGCATGGCCGAGAAGCTGCTGTGCTGCTGGATGGCGCTGACCTCCTCCGGCCGCAGGGCACAGCCCAGGAAGGCTGCCAGCTCCTTGATGGCGTGCCCCAGGTCCTGGAGGAGCAGGGCACGGTCAGGGAAGCCCCTCTGCTGCCCCGAGTGCAGCTGCCTCCAGCCACGGTGCCCAAGCCGGGGCTCCTCCACCGATGCCCCTGGCAGGAGGCAGCACTGGGCAGGGGCGTCCCTTCCAAGTCCTCGAGGACAACTCACCCGGTGCAGGTCCTCGTAGGTGATGTAGAAGAGGTCCAGCTCGCTGCGCTGGCTCAGCCAGCCCTCCACGTGGTCGAACCAGGAGCCATATTGCACTGCAGGGAGGTGGAGGTCAGACTCGCCAGCCCCCACATGCCCAAGAGCCGGGGACAGCACCGGGTTTGTAGCACCCCTGTGCCCCCTGCCAGCCTGGGGGTGCCTGGAGCTCCCCAGCTCTCGGCATCACTGCTGCCCCCGAGCCCCGCATGTGGTGTGGGCAGAGCCGGGCAGCCAGAGCCAGGAGCCCGGGCTGTGATGCCTGCCGGTGGGGGTCTGTGCAGGACCGGGAAGGTGCCCGCCCACCTGTGCCATTCAGGAACTGCATGAGGAAGTCCTCGAAGGAGCTGGGCTCGGGCAGGAACTTGGCCATCTTGTGGAAGTGGTAGAAGGAGACCACGATGTCCTTGGGGTTCCTGGCCACGTAGATCACCTGTGGCAGGGCAGACGTGGCGTCAGGCATGGCACAGCAATGCCAACCTGCCCCACTCCCAGCCCCGGCCCTCCAGGGGCACGGGTGACCCCCTCCGCACCAGGCCCTTGGGACACCCATGCGGTATCTGCTCCCTGTTGCAAGGAAGTGCAAGGAAAACCCCATGGTGATGGTGCTGGGGGCAGGAAAGCCCCTGCTCAGTGGAGCAGCCCCGTCCCTCGGGGCTGCTGGAGGACACATAGCCTGGGCGCCGGCATGGCTAGGGCTGGGGATGTGGATGGGGCTGTGCCAACCCCGCTCGGGGTCAGACTGATGCCACTTTTGGGGGTCAGGAAGGGATTTTTCCCCTTGGTCGCACTGGTCCAGACCAGGGGTTGTGCACCTCGGCACCTCGGCACCGTGCATTAGCGACCTTCGACAGCTGGGGCAGGGGCAGGTGCAATGCCTTGTGCTGTCTCAGGGCTGACGGCGGTTTTACCAAGAGTTTAGATGCTGGCCTGGTTCGCACAGGGCTGCTCCCTTCTCCGGCAGGGGCTGGCCGGCGCTCCAGGCACCCACACCCCCCGGAGCAGGCAGCCGCCCCGCGCAGGACGGGGGTCTGGCACTCACCTTGGCCTTGGCTTTCTTGAGGGCGGGGGCCAGGACGTGGCAGGGGAGGTGGGTGGTGATGATCCGGGGCTCCCTGCCCGCCTGCATCATGTCCTTGAAGTAGATGTGCTCCAGCCAGGGCGCCCGGGCCCAGTTGGGGACGGTCTTGGCCAGCTGGCCGTCCCCCTTGCTGTACATCAGCGTCAGGATCTCCTGCATCCACGTGGTGCCTGTGGGGCAGGGGAGCGGCTCGGTCACCCCCGGCCTTATCAGGCCCCTGCAGGGCTGGGTGGGAGCACGGAGGAGCCAGGAAGGCTGGGGGGCCCAGGGCGGAGCTGGCTGGCCGGGCTCCCCGCCGGCGGGACAGCAGGACAGCTCCCAGCTGCCGCGGAGCCGGGCCAAGCCACGTCCGCAGCCCCGGCTGGACGCGGCGGGCCCCCCGCCCTGCCCCCCGGCTCCCGCTCCCGCTCCGTGCAGCCCCGGGCGCCCCCCAGCTCGGCTGCCCGCCGCCATGTGCCGGGACCGGCCGGGGGGCTGCCCCCACACCCCTCCCCGGGGCCCGGGAGGGGACAGCCGGGCGGGGCGAGGGCGGCCCCCCCGCGCCCCTGCGTATTCCCCGTGGCGCCTCCGCGGGCCGCGCCCGGGGCAGGGGCAGGGGCAGGGGCGGGGGGCGAGGGCACAGCGGCGGCCGCGGGGCCGGCTCGGGCAGCGCTCCCGCCCCCCGCCCCCGCCCCGGGCCGGACCGGAGCGCGCAGAGCCCGGGGGCCGCCCTCGCCCCGCCGCCCGCCGCCCGCGCTCACCGGACTTGGGGTAGGTGGCGACGACCACGTCGCCGGCCCGGAACGGGAAGGCGGCGGCCGCGTGCAAGGACTCCTGCGTGTGCAGGTGCCCGGGCAGGGCGATGCCCGCGAAGTGCTCCGTCACCTCCATCCTGTCCATGCCCCGCGACTCGGCTGGCCCCGGCCCGGGACTTTAAATAGCCGCAGAAAGAGGAACCTCCCTGCCCCACTCCCCGCCAATGCCTGGCGGGGGCCGGGGAAGGAGGGGCCGGAGCCGCGCGAGCTGTCCCAGGGCCTGGGGGCGGCGGGGTCTCGGGCTCGCGTGGCCCGTGTCCCCCACGCAGCCCCGGCCGCGGGGCGGGCTGACGGGGGGGTAAAAGCAGGAGGGCCATGGCGGTCCGGGACTGGCCTCTGCCCCCGGGGCAAAGAAAAGGGCTGCGGGGGTGAGATGGGGGTGCGGGGCCCCCCGGGGGGGTTCAGAGCCTGCCGCGAACTGGAGGGGACCCACCCCCAGCACCTTGCCCCGCCTGCCCCATCCGTCGGTCTCAGCGCCCAGTTTGGGGCCTGGCCCCACAGCTGCCCGCAGCCCCCAAAGAGGCGCCTGCCGGCCAGCACCACGGCTGGATCCCCACCCGCCCGGGCCTCCTCTCTCTCTGAACTTTCTTTGACTAGTCAAATACCTCACCCGAGCTCAGTCATTTGACTGCCAAATACTGCCGGTATTTGCACGCAAAACAAATTGGCAGTAGGTCCTCCAATACCTAGGAAAAGCACAACTTTTCCATTAAGAAATGCATCCAAAATGGGAAAAAAAATCATATTTCTGTTGAGACAACTACAGAAAAAATGTAGGGTTTGGTTGGGTTGGGTTTTTTTTGTAACATTGCTGTAACCTTTAGTCGGTTTAGAAAAGTATGCAAGCTCTTGCCCGATGTACCGACCCCATTTGTCAATGTTATTTATTAACAAAGCCAATTTAGCAAGCAGCCTAGCTGTGGCCTGAAGGCGCCCGGCAGCAGAGAGGGGTCGTGCAGCCACACCGCTGCCTGGGGCCGGGGCCTGGGGCCAGGCCCGGAGGAGAGCCCCCCGGTCTTCCCCTTCTCCGACAGCAGCGCGGCAGGCTGGTGTTTCTCCACCTGCTCAGTACTTTCCCGCGCTCCCGGCTGCTTTCACACTCAGTCAGGGCCGTTGTGCACGGCGCGCGGAGCAGACTCAGCCAAGGAGCCTTTCCAGGAAACTGTGGGACGCCGCTCGACGCTTTGAACACCTCGCACCGTGCCCCGTGTTTGTACGCTGGTAGGTGTGCAAACGCATGCACAGGATTGATCTCAGCTGGGAGCTCCGAGTACGAAAGCCTTTGCTCTGGTGTTCCGCCCTCGTCAGAAGGCAAGCGAAAGCTCGGAGCTGGCCTTGGCCAAGGGGAGCCTGGACGCGAATAAGCAGGGAGTCTACTGAAAGTGAAGACCACTGGCCTGGAGCTTCCCCTTCGCCTGCAGCGTCAGGGAAGTTTCTCAGAAAACGTTTTTTTTCCCAGCCAATTCTGAGAACTTGCTCCAAATTTCCAAAGCAGGTGTCTCCTGTTTGTCTCCTCGGCAGATCCCGGATGGGCCAGGGCCAGCTTTCTGTCACTGGAACGGCTGCGCGCAGTTATCGCAAACATTTCTGAAGTCACTTAGCCTGGTTTTTCTGTGACACCTTAATGCGCATTGACGTGCACATGGCAGGCATGAGTGATCACAGCATCGTAAGTGAGCTGCAGGGGCCGTCTCTAGTCCGGCCCCTGCTTGGGGGAGCATCATCGCTCTCCCAACCGTCCGTTCCCTTTGCTACAAAGCCCTCAGGAAGGTCCAAGACCGGCACGCTAAGGGGCTAGCCGATTGCTGGATTGCGCTGGTTCCCTCCCGGGGCCCCCAAGCTGGTTTCCAGAGCAGCGTGAGCCTAGACGGCGTGCTACACGCCTCCCGGCGTCCTCCAACGCCTGCCTGGTCCTGTACCTCCAACACACTTCGGTGGACACCGGCTTCCAAAATACCATATTTACTGGCCTACCACATGCCCTCTAATAACACACACCTTGTTTTTGGAAGACAAAATAAAGGGGGGGAAAGACATTTCCTTTTACGGACCATTCAGAATCAGTCTACCTGTCCCGGAGGTGGGGCTGAAAAACGAGCAGGAGTTCCCGAGCATCATGGGAACACCTGGGGTTCCTGGTTGTTACAGGCCACAATCGCTGTTGACAATTTATGGCCGCAATAAGAGTAATTCTCCTCATCCCGAGGTCACTGCCACCTGATAGCAATGCTTGGAAGTCATTACCCGCCCAGACACAGCACGGCGGTGCCAGGAACCATGCATGTCACCGAAGAGCGAGGGGCCAGCGCCCCCCCGCCAAACCTGGGCAGAGCAGCGTGGGCGCGGGCACAGGTGGTGGGCAGCAGAGCAAGTGGCTGCTCCCCAAATCTCTACCATGCCTCCCACAGCTCCTGCACGGGGCGCGGGAGCCCTGGGCCAGCCCTCGGGAGGTGGGGAGCTCCTCCCCCGGAGAGGTGGGCAGGACAGGATGTGTCTGCACCTGGACTGGGCAGTGCCCGCTCCCTGGGGCAGGACCGAGCCTGGATGAGGGGTGGATGGTTGCTTCATAGCCCCCGGCAGGTTACTGATTTACCCTGGCAAGGCACGGGCCTACATCACCCGGGGAAACCCTTGCCCGGCACATTCGGGCACGGCCCAGTCCTCGGTGCTTCACTAGGACAGCAGGGACGTCCCGGGGGTGCCAGGCACCATGCTGCGGGGCTGCCTGCTCACGTCCTGCCTCGTGCTCGGGCTGGCGCAGCCGTTCCTGGACAGAGCTAAGAGCATCATGAACGACACGCCGGTGATTGACGGGTGAGCCACGGGGACGGTGCCACGCAGCCGCCTGTCCCCAGTGCCGGGGCCGCGTGGGCTGGGCAAGGAGCCCGTGCCAGCCCCTCCCCGCTCTCCAGAGCTCGGCTTCCCCCACGAAGGGCCTGGCCTAGGGAAGCCCGGGAGCCCGTGGGCTGGGAAAGTTCCCACCACCCCAGGAGCTCTCAGTTCCTACAAAACCCCCCGACAGAGAAAGCCCCTGACCATGGCATGCCCCGGGAAGCCCCCGTGCCGCACCCTGCTCGGCTGGGGAGCCCGAGGCCCGGGGCCTGGGAAGCGCTGAGCTCGCCGGACCAGGAGGGCTGCTAGGCACAGGGTGCGGGGAAGCCCGGTGCAGGCAGGGACGCCGGCCGGCCGCCACGGGGTCAAGGCGCTGCCCAGCGCACCCTGCTGCGCGCGGACCCCAAAAACCCCCCGGCTGAGCCGTTCCCGGCAGCGGGGCTGGGGCCCCCCCGGCCCCGCTGGTCCGTGGGGACCTACTGCCCTGCCTGGGGCTTGCCCGGACTCCCCCACGGTCCCGGGGGACCGTGACGCAGCCTCCCCTTCCTGCGACCGCAGCGACCGGGGGGGTCGTGCCACCCTGCCGCTGCCTTGGCTCTGCTCACAGCAGGGGCAAGAAGCCTCCCCGGGCCCCTGCACAAGCAAGGAGAGGGGTCGGCCTGAGCCCACCGAAGCCGAGGCCTTGCGAGCAGAGCCCCCCTTGCCGCTGGGTTACGTGGGGGGCACAAAGCAGCCGCAGACTGTGGCGTCAGTGGTGGCGGAGGGGAAGCCACAGCTCCCCGCCGCCACGGGGAAGGGGCGAGGGGACGTCAGAGGCGGGTGACGCAGGGAAGGAGGAAGTGCGAATATGCAACGGCCCCCCCCGGTGAGACGTTTCCTGACGGCGACTGCACAGTGCACCCCCCCTCGCTGGCCACGCGTGTGTGCCGGGCCGTGCGGTGGTATTCCCGCAGGGGGATGGCGGGCCCGGGCCCAGCTCCGTCCGCTTGGCCCCCTGCGCCCCCCACCCTTCTCCTGGCCACCTGCACCGTGCCGCCAAAGCTGCCCTGCCCCCCCAGCAGCCCCCGGCCGGATGCCTGCCCCGGGAGCAGGGCCTGGCAGGCGGGCAGGGGAGCGGGCCAGGCTGGGCGGCGCGAAGCAGACAGCGAGTCGGGCACTGGGCTGGGAGTCTCCAAGGCGTGGCGCAGGGGTTCCCTGCGGGGATCCCGCCGGCTGCCCAGAGCCTCCTCCCAGGCAAGAGAAACACCCAGGAAGAAACTCCCTGGCAGGTCCCAGCGCGGGCCGGCGCCGAGGCCGAGGGCGGGGGGCTGCAGAGGCGTGGGTCTCTTAGGGCAGGAGGGCCCCGGGGACGGGCCTCGAGCAGGCGCCTCGTGAGCCCTGGGCGCGGCCCCCACGGGCTCAGCCCCAAGGTCCCCGTCGCCTCCTGCGTCCGACGGCAGCAGAGAGCGGAGGCCGGGAAGGAGACCTGCGGCCTCCAGCCTTTGCGATCGAGGAAGTTCTCACGCAGAAGAGGTTTCCGCAACTCCCCCTGCCCGAATCCGGCCCGGCTCCCCCCATACCTGGGAGCCACGAGTCCCAGGCAGGAGTGACCTGCCGGGTGACCAAGACCTTCCTGGCGGTCCTTCTACCTGACCACTCGTGCTGTGACCCCTTGTTCTTGGATGGCGGAGAGCTGCAGTCGGGGGTGCAGGCAGGGAAGGGCCTTCCCCTTCCCCACCCGAGCTGGCACAAGCGCCGGACCCCCAGCCCCAAGCCACTGGCAGGTGTGCCAGCCGCCCCGGGCCTGGCCCAGGCATCGAGGGTGGGGCTTGCGTGCAGCGGGCGCAGGACGAGATAGCTGCAGCTGCAGGAAGGAACTGGGAGGTGCTGCAAACTCAGTCCTGGCAGGAGGCTGCGAGCTTCCCCACGGAGGGTCCTCACCCCAGCTGCGCAGTGGGGCCGCACCCCGCACAGCTGAGCCAGGCAGGGCTTCCCCTGGGGAGGGGGCAGGGATGGGACGCTGGACTGCTGTTCCCAGCCCCTCTGCTTCTGCCTAGGCACAACGACCTGCCCTGGCAGCTGCTGAGGAAGTTCAACAACCAGCTGGCCGTGGCGGAGGCCAACCTCACGCTGCTCGAGGGCACCCACACCAGCATCCCCAAGCTGCGCAGCGGGCATGTTGGGGGGCAGGTAGGCACCCAGTGCCCGGGCAGGGGGCAGGGGCTGAAGACAGGCGGGGGGGCCCCAACGCTCCCACGCTGCAGGGGCTGGCCCTGCACCCAGGCCCCCGGTTTCCCTTTCACTTCTTCCTCCCAGTCACGGGGCCCCTGCGAGCCAGGGACTGCCCCCAGCAGGGCGGCAGCCCCCACAGGGCAGTGGGGCTCTTCTCCCAGCCCCGGCCCCTGCCTCTGCCACTGCCTGCCAGGATGTCCCCGGGCAACTCACCCGACCTCCACTGCTCTGCGCTGCCCCTGGGCACGCAGGGTGGGTGCAGACGGGCGCAGGGGGTCCAGGCCTGCTGACGCTGCTCTCCCTCCAGTTCTGGGCAGCCTACGTGCCCTGCGACACGCAGAACAAGGACGCGGTGAGGCGCACGCTGGAGCAGATCGACGTCATCCACCGCATGTGCCTCATGTACCCCCAGGACTTCACCTGCGTCAGCAGCAGTGCAGGTGAGCGGGACACGCAGCGGGGCAGCTGGAAATGCCCCGTGCCCTGGAGGTCCTGCCTGTGGGTAGCACCTCCCTCCTGGGTGCCCCCTCTGCAAATTTTGGTCAGCGGCTGGGACCCGGGGGTCTGGCTTAGCCCCGCGTTGCTGGGGCTGGGCGCGGACCGGGGAGCCCTGCAGCAGGCCACGCCGTGCTTGCTTTGCAGGCGTGCGGGAGGCCTGGCAGGCAGGGCGGGTGGCCAGCCTCATCGGCATCGAGGGCGGCCACTCCATCGACAGCAGCCTGGGCGCCCTGCGCATGTTCTACCGCCTGGGCGTGCGCTACATGACGCTCACCCACAGCTGCAACACGCCCTGGTAAGGTGCCGCCGGCCCCACCGCGGACGGGCTGGCCAGCGGGGCTGAGGGGGGCAGCTAGCCTGCCCTTCCCTGGGCTGACGCGGGCACTGGCTGCGGCTGCAGGGCAGACAACTGGCTGGTGGACACGGAGCAGGAGCAGGCGGTGCACAACGGGCTGTCCGTATTCGGGAAGGTGAGCGAGGCAGGTCCTGGAGAGCAGGGAGCCGGCCCCAGCTAGGACACCGGGGCTCCCCTGCCCCGTGCAGTCCGTGCTGGAAGGGGCGGATGGGGGGTGCCGGGGGGCTGGCACCTGCGTGCAAGCGGCTTCTCCCGCAGCGCGTGGTCCTGGAGATGAACCGGCTGGGCATGATAGTGGACCTGGCCCACGTGTCGGTGAAGACCATGACAGATGTCCTGGAGATCTCCGAGGCTCCGGTCATCTTCAGCCACTCGTCGGCCTATGCGCTCTGTCCGCACCGGCGCAACGTGCCCGACGATGTCCTCCGCGTGGTGGTGAGCTGGGCTGCGCCGAGGCCCGGGAGGAGGGGAAGCAGCCCCTGCGAGGTGCCGTGGGTCCAGCCCCGGCTCCTGCATGCCCCAAGGCCCTCGGAGACCGGCTGCCCCGTCCCCTCCGCACAAGCCAAGGGGAGGGCCTGGCCCCGCTGCAGCAGTGCAGGATGGCAGCACCGTGCCAGGGGAAATGCAGGTCCCCGCAGCTGGCAGCCAACTGCGACCCTGGGAGTCAAACCCTGGGACTCTCCAGCCTCCCAGGCGAGGACCCCAGCACCTGCCAGTAGCTCCTGGGACTGGAGCAAAAGGGGCTTCTGTGCAGCGAGGGGTGGTGGATGCCCCCTGCAATGGGTGGCCCTAAGGGGACATGGGGCCCCTTGGGATGCTGGTCCCCAGGGGCCATGGGGCTCCACAACCTGGTGCCACACCTCCCCGGCAGGGCCAGAAGCGTGGTCTGGTGATGGTGAACTTCTACAACGACTACGTGTCCTGCAACCAGAACGCCAACCTCTCCCAGGTCGCAGGTCAGTGGGGCAGTGGCCGTGGGGCTCCCCCTCCCTGGGCTGGCGGGTGCCCTGCTCAGCCCCGCGCTCCCTGCTGCAGATCACCTGGATTACGTGAAGAAGCTTTCGGGTTACCAGGCCGTCGGCTTCGGCGGGGACTACGACGGGGTCCCCAGGTAAGGGGGGGGGGGGGGCCGGGAGAGGTGGCCACGGCTCTGGCGCAGGTTCACGGGGACGCAAGGGGAACTCCCCGCGGGGCTCCGCACTGCGCTCGTGGCCTGGCAGGGTGCCGCAGGGCCTGGAGGATGTGTCCAAATACCCGGAGCTGGTGGCCGAGCTGCTGCGGCGGAACTGGAACGAGACGGAGGTGCGAGCCGCCCTGGCCGAGAACCTGCTGCGGGTCTTCAAGGAGGTGGAGGACGTGAGTGCAAGAGGCGGCGGAGCCACCCCAGCCCCTGCAGCTCCCAGGGTCCCAACCCCCAGGCACTCGCTGCGCACTGAGCCCGACTGCCCCCTTCTCCCGCAGACGGGGACCAGGCTGTCGAAGGAGATGCCGCCTGCCGAAATACCCATCACGTTCGAGGAGCTGGGCGGGGAGTGCAGGACCCGCTACGGCTACCCCGGCAGCGCCAGCGTGCCCGGACTCCTGCCTGCCACCCTCGCTGTCCCGCTCCTCCGCGCCCTGCTCCAGTAGGATCCAGGGTCCAGCGCCCTCCGCCCCACCACGGCCAGGCCGCGTCCCCCAGGCCACCACCACCTGCAGGGGACATAGCTGGCTGCCGGCTGCCCCGAGGCCAGGCCCAGCAGAGAGGGGGCATTTCCATTGCCACGACCCACGGTAACGGGCTGTGCCATGGCCTCTGCTCACAGCCGCTCCTTCCTCCCACAGCCCCGGGTGCTCAGCCAACAGCCCGGCTGCTGCCTGCCCACCCATTCAGAGCATGGCATTGCTGCCAATAAACCCCCGTGCCCCCCTGCAGACTGCCTTTCATTTGGGGGGACTGAGCCCGACCGAACTGGGCTGCACCAACCTAAACCAGCGCCCCCCAGCCTTGCTGGGAGCCCAGCCTGGGCAGGATTGGGCCCTGGCTGCCATGCCAAAGCCCTCTCCCGGGAGCCTCCGAGTGAAGTCTTTCCGAGACGAAGGGCCAGGCACAGCCATGCCAGGGCCTGCCACATGCCAGCTGCTCTGTGGGACCTGCCTGCGCACCCTGCAGCCAATGGCCGTTGAACCATGGGGCGGCCGCCCCGGCCTTGCGCTCGCTTAGCTCGGGGTAAGAGCAGACAGACGGGGAGCAGGCCCACTGCTGCAGCGGCTGTGATGCAACAGCCCTGGAAGCAGGTGGAGCGAGTCCTGTGGCTGCTTTGGAGAGAAACCAGGGCTGATCATCCTATGCTTTGGGGCACTGCATCCGTACAGCGCCGAGCACTGGGCCTCACCTCTGCCAGAACACGCGCAGGACCCTGGCAGCAGGGACAGAGACGCTGCCCCAAGGGCCAGAGCCGGGGGTAGAGAGGAGCATTCAGCAATGCCAAGCAGTGTTGTTTACACCCCGAGGTGCTGCACAGCCATTAATCATTATCTCATTAATTGGCTAATCAATCATCTCCTTAGCAATTTCCTTTAACATTTAAAGAACAGCCTGTCTCTGCGGCGGGGGGCGGCAGCAGCAGCTGGAACGCAGGCCGGCGCGAGATTCATCTTCCTGTTGCCTTTGCAAGTTGGCTGAAGCACAGAGCCCCCTCACCCATCCCTGCCTGCCTGCCAAGCACCCGGGGAAAGAGCCGGCCCAGGCCCGCCAGCCTCCCCCGGCTCTGCTCCCACTGCCCGGGGGCACCGGGCACGGCTTGGAAACCTGCAGCCCAGTGCCGAGGCACGTGCCACGTCCTGGTCTCCCCCTGCTCCATCTCCCATCAGCGACACGTGGCTCAGCAGTGCCGCACGTGCTCTGGGAAGAGCTCCGCGGGCCTGCTCCTGCCTTGCGCGGCACCAGTGCGCTGGGCCCAGCCCCGGGCAGCAGTGGGAGGGTGCCATCAGCTCTACCCACCTGGGAGCCACCAGGGCAGGAGCGTGACCCCCTGGAGTAAGGATGTGAGGACTTTTCGCCCAGGGTCCGAGCAGCTGGGGAGTCTGGAGCTGAACACGAGTGGGGCCACAACCGGGGACTTGCCCCAAGCCACCGTGCACCCAAGTGCTTTAGAAACCCGACCCTGCCAGCTGCTTCCGTCCGCCTGACTGGGGCCGCAGCAGGACGGGGAAATGCTCCCTGCAAGCAAGGGGCTTGGCAATGCTCCCCACAAGTAGCAGCATGCAAGATGGTTGAGAAACCTGTCCTGAAAGGCATCTGGACCCGGGGCTGCGCTCTGCAGGTGCTCAGGCCCAGGCGTGGGGAGCAGCTCAGCCCTGGCAGGCTCAGCCCAGGCAGAAGGCTGCAGCGGGGAGCGGTTCCCTGGCCCAGGGCTCCCTCCGGCGACGCAGCCGGTTATAGCCGTGCCCACCGGGAGAAGACAGCCAAGCAGCAGGGCGGTCCCTACTTGGACCTGGCTGTGCTGGGCAGGGAAACGGGCTGCTCTTAAAAGCAAAGGATCCCCAAACCAGAGCTGAATCCACCAAGCCCGTTCCTCAGGGGCACCCACAGCCTGGGAACCCAGTACCATGGAGCAACAGTGATGAGCTGTCACCCAGTGGTCTGGTACACCCAGAGCCGCCCCCCCAAGTCCCCTGGAAAAGTAGCTTTTGCTTTGTGGAGGGAGCCTGGATGCCAGGAGCTCAGGGCTCGCACAGGTCCCCCTTTGCCCCCCAGACCTGAACAGCCCATGTGAGCACTGCTCCACCCAGCCACAAATGACCAGGCAGCCAGGCCCTGAGAGGCGACCTTCAAGGACAGGGGTTTTATTGAAAGCACAGGGAATCACAGGGTTTCAAAACAAAGGTGAACAAAACAGGCTTTTAAAAACAGCGAGCGTGGTGCCACCCCAGGAGCAAAGGGCCCCTGTGTGGGGGGCCGGGGCCCCCTCCCATCCTCATTGCACAGCACCAGGCAGGGAGCTACCGATGCCTGCGCAGGACAGAAGCCAGCCCGCTCCGTGCCTCCAGGCAGCAGGAGCCAGGGCCCAATCCATGCAGGGCCCTGCGCTGGTCAGGCTGCCCCAAGACACCCCAATAAGGGCATGCAGGGCAGCTCCGCTCCAGCGCAGTCCCCTGCTCTGCCCCCAGCCCAGGCCAGCAGAGGCCTGGACACCCAACATGTGACTGCCCCAGCCCCGACTCAACTAGTCCCTCGGCCTTTTTCTGGAGATGGAGCACAGCATCTCCAGGAAGGAAGATCTTCCCTCTGGCCATGCCCACACCTGTGCCCAAGGACTGCAGAGGAAAAAATTCCCAAGAGACTTCAGAGGTCTTTGTACACAGGGGCTGTACAAAGCAGCTCTGGCCTGCAGCAGAGGGAGGGACCAGGCAACGCCAGAGCTGAGCCCCCGAGGCAGAGGGGGTACGGATGCTGCCTCACCCCGACTGGGATTTCTCACCCGCAGAGCAGACATGAAACACCAGTACCACATCCCTCCTAGCCGGCCTGCCAGGAGCAACCAGACATTCTTTCAAGCACAGCTGGGGACAGCAAACGCACATGGACCCATCCCCACATGCTGGAGCAGCTCTCCGGACCTGCCTCTCCCCATCAGCCACCCCTCATCTAGCTGCTGCAGTGCAAAGGGGCTGGGTGTGTGCTGCCCCAGCACAGACATAGAGCAGACCGTGAAAGGGCAACACATAGCTCTGCTGGATCTTCCCGGGCTGGGCCATGGGGAGCTCCCTCTGGCATGGGTACAGCTTTCTCCTCTTACAGAGCTCCATGGTCGCAAGCTCGCCAGCTCTGTGCCACGGGCAGTAGCGTGGGGAACCCTGCCAGCCAGATGTGAGCAGGGGGAGCCGGAGGCCCATGAGGTAAAGGCAACGGAGGTATTGAGGAGCTAAGCAACATGCTCAAGGCAGGACAGGAATGGACGTCACTCGCAGAAGGGCTTGGCTTTCTGGGCAGCCTGTTCCTGGGGCTCACAGCAGACAGTGCCAGGAGCAGGTGAGGTCCTCCCTTGGTCCAGCTGTCTCACAGGGAGTCACCTCCCCCAGGGCAGTGTGCAACAGGTGAATGTATGGTGGTGAGGGAGGAGTCAGCTTCGCAAAGGTCACTTGGTGGTGCGGGAATCCAAGGTGGGTAGGCAGGCTGGCACCCTGATGCCAACACTGGGGGCTGGGAGCTGGCACAGCAGGACCCATGCCCATCAGGCGAGGCCTTCGGGGGCACAGTGGCAGGAGTGCAGCAGGCACAGCAGCATGGGGGAGCCAAGTGCATGGGAACATGCTGTTATGGCAACACACCAAGGCACAGGCCTACGCCGCTTGCTCCACTCGGCCCTCCCGCGAAACACAGCAAGCACCCAGGCAAACCCAGGCCAGTCTCTTCTTCCCAATTCATGATGACACAAAGCCACAAAAGAAAGGGGCACAAAGCTGCCCACTGTGCCGCTGCCCGAAGCAGCCCAGGGACTACCCACAGGAGACCAATCTGTGACAGAGGGATGCATGACAATCACTAGAGAGAGACAGACATCAGCAGAGACTCAGGCACCAGCATCCCAACAGAAAAGCACTTGAGCTTCCAGCAAGATCACCGTGTAGTGTAGAAATGGGGCCCAGGGCCATTGTGCTCACCAAGGGCCCTGGCCCCAGCCATGAAACACGCTGCCAGCAGAGATGCTTCTCCAGGCTCAGAGCAAGGTTGTGTTGGCAGCCCCCCCTTGAACATCTCCCCACTGGCTGGGCAGGAAGCAGTCATTGCTGGAATAAAAGAAACACCAAAAAGGAGAAGAGTCTGTCCCCAGAGCAGAGCCTGGAGATGGGCTGCAGGAGAGGTGGTCTTGTTGGGGGAACAGCAGTCCACGAGGTGACAGGACCTCAGTTTCGCAAGGCAGCCAACCTGGACGGGATGGCAGGAGAGAGAAAGAAAGAGTCAGCGGTGAGGACAGGACAAGGCTCAACACCTCCAGGTCAGGGTAGGGAGCAAGTCTGCCCTCAAGCAGTGGGTGACAGTACTGGAAGGAGCCACACACAGTTCCAGACACCCACTCCAACCTGGCAGGACCCCTTTCACAGCACCAGGGCGATGCCCCCATGCCTGGAAGGCAACAGGACAACCCCCTGGCAGGAAATGCATGATCCCACATGGCAGAGAAGCACAGAGCTCTGCACTGGCAGGGCAGCAACAAGCTCAGAGGCCTTGTTTGTGCACCATCCAGGAGACCCTTCCAAGGCACTGACATGTGGGAGGCTGCAGCCAGAGGTGGAGGGGGGCTCAAGCCAGGACATGGAACAAGCCCTTAGGGCACATCAGGTGGAGCCATCTGTCTGGGTCCTGGGGAGACCTGGGGACACACTGAAGAAGCATTGGGCATCTAGGAGATGACTGGGGGCTGAGGAGGTGAATACCCTCCTCCAAAGCTCCCCGAGAGCAAACCCCGCTGTTCTAACTCCCCAGGGTACCAGGTCCAGGAGCAGGGCTGCATCAGCTCAAGCTGAGCAGCAAGAGGTCAGATTTGATACCCTTGGAGGTCCAATCCAGCCCCTGGAACTGCAGGGTGCAGCTCACAGTGGCACAAGGGAGAGCAGCAGGAAGAGGAGGAAGCTTACAAGCTTCTCCTGGGGAGGTTCCAGGAGACAGCCTGTTCCCAGAACTGTTGGCAGAGCACTGCCAAGTGCTGAGCCACAGTGGGAGGCTGATCTGTGCCAAATCACTGGCAGCTTTATGCAAGCAGTACCCTGTGGTGCGCCTCCCCTACCCACATGCTAGCTGGGGCAGGGGGCCTTCTCCGCCTGCAGATCAGAATAGGGTCCTCTGTGCCCAGGCTCTGATGGAGGGGAAGGGGCACATGAGAGCCCATGGACTCCCACAGCTGAGCACAGCACAGCAACATAAGAGCCCGCAGCATCAGTCCCACTCCCCCTGCTGTCTACACCATGGCAGGGGATGTTTTGAGCTGCCCATGGGACTGGGAGAGGCAGAGAGGAAAGGGCAGCACCTCCGGGATAGCTGGTCTTCCTGGGTGCGGACAGAGGTCTCCCCCACGGCTGAGGCCCCCTCGGGGAGCTGGTTGAGCTGGTCCATGATCTCTAGGCCATTCTCCTCCGCAATCTGCACAATGAGGCTGTCCACCTGCTCCTGAGGCGTAGTCAGTGTGGTGGCCGAGCTCATGGAGTCCTCCATAACCTGCAGTGCACACAGCTTGTTATGTCTTGGCACAGACTGGCTGGCTAGCTACAGCTGCTTTCTCCGTGGCTGTGGTCAGCAACACTCAGCCCACACCAAGGTGAGGATCAAGCAGCTTAAAGCTGGCTCTGCTGGGAAGCACGTGGCCATCACTGGACATCTCACACCCTCCCAGTTGTGGTATGGGCAGGCCAGCAGTACCCCAGAGACACCCCTACAGCCAGGCCCACAAGCACGCAAGAGTGAATGCTCCAGTAACCCTGATCAGGAGTAAAAGTATTGCATTGGCACCCCAGCAATACGACCCTTGAACCTTGACCCCCTGCAGACTCCCTGAGACACCAGGTATATCACTTCTGTCTGTGTACCTGTTCCTGCATAGCACAGGGACAGTGACTCCTCTTCCCCCACCCTTCACAGTTTCATAGTAGGTCGGGTTGGAAGGGACCTGAGCAGGTCATCGAGCCCGACCCCCCGCCATGGCAGGAAAGAGTACTGTGGTCAAACGACCCCAGCAAGGTGCTTGTCTAGCCTCCTCTTAAAGACCCCCAGGGTAGGAGCCACTTCTCTTGGAAGCTGGTTCCAGATCCTAGCCACTCTGACAGTGAAGTCGCACCTCCTGATGTCTAGTCTTCATCTTCATCTGTCCAGTCACACCCTTTGGGACAGAACTCCCCTCTCACTTCAGGTGTGAGAAGCGCCCAACACAGCAGAGCCCTGATCTCAACTGTGGCCTCAATGTGCTACCCAAACTACAGAGCTCTGGATACAATTCTGCAATTCATCCATGGATGGCAGATAGGAGCCCAGGCGGGAAAAGCCAACAGGATGCCTCCCCCTGAGCCCAGAGGCATGGGGGAACAAGCTCACTCCTGCTCGCACCCTGGCCCCCAAGGGCACAGCAGCCCAGAAAGATTTACCCCTGGATCCCTCAGGCAGGCATGGGACTCACCGAAGTGTGCACATCCAAATTCTGCACCTGCTGCTCAAACTTATCCATCACGGCCGACACCTTCTGCAAGTCCATGGAGCTCAGAGCCTTGTCTAAAGCCTTAGTCACCTGAGCCATGTTTTTAGTCACCTGTAACAGGAGGTGGAAAAATGCACATGTAAGAGGCCAGACAAGCCGTCACAGCTGTGACAGGAGCCCGGCCTGGCCCAGGATACCCAGTGTCATGGGCATGCCCACTGTGGCCTACCCATGAAGGTCCTTGGCCCTGCAGCGCACGTAAGGGGCCCTCAGTCTGTACACAAGAGCTGCATGTGTACAAGTGCACAGACAGCTTCTGAGAACACAGCTACCATCCACATGCACATCACCCAGGCAGATGCAACTCCTTAGCACGTGCCTCAGTTATGGGTCAATATTTGGCACACACCATCCTACAGTCTGGGCCTCCAGCAAACAGGGGACTTCAGCCAAACACACAGCAACAGAAGTGCCCATGAGACCTGCCTTCTGAAAGCTCTGCCCCTTTTGGTCTTCTCTCTGCTTGTCGCAGAACTTCAAATGCTGGTACAATGCACCCTGATGACAGCTTTGTGCAACCTTGGACTTAGTAGGAAGCAGCAAAGCCAGGTAAAGCCCCACAGTCAGGCCACATGCCTCTGCACTCCAGCTGTGTGGTGGCTTGGGAGCAGAGAGCTGCTGCAGGTGACCAGGGCAACCAACACCTCCACCTCCAGCACAGACAGGGTTCAAAGATGCCTGGTACTACACAGCTGAGCTCACACTCAGTCTCTTACGCACAAGTGTGAGGCAGGGGAGCGATTCCAGAAACGAACCTCTGGCTTCTGCCAAGCCAGGCTCAAGCATACGCTAAAATCACAAGCCAGAGGGAGTCCCCCCAGTGAAACCAGATCACATCCCAAAGCTATCACGTAGGCTGGCACCGCAGCAGTGTCAGACTGCCAAGCATCTGCTTCAACGCTGAGCCTTCACCAAACCCCTGGCTGGGGCTGGGGGAAGGTTCCTGCCAAGAACTCCAACTAAGAAAGGGAAAGGTAGCATCAGTCTTTACAAGGAGGGAGAGGCTTTCCTGTCCCTGGAGCTGTGTAGCCAGAATGAAAGCACTCTCACCCCTTTCATGGTCACTGCCGTCTGGACCTTGGAGGCCACAGCATCCACTCGGGAGGCCATGCGAAGCCAGTTCAGCCCTTCGTTCTTCTTCCGGATGGCATTCTCGGCATAGACGCGGGCACACTCCACATTCTTCTGCTGAAGAGCCTGCAGTGGGGGAGGGGAAAGATTGGCATGGAAAATTCCATTTTGATTCACATTTCACGCTTCTACCCAGCTGCTCTCAGGCCCGGAATCTGCCTTGTGTTCCCAATGACTGCAAAGTGTTGGCTGGGAGCAGAATTCAAACATGTTCAGTGGAGCCGGTGGCACCAAACATTTTACTATACATAGACTCAGCATATCAGGGTACTAGGAGATCCTGAGATTCCAGTGGGGCTTGTTGGGGCTAGAGCTTCGACAAAGTGGGAGGAAACTCGCCTGCTTGGATCTAATCCACAGAGATTCCTTGTCCCTCACACACTGAGCCAAAGGATCTCACGTGTAATCTGAAACAGCACCTAGCATTCAGGGAGGATCTCTAGTGGTTGCATCCATCCTCAGCAGAAAGCTCTGCAGTTGGTGCCCTCACCTCACCTTTTTGACTTTGGCTTGCTCAGTCTTGGAGTCCTTCTCAGCCTTCTTGGCGAGCTTCTCCAGCTGCTTTGCTGTAAACTAAAGACAAGCAGACTTCAGCACTCAGGCACAAAGGGGTCAAGTACTCATGCAATACCAAAAGCCCTCCCAGGCTTTCCCCAAAAACCTGCATGCTATGAGAGCATAGAAACAACCCTTGGCTGCAGTGAAGTGCTAGCTTGTCCACTGTATGCAGTGAGGCAGGTGGTCTCTCCTGCTGCAAAACCCCACCACAGGAGGCATTAGGGGAGGGACTTGAGATTTTAGCCCATGGGTCAAAGCAGGAGGTGGCAGGTGGCTCTCAGGAAGGGTGGGCTAGGAGCAGCCCTCAGTTTCTGCTTTGGCCTTTTCAGCAGCCACAGCAAGGGCTGGCTGAAGTCTGAGGGGGCGCTGGGACAGAAGTTGTGCTGGACACGGGGTATGTTTTTTTCATAGATTTCACAGACATTAAGGCTGGAAGGGACCTTGTGAGATCATCAGGTCCAGCCCCCTGCCCAAGGGGCAGGAAGTCAGCTGGGGTCAGATCACCGCAGCAAAATAAGCATCCAAGCATTTCTTAAAGGTATCCAGAGTAGGTGCTTGCACCTCTTTTGAGGGGAACCTGTTCCAGACTCTGGAGACTCGGACAGTAAAGAAGTCTTTCCTTACGTCCAGCCTAAAGTGGCCTTCACGCAGTTTGTGACCATTGGACTGTGTCTTCCCTTGGGGTACCCTGGTAAACAGACGCTCTCCCAGATCCTGATGCACCCCTTATGTACTTACAGGCTGCCATCAAGTCCTCCCTGACTGAGCCTTTGCCTCTCCAGGCTGAGAAGTCCCATGCCTCAGCCTCTCCTCATAAAGCCTGTTTTTGTGACCTCTGATCATGCATTTGGCTCTCCTCTGGGCTCTCTCAAGCTTCTCCACTTCCTTTCTAAAGTGTGAAGCCCAGAACTGGATGCAGTACTCCAGCTGCGGCTTCACCAAGGCTGAGTAAAGCGGCAGGATGACTTCTTGGGTCTTGCTCAAGATGCATTGGTAGATGCAAGCCAGTGTTTTATTTGCTTTGCCAGCTGTGGCATTGCATTGGTGGCTCATGTTCATCTTGTGATCAGTCATGACCCTGAAGTCTCTTTTAGCTGTGGTGCTAGCGAGTGTAGCACTGATGAGCCTATAAGTATGATGTGGGTATTTTCTCCCGAGGTGGAGCACCTTGCATTTCTCTGTCCAATGTCATCAGGTTTGGATCTGCCCACCTTGACAGCCTGTCCAGGTTGGCCTGAATTGCCAGAACTGGTTGACCTGAATTGTTTTTTCTGAGAGCGCTATTCATGCGCTCCCTCTCGCCGGATGCCGGCGCAGGTGTTTTACACCACTTGGGCGCCTAGATTGCTGCTGCTGGGTGCGGCGAGTAAATCCAGGCCAATGGCTCCCCCTCCCTGTCATGCCTGGGTGCTGCACAGGCACCGAGCTGCTAGAACAACACAGCTTTAAAGAGCTTCTTTGTGCACTTGGAGACAAGATGTAAATCTTGATGCCAAACATGCCCGTTCCTCTCCGTTTGCCAAGACCAAAAGAGTGACAGACCAGCTTCCATTCACTGCAATCCAATTACCAGGTGAAAGGCCAATACAGCCTAATGGGCTTAAACTGATTTGCCCCTAATACACAGAGAGATTATGCACCTTATTTAACTGTGAGCCACGCTGCCACCTTTACACTGACACAGAGTCAAGCATCAGCGACATGGCTGGGGATGTCTCCAAGGTCTGAATCAAAGCATCACGAGGAACCTCTGCTCACAGGGCACAGAGCCGCCCTTTATCTCACCACCACCACCACCACTGCCCGATGTACTGAGAGCTTCACGCAGCTGCTTACCTCTCCCTGCCCCCCTTCCAGTTACCAAGTTGGGGGGAGGGGGGGAGGGAAATAATGCACTCACCTTCAGCTGGAAGAGTGTATCTGGAAAGAGAAATGAGACGACATCTGGAACATCTCAGAGATGGCTCTGAAACACTTATTAATAAAAAGCTGACACCCCCTTCAACTCGGGAGCTGTGCTTTGGGGAGACTGTCCCACGGAGCACCAGGACCCGTTTGTAAACATCAGCAGCCGGTCCCCACCCAGCGCCCCTCGCTCCTACCCGGCTGCCCCCGGTGTGTGGGGCGGGTGCCCGTGGGGGCGTGAAGCCCCCAGCAGCCCCGTGCCAGCAGCGAGGGAAAAGCTGGGGTTCCCCACATTTTTGTCCTTTAAACAACAGCCTATTTTGAAAGTTTGTTTACGGCCCTTCCCTGTGGGCTGGAGCTGCACCGGCCGGACCTCCCACGCGCAGGCGCAGGGGCCCACTCCTGGGCAGACCCCGCGCGGGGGAGCCCCGTATGACGTCACCATGGAGACCACCCCGTCCTGCCTAAGGCCTACCCCGCCCCCCAGGTCGGACCTCCTCTCCTTGCAGGCAGGGAGCCGCTCCCAGGGATGCGGCGACCTCCTCGCCTCCCCCTCCGCAGGCGGGGTCACTCACCGTCCATCCTGCTCCGAGGCCCGGTTCCTGGCACTTCCGGGTTCCTCAGCCGCTTCCGGCGCTTCTCGCCGCGTCTTCTTCCGAGCCCGCCGCTGCCGCTCTGCGGACGGCGCATGCGCACAGGGAGACGTGCCCTCAGTGCCGGGCGGGCACGTGCGGGGCGCGAGGGCTCCCGCAGCGGGTGGCGAGAGCCGCCGCTTCCCCCTCTGCACCAGGCGACGCGCGCATTGCCAGGCCCTGCTCTGTAGCCTGTATAAGCGGGGACCGGCACGAGGACGGCTGTGGGGCGGGGGGCGGGGGGCAGCCCCGGGCGAACTTGTAGTATCGGGCCTCCCTTCATCAGTAATAATTATAATAACAATCATTATTTTCACCATTTTTGGGCAGCCTCCAGGTTTGCCCGTGCCCGTGTCCAGCCCTGGGTGGGGGCATCTTCCACCCATGCAGCCTGCTGCTGCTGCAGTACCCCGCCCGTGATGCCCGCCTCTGCCTGTGAAGCCCCTGCCAGTCTCGCCCGCTGCCCGTTCAAATGAATCCGCCTAAAGCATGTGGGGATGCCCCCCGCCAGCAGCTTCCAGGGCTGCACGTTGCCTCTTGACGTGCGCTGCGTGGAGCCTGGGCAGCCACCCGAGCCTTTCCCGCATAATGCGGCGGTCCCTCCGGCACAGCCTCAGCTCGCTGCCTCCCTGCTGCCGATGATGCTGCCGGGTGTGTCACAAAAGACCCTTGGTGGTGCGAGCAGGGGAGCTGCAGAGCCCCAAGCCTGAGCCAGAGCCGGTGGGCTCATCTATGGGGCAGCGGCAGAGCAGAGGCGGCCACATGAGAGGTAAAGAGCTCTTGTTCCTGGGGGCAGGCGCTGTTCTTAAGGTGAGGGGAGGAAGGATGGGGGTTGCACGCCAGGGGGCTGGAGCACCTGGAGTCTGTTCTGCTCTGGGAGGGAGCAGGAGTTGCTGGAGAGAGATGTGCATGTGCACGTGCACGACTCCTTGGTTCTCATCCCAGCTCTGACGAGAAGGGCTGCAAACTAACGTTCAAAATGCATTGTCCTTTAAAGGAGAAAAATGTAGGAAACCTTGGCTTTTCCCTTGCAGCTTGCAAGGGGCTGCTTGGGGTTTTACTCCCCCACACACACCCACTCTCTGCCCCACACACTGGGGGCAGCGGGGTGGGAGAACCAACTCATACATTACTTGACCTCAGAGGAGACCATGTCACCCCATTCCTCCTGGATTAAAAGGGTACTGTATGCCCCTGGGCTTGCCAGCTGTGCTCCCTTCCTGCTGGGAGACCTGCCAACGTGAGGCACTGTACAGCAGTGGTTCTCACCCTTTTTTGTACCAGGACCCATTTATAGACATTGATGGCTAGTCCCAACCCAGTGCCCTCGCTCCCAACCCACTGCCTCCAGCCCTGCAGTGTGTGGGGAAGGAGGCCCCAAGCAGCCCCTTGCAGCAAGGGAAAAGCCACAGTTTCCCACACTTTTCTCCTTTAAAAGAGAATCCATGTTTAAAATTTGTTCCCAACCCTTTCATATATTCTTGTGACCTGTTGTGACTCATGGGTTGAGAAATGCTGCTGTAGAGGCACAAAGTAACACGACAGATCAGAGGAGAAGCTTGGCTTTGGCTTGTCTGATCCTATAAACCTCCTGCACAGATAATGTAGAAAGCCCCTGGTACCCACAGTGAGAATCTGAGAAGAAACAGTAGTGTCTAGGTCCTTCCTCCACAGTCTGCCTTTCATGTATCCCTGGCTGATACCTACCACAAACATCATCAGGTCAGTCTAAGCCTGGCCTGATGGCTCCCTTGAAGAATACAGCATTGGGAGGTTTGTGGTATGGGAAGGATGATGTCTGGAGCTTGTATCTGGGGAATTGGAGAGCTGGAGCAAGTGAGCAACAAGTGCTGGACTAGAAGAGGAGGGACATCTGCCCCCTTGAGTCTCCCTCTACCCACCAGCAATGCTGGTCTCATTGGGGGCTGCCTGACCACCCAGGGTACAAGCTCCGGGGTACCCCAAATACTGAAGCAGCTCTCTCCATCTGCCAAGCATCCAAGATACAGGCAGCAGCCCCTTTCCTTTTCCAGCTCGTGTCTAATTCCCTTTCCTTTTTCTGCTTGCAAAATTCAGGGGCATCCAAACCCCAAGCCTCCAGGCTTGGGCCTGCAAGTAGGATGCCCACCAAAGGTTTTGGAAACATCTGAAGACCTAGGTGCAGGTGGATGTTTGCTGGTAGTAGGGACACTTATGGTTCTGGACACTTGGATTTGGAATTAGTTTTGGCTAATTTGGCCGTGGATACAAATTAAAAAATAAATAAATAATTGTTCTTATAAAGCTGCTTGTGAAGGCTGGGATGTGCTCAGGTTTGAAATTGTGGATCAGTTGTGAAGGCTACTGGCACAGGTGGGGTGGGGCTGAGGCACTGGCTTTGGAAAGGAACTCGAATACAGTCAAACTCGCTGTTCGGGGAGACCGGTGATCTCACAGACATGGTGCAAGCAGCCAGTGAGGTCAGTTATACAATAGCTATGGCAGTGCCTGGCTTTTCTGGGGTACATTTGCTGTGGTAAGGCCAAACCGATGGAGATGAGAGCCTCTAAAAATTCCCAGCTCCAAGAGTTGCCTTGAGCGCAAGCTGTGCAGATATAAGTAGGAGAGGACTCAGTGTAGCGAGGGCAGCTGTAATGCCATGATGCAGAACTAACCAGCTAATATAGCTTCCTTTTCACCTTCCTTCTCTTTTCTTTGCATCCTAAATTCCTACAGCTGACGGGAGCCGGAGCCAGGAGCTCAGAGAAGCCAATTGGCAGGAACACAGCCAGCACATGCAAAGCCCTTCAAAAGCCCACGGCTATCTTGTTCAAGCAGCTGCAAGTACATCAGCAAAGCAGCAGTGGCAGGAGACTTGGGGGTGTGCAGAGACTCCTCAGGGAGAAGGTAAGGGGTGTGTGGCAGGGCTGGAAAAAGCAGAGCTGAGCCGGCCACCGTGCTGCTGCATTTAGCCCTTGCCTGCTGTGCACCCCCGGCTTGGTAATCCTCACTGGGCTGCCACAGCTGTCCTGATTTTTAGGCCTAAACTGCTCAGCAGCAGTTTCATTTTATAGCATGATCAAAGGGGCCAAGATGCCTGATAACAATCCAGTGTCTCTCTCCCTCATCTGTGTTGGGTACACTGAGCCTTGGGCTGGGGGGTTCAAAATCCACCTGGAGATGCGTGGCATAGGGAGATGGATGCCAAGGTTTCAGGGACCCTGGCTAGCTGGTGCCAGCATGCAGGTGGGGCAGGTGGAGTGGTGGTTCCTTCTCACACGGGCTGCTGGCCACTTCTCAGCATCTTGTCCTGGGCCTGTCCTTCTGGAATATGCTATGCCTGGGCAGTAGTTACCTTTATTCCTTGTCATCACCACTGTTGCTTGTATGAAGGGAAGAAGGGCAAATGCTATGGGACCAGGGGGTGAGAGGTCTCAAAGACAACATCAGAGTGGTCAAAGGCACACCTCAAAGCTCTGTCCTTCCCAGGGCTCACTGTGACTCTGCTGTCCATATGAAGAGCTTCCAGTTTGCTGCCTAGTGCAGTGCCGGTGATTGTAGTAGTTCAGTGATTCTCAACCAGGGCACTGCAGCACAGATGTAGAGAACCACAGATATAGATGGCTAATATGATTTTCAGCATTCATATCTCCCCATCTTATACCTCTAGTTTAAAGTCTTATCAAATCTCTTGATTATCTGGCAAGTGAATTATATTGTAGGGAAGCAAAGCTCATACAGATCGCTTGTCACTTATATCCCAGCGCACTTTGCCAGAGAGCCCTTATCACTGAGTCAATATTTTTGCTTTGCTGTAGCAAGAAGAGGTACAAGATCCTCATTTGGGCTTTTATCTTCTGCACCAGGGCTGTGTCTCAGAGTAGGGAAGTGGTCCTCTGTCAGGCGATCTCGCATCCTCTTCCGTGTTCACGTGCCTTGCTTTATTTTAGGGCTGTTTGTGAAGACTGTGCTGTGCACCCTCATTGGTGACTATAATGTGGTCGGGAGGGTCGAGTTTTCCACCCAAATTGTGTTTTCCTGGTACATTTATTTTGCAAATATTGCACCAACAGAAGGCACTTTGATAGTAAGTCTCCTCTAGACAGACAGAGGAACCAGTCGCAGCACTAGTAGTGAGTGGTCACTGCAGGGATTTTTTTGCTATATGAAAACACAGTAAAGACCAAAAGAGTTGCACAGACGCACACAAAGTGCACAGGCACTTTCACAAAGCTGAAAAGAAAATTATGAACCAGACCAGCTGGGGTAATTCAAATGGCAATGTGCACCTGCTTACTGGGAACTGTGCAAGACAGTTTTATCAGATGTCTGATAGGCCATGCCAAGAAAGCCAGCCTAAAAAGGAAAGATGGGATTTAGAGGGTAAGTGAAAGCAGCTTGGAAAATAAACGGTATCTATAAATAAACACATGGGGGAAAGAGACGATTAGGTACCTAATCTGTATTGGGTGAATACAGATTAGAAGGTAGCGCTGGTAGGGGATTGATAAAGAAATGAGAAGAAGCGCAGAGGAAGCTACAGCCAGTAGAAGGAAGAACAACGAGGAGGTTTTTTAAGGTAGGTCTGGAATGGAAGGAATCCTAACAAGGGGATTGATAGATGGAAATGGTAGAATTGCTGCCAATGAATATTCCCGAATCCAGGAGCCTTTCTGATGTGATCACATACAGATGCAGGCAGGAGAGGACTCAGCGTGGTGAGAGGCTGTTGTGGCTCCATGACACTAAATCACTTTTTCACCTTCCCTCTCTTTTCTTTGCATCCCAAATTCCTGCAGCTGATGCCCAGCTGCCCACGGTCAGCCAAACATGGGAGCAGAGAAAGACGGATCTCCAGAAGCACAGCCAGCACATCCAAACATCACCACAGGCCCACACGAACCATGTCCAAGCTCCCAGTGGTAAATCAGCCAAGAAGCAGCAGCAGAAGAGCTCGGGGGCGGAAGACAGGCCTCGAAAGAAAGGTAGGGGATGAGAGGTGGGGCTGGTGTGAGCAGTCACTGCAAAGATGTGTACAGCTGTTCAGTGTCCCCTGAGCAGCCCTCCCTGCAGTATGAGAGCTTTGAAGCAGATTAGATGAAGCCTAAACTGCTCTGGACTGATCCTGATTTTTAAGATGTTGTTTTAAAGGGACCACAATGTTATAGGCCCCCACTGTTGTCAAAGGGGCTGAGATGCCCAATGACAATGCTCTGTCCCCATTTTGATATTAGCTGGGTACAAAAGGTCTTTGGCCAGCTGTTCCAAACCCACCTGAGAAACACATGGAGCAGGGAACCCACCAAAGTCACAGCTCGGGGCTCCCCTGACACCTGTACCTCCCTCTTTGGAAGTGCAGAGAGGAGCCATGGGCTCAAGCGCAAGGTTTCCATGTTCAGTAAAAGCCCCTCTGAGCAGAGCCCTTCTCCCAGCCCTGTCCTGTGCTGTAGGAAATGTTGCTTAAGCTTCTGTGTTGGCCTAGCTCAATAGCATGATTGGTACACGCATCCTATAAAATCCCAATGCACCTCCTTGTATATGGCCATGCACGCTTCCCCTCTGTTAGCAGCCTGCAGGAGAGAATTCATCCCCTTTCCTAAGGCCTGGGGTCATTGTTCTTTATCCTTTTCCAGTGGAGAAACTAGCCAAGAAGAAAAGGTATATTATACCGAAAATCATTGTCACCGGGCCCTTGGATGAGGAGGAGAGCTATACTGATGTGGATAACCTCCCAGAGTCCAAAACCATCAGAGATACAGAGTACTATGGTCCATATAATGTACATACAAAACCCAGCACCATAGAGGCTTACCAAGTCAAGAGAGAAATGCCGTGAGTTCTGATTCTGGAGCGTCCTGTTGTTCTCTCCTCCTGACAACACAAAGACACAAGGATGCAACAAATGCCATTAGTTGAGCTCCTCAACTAATAAATGGGGGTCTGTAACAACAACTTCGTTCATGGTCTCACTTTCCCTAGCTCCCTGCGATATCTGGAGGAGGAAGAGGAGAATGGGAATGGAGAAGCTTGCTAAAAAATAAATGTATTTAGTCAACCATTTAAGATTCCAAGTCAATAAAAGATTAGACGTGCAAGCAGAAGCATGTCCGCAATCGTGGTACCCCAAAGGTTCCTGTATCCAGCACTTCAAAAGCAGAAGCACCTGTGTAAAGGACCTTGAGGGGTCCTTAGCAGCCTTCTAGAGGGTGGCACACAGTATCCTGCTCGCAATTCAGTTTACCTACCAGACCACACCAGGGTGAAAAGCTGAAATGGTCTCATGTAGGTTTCAACCCATGGTTTTAGGGACCCTCAAATTTTCAGACCACAGATGAGCCTCCTTCTCTGATGTTCCAGGGCTGGGAGCCTGTGTTACACCTGCGACAACTGATGGCGTTTTATCAGCTGTGTTAGGAGCTGGTCACAGAAACGGAGGTAACAAAAGAGCCAGAATCTCTGAACCTGACACCAGAATCAAGTGTGAGATCAATAGGAGAATCTTTTTCACTGTGAACGTTGCATTTGTAAAAATCAGATGAGCTGCTTCTGTTATGTAAAATGTCACTCCTTTTAGGTTTAAGAAGCTATTTGCCAAAGAAGGACTAGCATTGAAAGAGGGTTTTCCATCAAAGGTGGTTTGATAAACTCCTCTTTCCCCACCAGGATCTGTTAAGCCCTGTTCAGACTTCTCCATGTCTGGCAATCGGCTTAGTCAAGCCAGGCAATTACATGGGAGAAATGCAGATGCACAAAATCTGCTTATACCCCTCCAGCAAGCCAATGACAGGGACAGAGCTAACTATCATTCGCTGGTTTGTCAAGGAGAATAATTTGTCTTCATCGAGCAGACCTTTGCAAATCCATCCCAGTGGCTTTACTAATATTAACTCAGTGCTGCTGGTCAGTCATTTGCTCGTGAGATAAATTCATGCTTTATATAGCAACTTCCATTTGAGGCTCTCCACATGGATTATGAGCATGATCTGAAGACTTGCAGTGCTGCTGGGAGATGACTTGATACCATTATCCCCATTTTACAGTGAGGAAACTGAGGCACAGAGTGGGTAAGTGATGACCCCCCCAGATTAGTCAGGAAAACTGTCAGGTCCAGCAAGGGAACCCTTATCTCTTGCCCCCCCGCAGCTATCAATGTTACGTGCTTCTTGTGTAGAGGCTTTGAACATAACATCAAGGTGCCTTGAGATTTTTTTTTCCAGGCCGTTCTGCTGCAGACATTTTGCTCCTCTTGGTGTTTTCATTTTACTTCCGACTCCGTAATTGTGACAGTTCTGTCTTGCTAATTAGCACCATCCAGAGGCGTGCCTTTGAAATAATGCAGCTGAGCTGGATGCTGCTTGCAGCTTTCACCAGGCCGAAGAGACTTGTTACCTGCCAGCTGTCTTTACCTGGAAAATCCATCCTGATAGCTTGGATGAAACACCTACCTGATTTCTAATCCCTCCACACCACTCCCTGGCTTCAGTCCATTTCAGCGATACTGAAATGCCTGTCATCATCCTGCTCCCCAGCGGAGAGCTGTCAAACACCGCCAGCTGCGATGGATCCAGCCACTAGACGGACCCCCCATTAACGAGTCCATTAACGGGTCCAGCTGGTTTCGCTGCACTGCTTATTACTCACACTGCCTTGCAACAAACTTTGCTGAACAAAACCCCAGGGAGTGGCAACCAGTCAATGCCACAGTATGGATGACACGGCCATTTTGTGGGATATCTGCGCCATGTAGGGTGGCTGCCATAGAGGACAGTCTGGTTGTCCTCTCTTGATACAAAACTGGATGCCTTTATGTCCTCTATTCTTGTCTTTGAAGAGAAGAATAGAGGACATCGAGACATCCAGTTTCGTATCAATAGAGGGCAGAGTAGCAGAAAACTGGAATGTCCTCTGTGACGGCCACCCGAGTGCCATATGTTGTGCCAAATAAGCTGGCTACTTCTGTTACGACCTGTGCTATTACCCTTTTTTGACCTGTGCAGCTGGGCCAAAATTGAGAGCCCTGCAGCCTGTTCCCCTGAGGAGGAAATGATGGAAACAAGCATCTTTGATGCAGTTTTAATTGTGAGAACGCGCATTGCCCTGCATCCTCCGTGAACGCAGAAGTCAAACGCCACGAGCCCATGTCCTCGCTCAGCTCCTGGCCTCTTTTCCCCGGCTCATAAGAACATAAGCATCGCCATTGACGGGGTCACTTGGCGCAGCGTCCTGCGTCACACGTTTTAAGCTTGCTACTGACTCATTTCTTGCCTGGTGAGATGGAGATCCTAATGACTTTCTCTTTGCTTCCCTAGAAGATGTCTGTCTCGGCCTCTCACTCGGGGTCACCCTGCTATAGGTGTGCAGGCTGGGGTGCAGCTTCCTTCCTGGCCCCTGAGCTACTTCTTGCACACATGCCCTTGCACACCCCCACCTCTACCCATACAGCTTGATACCTCTTGCATTGTGCATTTCGTGCACCCGGGAACATCTTCCATGCGAGCCCTATGTCCCCAAACTGGCCACTTCTGGAGGAAGGGGATAAACTCTCGCTGGTATGGGAGGAACAAATGGCACCTGACTGCCTGGTGCAGGGCGCTGAGGCAGGACTTGCACCCCGTTGGGAGCTACCAGCCATTGCTCCCCACCCCTGCGGGCTTGTGGCAGGAAATCCCCACGCCGCTCTTGCTCCAGCCTGGGCCCACAGCTGTGGGGCTGCTGCACGTCTGGGCTGCATGCAGCCTGCTGCCCCTGCCCCTCACCTCCAGGGAGGCTCCCCCAGCTACACTAGGCCCTACATAGCGACGGTTGCTAGGGACTCCAAGATGGCTCCCGAAGCTTCAGAGCGCTTGCGCGGCGGAGCCTGCTCGTGCGCATGCGCAGTGGCGCGGTGCGGAGCCATGGCGGAGGGGTCCTCCGCCGAGGGGCAGGGGGAGGTGCTGAGGCTTCGGCGGCTCCGCGGCGGGGGGTACTTCGAGGTGCCCCCGGAGCAGCGGGTGAGCCCCGCGCCACGTGGGACTGGACACAATGCGGGGCTGTGCATGGGGCGGACCATGCACGTGGGGACTGGACACAATGCGGGGCTGTGCATGAGGCGGACCATGCACGTGGGGACTGGACACAATGTGTGGGGGTGTCCATACACGACGGGGGGGCTGGACATGCAGCGCGGGGAGCATGGATGGGGGGTGAGGTCCAGGCAAGCCCCTGCCTGCGAGGCGCTGGCGGGACCCACGAGCAGCTGCCCGGGCCCGTGGCCGGCCTGGTCCCACGCCCCATCCTTGGGGCAGGCGTGAGCGGGTCTCTGCTTGCAGCTGGGCGCCTGCCGGAGCGTGAAGGAGTTTGAGAAGCTGAACCGCATCGGCGAGGGCACCTACGGCATCGTCTGTGAGTCGGTGGGACCCCCGGGCCGGGCGCTCCTCGCCTCCCGGCCCCTTCGCGCGATGACCAAGCCCGCCGGCATCAAGAGCCCCCGAACCCGTTGTGGGGCAAGCGGGGGATTTGGGGTGTTAGAGACTCGATCGCGGGCAGAGGCCGCGGAGGAAGGCAGAGCCCCCGCAGTCCAGACCAGCGTGACCGTGGGGGAAATTCCTTCCCAGCCCCAAATGCAGCGAGCGGGTTTTGCACCTGGTGCTGGGCCCTGCCCATGCCCCTGAAATGCCCAGGAAAGACGCAGGGACTGGGGTTCGGTGCGTGAAGGGAAGGGAGCGCACCCAGATCTTGTTGGGACTTTGGTAGACGTGAGCTCTCGCCACCTCCTGCCCCATGACCGCAAGGGGAGGGTTCATGGGTCACTTGGTCGGTAATGGAGCAGGCGCTGCCTTGGCCCCGAGTGGTCCCAGACCCCGTTACACGTCTCTGTTTTAGACCGTGCCAGAGATACCAGAACAGACGAGATCGTGGCGCTGAAGAAGGTGCGGATGGACAAGGAGAAGGACGGTAAGGGGCGGATGCACTGAGGGGCTGTGGGGTTGGCGTTAGCTCTGCCCGGCCTCGTTGCCGGGGGTAGGCATGGCACGTAACATGGGTCCTGCTCTCTGCAGGCATCCCCATCAGCAGCCTGCGGGAGATCACCCTGCTGCTGCGGCTCCGGCACCCCAACATCGTGGAGCTGAAGGAGGTGGTAGTGGGGAACCACCTGGAGAGGTAACGGTGCCCTGGAGCCTGCCCAACACACAGGCTGGCTCCTAGGAGCTGTGCTGGTCAGGATAGGGCAGGGGTGGGGCGTGCTGACCTCGCAGCTGTCCCTGCGGGCGATTGACCCTGCGTCTCCCCGGCAGCATCTTCCTGGTGATGGGTTACTGCGAGCAGGACCTCGCCAGCCTCCTGGAGAACATGCAGACGCCCTTTTCGGAGGCTCAGGTACAGGCCCCCACCAGCTGGTAGTGGGTGCTGAGACTAGCCCCCAGCATGTGTGCGCGATGATCCAGTGAGACCCCAAGCTGCACCTTGCAAAACGTTTGGGGTTTTCTTTGAGTGGGTTTTAGCCAGGCCTGGCCTGTTTGGGTGCATGAGCTTCCCTAGTCCTTTCATGGGGCTGGCTGCATAACATCTCTGGTGATGGCAGAGCTCCGTGGGCTATGGAAGGGCTCCCTGTGCCTCTTGCTGTGGTATCAAGATGTGGGGACAGGGAAGGGAAAGGGTCAGCCAGTGAACGTGACCCAGTTGGGGCACATGAGCTGCCCCCTGCCCTGTACAGGATGGAGCCGTTACCCAGGGGCTTCCTCAGCCCGCTGGGATCCTGAGCCTCACCCACTGCCTGCGCCGAACCCTGCTCATCTCACTGGGATGCTCTGGATCTTGGGCTTTGAGACACAAGCCAGGCCTTGTCAAGCCCTGGACTGGGTGTCTGCAGGCATTGGCCGTGCTGCCGAACATGGCCGTGGGGTTGGTGTGGAAACCTCACATACTGCTGTTGGTGGCTAAGGAGGCTGCTTGTGCCCCTGCCCACAGGTGAAGTGCATCATCCTGCAGGTCCTCAGGGGGCTCCAGTATCTCCATGAGAACTTCATCATCCACCGGTAAGGGGGCAAGGGCAGGCACCGCGGGCAGGACAAGGGGTCCTGGAGTGGGCCCTAGAGCTGCCCCCTGGGTTGCGGGGAAGGATGAGCCATACAAGGACCACCGGGTGCGGGGGTGCGCTCCTCGCAGGGCCGGGCATTGGTGACGGCTCCTCTCTGCTCTGCTGGCAGGGACCTGAAGGTGTCCAACCTGCTCATGACAGACAAGGGCTGTGTGAAGACAGGTGAGCTCCCCTGGCTGCCACCTGTTGCCCCCGCTTGCTGGCTCTGGCCCCAGGCAGCTGTGCTCTGCCCTCAGTCTGTAACACAGGAGCCAGCCTGTGCCTGACCTCACGCCTGCCCTCTCCCTGGCAGCGGATTTTGGGCTGGCTCGTGTCTACGGAGTGCCGCTGAAGCCAATGACCCCCAAGGTCGTCACCCTCTGGTGAGTATCCTCCGCTCGGCATGGAGCGGGGCTGGGTTCCTTTATGTGCCTGGCTGGGGGAAGCAGTGCCAACAGCTGTAGCTCCTTGAGCTTGTCTCCTGGGGTCCCCACCCTTGCACTATGCATTTCCCTGCACGGTTCCAGGCCCCTGGCAGAGACTCGGGGGTCCTGTGCCATACGCATCTGTGCAGGCCTCCCTTTCCTCCAGGAAAACCATCTGGGTCCCTTGGGATGCCACTGGGGTTGCAGTGCTGAGGGTCGAGAGGCCAGACCCTGGCCTCAAGGTGCCTCCCAGCCCCGCTGCACAGGCGATAGGAGCAAACCTGTGGGATGGGCAGGGACCATTAGATTTCCCCGTCTGGCCTCCTGCATCCTGCAGGGCAGAGA
Organism: Crocodylus siamensis; assembly: GCF_052110815.1. Classification (NCBI taxonomy): domain Eukaryota; kingdom Metazoa; phylum Chordata; order Crocodylia; family Crocodylidae; genus Crocodylus; species Crocodylus siamensis. Next base: position 1,895,330 of record NC_143403.1, on the reverse strand, counting down.
ATTGCTTGTTCCCCCAGCCAGAGCCGCATGCTGGCCTGGCATCCGGCCTGGAGTTGGAGCTGTCAGGGGACAAGGACCCCAGTATTCCTCAGAGGCAGCTCTGCTGGTTCCCGTTGCTCCTCACCAAGCGTCTGTCTTGTTCTCAGCTGGGTCTGACCCAGTTGCCAGCCCTGTCCTGCCTTGCAGCACTAAGCAAAGAGCCCTCTGCAAGGTACCTGGGTGCTGACATCAGTGCTTCTGGGCCATGCCAGATTGGGCCCCATCAGTCTCCCCAGCAGCCAGCCTCCTCTTTACAGTGTGTCTTGATCCATCCAGAGATCCCATCATTGCTTCCTGCCGCAGCATGTCAAGGGGAGAACTCCCTTCCTCCATCACTCACTGCCAGCAGGAGTCCCCCAAGACCCCTCCCCTGCCAGCACCAGGCTTCCCGTCCTGATCTGCACCTATTACCGCAGCCTTGTGCCCAGAGCAGCGTGCCCCCACCCCGCAGAGGGACTGCCCTCCAGCTGTGGGGCATCGTGGCTTGCCTGGGGCTGGCCTGAATAGCAGCCTGGGTCACAGGATCATAGGGAAGCAGGGCTGGAAGGGACTTCCCTAGGCCCCCTGCCTGAGGCAGGATCAGCCCTGCCCAAACCATGCCAGGCAAACCCCTCATCTGGCTGCTTAGCAAAACAACCGTCAGCCCTGATTCAACACTGGACCTCATGCCCGACCCTGCCTTAGGGAAAGCAGTGGGGGCACGGCAGCCCATGTCCTGCTGCTGGAAAAGGGTGTTAATGGATGCTCCAGAGATCCCAGGCAGGGGCCGTGTCCCCGCTACAGAGGAAGGCAACCCCCCTCCCAGTCTGCACCAATCTGACCGGGGGTAAAATCTCTTCCTGCCCACAGATACGATGTTGGTCTGAGCATGGGGGGAGGGCCAAGACCCTCTAGCTTTGGTCCCAGCAGCATTGGCACAGCCCAGTCCCCATGCCCAGCCTGGGATGCAGCCAGCACCCAGCGCCTCGGAGGGAGGCTGAAACACCTGAAGACATGGAACAGGAAGGGCTAGGAGGCAGCCAGCCTGGGAAATCCCACAGCACAGCACAGGCATCCTGTGCCTAGGTCATCCCCGACCCCTCAACCTCTTCTTGAAGGGCCTTCCCTGAACTGGTGCTTCCTTTTGCTCACGTTGCCAGGTACCGCGCCCCGGAGCTGCTGCTGGGGACGACGACCCAGACCACCAGCATTGACATGTGGTGAGGGGCTCGTGTTGGGCAGCAAGGCCGTGATCAGGGAGGGGAAGATGGGGCTGCCCTCCAGCTGCAGACACCCCCCTGGGGTCAAAGCAGCTCTGTGTCTTCAGGATCCACCCCAAGGTCTTGCTAGTGGCAGGGCTGTGCCCCACTTGCCCATGCACCCATTCCCTCCCCAGGGCCGTGGGCTGCATCCTGGCAGAGCTGCTGGCCCACAAGCCTCTGCTGCCGGGGAGCTCCGAGATCCACCAGATTGACCTGATTGTGCAGCTGCTGGGGACGCCCAACGAGAACATCTGGCCGGTGAGCACCAGCCCCGCATTACCCCCATGCCCCTCTCCTCCTGTCCTGGCCCTCACCCTCTGCTCTCCCCTGCCCCCAGGGCTTCTCCAAGCTGCCGCTGGTGAGCCAGTACACACTGCGCAAGCAGCCCTACAACAACCTCAAGCACAAGTTCCCGTGGCTGTCGGAGGCCGGGCTGCGTCTCCTCAACTTCCTCTTCATGTACGACCCCAAGAAGAGGTGAGGAGTCCCCCTCCACCCCCTGGGCTGGAGCTGCAGAGGCTGCGCTGGTCTGGCCATGCTGTGGCCCTGTACCAGGGGTGGGGTACCCACCTGGCAGCCCCCAGGCACTTTGGCCCAGGTGTGCCTGGGGCTGCCTGGGACAGGTGAGACACCAGGCTCAGCTGCTGACCTGTCTCTTTGCCTCCCCAGGGCCACGGCGGGCGACTGCCTGGAGAGCTCCTACTTCAAGGAAAAGCCCTTGCGTAAGTGACTCCCTGCTGGTGGCTGGGGCTGGGCCTCTGAGCCCTGCCCCGAGCCTCCTTTCCTCTCTCCCCCTCCAGCCTGCGAGCCCGAGCTCATGCCCACCTTCCCGCACCACCGCAACAAGAGAGCCGCCACCACCAGCACAGGGGCTGAAACCCAGGGCAAGCGCAGCAAGCCCTGAGTTGGCTGCAGGGTCAGGAACGTCCTTGGTACCTTGAGCCAATAGAGACCCAGGATCCCAGCAACGGGCACACGGGCAATTGGATCCCAGCGGGGGCTGAAGTACCTGGCTGTGCCGCCCCCTGCCCACCCCTCCCCAGGGAGACAGCTGGAGCCCGATCCCTGCAGCAGCACGGAGCGGGCATTGCCCCCAGGAGGGCCAGCAGCCGCCCGGCTTTTCCTGGGGAGGGGTTTGCTCCACCCGGGGCTGCTCCAGGCTCCAGACCTCTGACTCCCAGGCTCGGAGGAGGCTGCAGCTCACTCCCCTCTGAGCTGCCAGCTGTGCTGGGGTGCGTTTCCTGGCTGAGCCTTGCAGATTCTCACTTCCTCAGCCTGAGGTCTGGCTCAGCTGCCCTCTGCCTCTCAGGCTGCACGTGGCTTTGCCCAGGTACGCAGGGACCTGCATTTGCCAGCAGCCTGGGTCTGGCCCCCAGCGCCTCTGGCTGTTTCGACACCCCCACCCCTTGGGTCTTCTCCCGTCTTCGGTACAAAAGCACCAATGAGAGACTGCCCCAAGTGTATCCAAGGCCTGCGCTGGTGGGGGGAGCTGCAGTGACTATGACCAACTGCTGAGCCCAAGCGCTGCTGGTCCAGCCACTGCCAGGGAGAGGTGCAAGATGTGCGGTGGCCTTCCTGCGGGGACGTGGCATTGCTGTCAGCTCTGGGACCGCAGCTGCCACGGGCAGGCAGAGCCGACTCTCATCTCTTCTGCATGCCTATGGGCTGACGGCCTCCCCGCACCTGGCCCACAGGCAGGACCAAGCACTGCACACGCACGCTCCCAAGGCTGGAAGGAGACTTGAGCCTTGGGAGACAGCCGGGGCATGGGAGCAAAGGCAGCTGAGCTGCCTGTGGGGAGAGGAAGAGGCCGTTTATCCTTGTGCTGAGCACAGTCCTGCTTTCAATAAAGTCACATGCGTGCGTCAGTGCCTGTCTCCTCTGCTTACCGCCTTGGCCAGGGCTGTCAGCTCAGCTACAGGAAGGAAGAGCTGCGGGCACCAAGCCTGGAGCTACCTCCTCCTCCAGCCTGCACAGCCAGGGCCGTAGGGTGATGGCGCACGGTGCTGTTCCCCCAGCAGGACCCTGCTGCCAAGTCAGGGCTGAAGCATTTGTGCACAGAGGGGAGGGGGCTCTACCCCCCTCCAGGGCCCACGGCAGCTTGGCCGCCCCAGCGCGGTATGGGGGGGATAGGGAGCCCTCTGTGCCTTCAGCTAGAGCCACCCAGCACCAGGGTTGTGGGCTCAGCCTCCCAAGCTGACGCCAGGGGCTGCACACTCATGCACACGCATGGCTCGCCATAGCAACGAAGAGCAGCACCGATGCTATGGCAACAGCTGCACCATGCGCCCCCCCCCCCCATCAGCCCAGGCGAGGGGGGGCATGACCCAGAAACAGAACAGGCGCTTGCCACTGTGGTAACCGAGACGTTTACTCGGAGACGGCCCCCGCCCTGCTCCTCCCCTTGCTCCTGGCCCCAGCGTTTCAGGCTGCCTAGAGAGCGACAGCGGCGGGGGGGCGGGGGCAGGCTGGGAAGAGCAGCAGCGTCCAGCACCTACCTGCCTGGGGTGCTCGGTGCCCCGGCGGGCTACGGCCGCCCGCCCCCGCCCTCCTGCAGCATCCTGTCCACCTCGGTTCTCACCAGCCAGAGGCGCTGCTGCTTCTCGCCGCACAGCTCCTGCATGCTGTGCCCGCCCCAGCAGGCCTGCAGCGCCTCGCAGCCCCGGGCGTGCAGCTGCTGGCAGGTGCTGCAGTAGTAGGAGGGCAGGGCGCCTTGGCTCAGGCACAAGTGCAGCTGGTAGCGCGGCACCTCCGCCAGCGCCAGCACCGGCCCTGCCCCTTCCCCAGCCTCCGGCCGCGGGCAGGCGGGGGGCAGCCCCCACGCGTTCTCGGCTGCCTGGAAGGGCCGGCTGGCCGCGCGGTACAGCCCCGGGGAGCTGGCCCCGGCGCGGGGGCTGTAGCTGCAGCTCGGAGCTGGGCTCCGGCTCCTGGTGTTCTCAGGGGCCAGCGGGTCGCTGACGCGGCCCAGCTCCTGCCTCAGGGACAGGAAGGAGAAGGAGGCCAGCTCCGGTTCGGCCCCGTCCCTCGGGGCCTGCTCCAGCTCGGGGTCCTCAGCCTCCAGCAGGGGGTAACAGCTGCCGGCAGGCTCGCCCCACAGCTTGGGGCTCCGCTCGTAGCCCCGCCGGCCTGCCAGCGGGGTGCGGGACAGGCTCCCGGGGTCGCAGTAGAGATCGGCGTCCACCTCGCAGCCAGGTGCCGGAGCCACCCCAAACTCCTTATCTCGGGGCCAGCGCGCCAGTCTCTGCAGCCTCTCCACGCAGGCGGTCAGGCCGCCGGGGCCTCGGCGTGCCTGGAGCAGGTCGTCGGGCGACACGCAGCAGGGCCCCAGCTGCAGGAGGACGTCCTCCAGGATCTCGCACTCCAGCCGGGCCGCGAAGAAGCCGCAGGCCGCGTGCAGCAGCTCGGTGCCTGGGGGCGGCCGTGTCACCACCAGGTGGTGGGCGTCCCTGCGCTCGTAGCCCAGGCGGCGGAAGCTCCTGGCCAGGTCCGGCTCCGGCAGCGCCGCCCGCAGACAGTGCACGTACACCCCCGAGAACGTCTGCAACGGGAGCGCCGCATCACCCACCGCACAGCACGGCCCTGGCCAGGCTTACCATCGTCCCAGGGACGGGAGGGCAGCATCAGCACCCTCGTCCCAGCCTGCGCCAGGGAAACCACGGCACATGGCCAGGACACAGCAGGGGCGACCGGCATTCCCGGGGCTCTCCAGCTGCTCTGTCCCCATCCTGGGAGGCAGACACGCCCGAGCCCAGTGCTCCAGCTCTCCACGCTACACCCCGGAGCCACGTGAGCAGCCCCCACAGCCCTGGGTGGGGCCACCCCAAGACCCACCTTGACGGTGCCGAACTCCTTGCGCCAGGGGAAGAAGTGCAGGTTGAGGGCGGCCAGCTCCAGCACCTGGAAGGCGGCGGCCAGGGCGCGCAGCGCGGGGAGCAGGCTGGGCCGGCCCCGCAGGCTGCCGGCGAGCGTGGCGAAGGCGTCACTGCGCAGCGCGCCGTGCAGCTCCGGCTCCTCCAGCAGGCGACGGCGCAGGGCATCCTGGAGCGCGGCGTCGGCGCAGGCCCCCGCACGGCCCCCCTGGAAGGCGCGCTCCACGCTGCGCCGGTACTCCTGCTGCAGCCCCGCTGCCCTGCTCATCCTGGGGGAGCGCGCCCCGGGGGGTCAGCGCAGGGCCGGCCCCACCGCCCAGCGGGGGGGCACAGCCCCCATCCCAGCCCCCCGGGGGGGCGGCAGACGGGCCCCCATCCCAGCCCCCCGGGGGGCAGGCCGACCCCAGGGTGGGATGTGGGGGGGAACACGGGCAAGGGCAAGGGCAGCCCCGGTTAACCCCTCCCTGCCCGGCCGCCGCTCACCTGCCGCCGCCGCCGCTTCCTGCTCCCCGGGCCCGCCCTCGCTCGTCACGCGCCGGGGGCGGGGCCCACTTCTGCCCCGCCCCCCGGGGGTGTAACCCCCTCCTGGCCGCGGGGGAGCGCGGACCGTGCCCGGGACGGGGGGGTCCTGGGAGCTGCCCCCCGCTTCCCGCGGTGCTGCGGGCTGGCCGCGCCGTGCCCGCGGGGTCCGCATAGGGGGAATCCATGGAGGTCTCCATGGGGGGGGGTCACCCCGCGGGGTCCACTGGGGGTCCCGGGCCCCGCCCCCCGCGGTGCCGCCGCCGGGCCGGCCGGGCGGGGAGGGCGCGGGTTGCTGCCGGGGCCCCCGCTCGCGCCCGGGCCCCGTCTCCCGGGCCGGGTCACGCGCACGCGGGGGCTGCACCGGGTGCGCGCGGCTGAGCGGCGGGCCGGGGCCGGGGCCGGGGCCGGGGCCGCCCGCGCAGGGCGGTGCTGCGGGACCAGTGCCCCGCCGCGCCCCGCGGCCGGGCCGGCGGGCTCTGCCGCTGCCGCACGTGCCGCTCAACGCGGGGGCGGCCCCGGGCCGCGGCAGGCGGACAAGCGCCGACCGGCGGGCCCGAGCAGGGCCCGGGCGCCGGGCCGGACGAGGGGCTCCCCGCAGGCGGCAGGGCAGAGGAGCTGCCGCTGCTGCACGGGGCCCGGGAGCCGGTGTCTGCAGCCCCTCGCTGGCCCCGACACTGCCGGGGCCCGGGGGCGCCCGCCTGGCTCGGGCTTCGGCACGTTCACCGCAGCGCGCCGCCCGCCGCCCCGTGCCGGCTGGGCCTGGGGCCAAGGCACGCGCAGCACGCGCACTGCCAGCGCACACCAGCGCCAGGCCTGGGCCACTGCCGCCCGTGGCGCCCCTGGCATGGCCCAGCTCCCCTCGCCCGGCGGGGCGGGCCCTGGCTCTTGCACCAGTGGGCGGGGACACGGGCCCTGGGGCGGCGCAGGGCGAGCGTTGCTCCCCCCGGCGGGGCAGCCACAGCCCTGTCCCCGCCTCCCGCCGCCCCCGGGAGCCGCCAAGAACCTGCCACGAGGCTCCAGCTCACAGATGTTTATTACCCCAGGACCCGGGCGCGGGCCGGCCCCAGCACGACAGACAAAGCAGCTTTGCAGACAGGCAGGGGGGGCGCAGGACCAGCCCTTCCCCGCCCCGCTCGGCCTGAGATAGGGCAGGGGGAGACAGGCTGGGCAAGGGCCCCCCGGGCGCAGGGTGGGGGGATGCCCAGGCCTGGCCCCGACCCAGTCAGCTCCCATGAGCCCCCAGCTTACCCCAGCCAGGAGGGGCTGCAGAATGCCTCTCCCAACACGCGTGCACACACGTGCACAGCACAACTTACCAGCTGCAGCCCCCCACCCGGCGCCACAGCTCTGCACCAGCTGCAGCCCCCACGCCCGCCCGGCCCAGTGGAGCAGTTCAGGGGCAGCTGGCACGGCCCTGCAGGCGCACACTCCCACGGACGGACAGACGGACACGGGGCACGTTCAACAGCCACGAGAGCAGCACGGGCAGAGGCGTGTGAGCTGTGACCCCAGGGGAGCGCATGCCGCCCCTTGGGCCCCTCCCCAGCATCACGCCCAGGGGATCCTGGTGCAAAGCAGCAGTGGTTGGCTCAGGAGAAGCGTCAGCGCGGCCCCGGATGCAGCACCACTGTGGGGCAGCAGGGGCTGGGGTAGGCTCCCACCCCCCGCAGTGGTTAGAGGGGGCAGGTGGCTCCAAGCAGACCCCCAAATATTGCACAGCCCTTCCCTGCGTGTGGGGCCGGGGGCAGCCTACAGGCCTCTCCCCACGGTGCCCGGCCCCCACAGGGGTCTCAGAGAGGTATGTCAGTGCCCCCAGGCAGAGGAGCAGTGTGGGGCCACTATTTGGCCACAGCCCCGGCAGGCAGGGACTCCAGGAAGGCCAAGGCGCTCTGCAGGGAGGTCAGGCAGTACCCCTCCTCACCGATCAGGTACCTGCGGGGACCAGTGCATCAGTGCTCTGGCCCACAACCCCCTGCCCCAGCCAGGGTGCTGCCCAGAGGCTGTAGCCAAGCCAGGCTGGGGCTGGGGCTGGGGGGGCAAAGCTTCCCCCGCAGCAGCCAAGCATGGTGCTGGCGCTGACACTGGCCCTTGCAAGGGGCCAGACTGCGGCATCCACAGCTGTAACCTCGTTACTGGCTTCTGCCCCAGCCCGTGGGGCTGCAGGTGGGGGTGGAGGGGGCCGAGCTGCAGGGTCTCAGGGAAGGGCAGGAGCTGCAGAGCCAAGTAGGCTGAACGGGGCCAGGCCAGCCCTTCCCCCTGCTCCTCTGCACGGTCCAGTCTGTCCCCTCCAATTAGGGCTCAGCTGCCGTGCCCTGGCTCATTAGCATCAGGGCTCTTTAGCTGAGTTGACAGCGTGATGCAGCCTGCAGCAAGGGGCAGTGGGTGGTTCTGCATATAGGACACCCCCCGCCCCCGACACGCGGCACCAGTGTCGCTCAAAGGGATCTGGCCCCTTGTCACGGTTGCAGGGATCTCTAGGGGAGGGGGCAGTGCAGGGGGACTCTGGGGACCCAGAGGGTCCCCTCCCAGCTGGAAGCTGGCTGGGGTGCCCCCTCCCAATACTGTCGGCTCTGGAACTCACCCAGCTCTTCATTGTACCCCAGCCTCCAGCTTGCCTGGGCTGGGGTGTCAGGAGACATGACCAGGGCTAAGCTTCATGCTGTTGCCCTGCTGCAAAGCCCCCAGCTCTGCCCCTGCCCTCATGGCACAGCAGCCTGCTGGAAGCATGCATGGGGTGGCTGGCGAGGAGTCACAGGTAGGCCTGGCCCTTGTCCCTGGGGTCCCCAGAGGATGGACCTGCCCTGTCCTACCCTTCATGGATGAACTCCTCCAGCGCGGCGCACTCCGACACCAGCTGCGGCAGGCTGCTCCGCACGGCCACGTAGGATAGGATGGGCAGCAAGTCGTCAGCACCACTGCGGGGGCACAGAGCAGCGTCAGGCTGCTCCCTGCAGGGCAGACTCCTCATCCCCAACTGGCTCTTCCCTGCCTGACAGCACTGCCCCTCTGTGCCTCAGTTTCCCCAGGTGAGTGGCAAGGCTGGACTGCAAAGCACTTGGAGGGTGCAGGGAGCTGGGGATGTTGAGTTGAGCTGCTGCGACCACACGCACGGCAGGGACACTAGACTCCCAGGAGCTGCTGGATCAGAAGCCAAGAGAGATGCAGGGACCGAGGGCTGGAAGCACCCCTGGGACAGCCTGGTTTTCCCTGCCACGCAGGGCTACAGCACTGCTCCCACAGGCCGTGGCTTTGCTGGGAGTGTGGGGGGTCACGGTGCCTGCTCTCTCGCCCTTCAGGTCTGCAGAGCTTGGACAACCGAGTCCCCGCTGGGAGCAGCAGCCGCCTGCCGCCTCCCTGTCCCAGCTCGGCTGTCTCCCTAGTTCCCTGCTCATTGCTCTGACAGTCCAGCCACAGGACTGCTGTCTCACCTGGGCGCAGGGCCCTGCTCGCGGTCCCACCATCTCCTGCTTTCTGCCTAAGTCCCTGTGACAGCTTCCAAGCTCGCTAAATTGCCAGCCAACGTCTCGGCTGCTGACACGGGCCCCCCCGCATGGCAGGGAGGACCCCTGTGGCATGGTGCATTGTCAGGAGTGATCCATCAGGCCTGGTGTCAGCAATGCAAGATGGGCTAGGTACCTTGCGGCAATGGAGAGGTGGTGGATGCTAGCCAGTGGGCCTGACAGCTTTGCACTGAGCAGCCCCACACGGCTCAGAGATGGGCTGCACCCCACCATGGCAGCAAGGGGACCAGCACCCTCAAGGCACCCAGCTGTGGAGCCTGGCCCTCCCCCATCTCCCACACTGCATCTTTCCAGCCTCAAGAGCCCAGGGCTGACAGGGGAACAGGGACTGCTGCATCCCTGCCATACTCACATAGCGGCCGCGGGGGGCTGGCTCTCCCGTGCCCCGCAGTATTCCTCAGCACACTCACAGATCATGCGCAGAGCTCGCACTGCAAGCAAGGCACCAAGCCCCAGCATCAGGAACAGCAGCCCACACCCAGGCCCTGCAGCCTCCCCCTGGCAGGTGGCACTGGGGCCAACCCCAGCCTTACACCAAGCAAACCTTCCTCCCACCGCCTGCAGGAGGACAGGGCTAGGGCAGAAGGGGGTGTCGCAGCACACAGCAAGGATGCAGGGGTGCTCAGATGCCCCAGGGGAGATCACAGCTCGAGGGGGCGTTGCCTGGCTTTGCTGACAGCATGGGCACAGCATAGCTCCCCTGCCCCACGCAGCACCCCTGCCCAAAAGCCATGTGAGAAGGGGGTGCCGTGGCCTGGTGGCTCCGGCTCCTGCCCCAGAGCCCCCCACATGCCTCACCAATGCAGTCCAGCTTCCTCTGCGGGCAGCTCTCGAGGGCAATGAGCCGCAGCTCCTGCACAGCAGTGCTGTAGGGGTAGGAGCCTGGCGCCTGTGTTGCACTGTCCCAGGGCAGCAGCTTGGAGGGGACCCCCATGTCTGCAGGTGGTGTGTTGTGGTGGCGCTCCATGCCCCATGACAGGGCAGCTTCCTGGGCCTTGTACACAGTTCTGCAGGGAGGGAGTGGGGGCTGGTGGAGAGCACAACACAGTGCAGCACCCCCCGACCAGGCCTAGCTCATGGCACATTTGGACATGGGGCAGGGGCAGGCTGGGCAATGCTGGAACCAGCTCCTGCATGCCCTGGGCACATGAAGCAGCAGGCGCCAACCTGGCACTGGGAGGGGGCCAGGTGTGGGGTCGCAAGCCCTTGCCCGGGCACATGGTACCTGTAGAGAGCCAGCAGTGGGGCCCAGAGCGGGGGGAAGAAGGCTTCCTCAATGCAGGCCAGGCACTGGTCCTTGGCGGGGGCGGCGTTGAGGCCCTCGAAGGCCAGCAGGGCCAGGGACAGGAGCCGGTCTGGGGGCAGGCAGAGAGCACGTTCAGTTGCTATAGCTGGCTCGTGGCCTTTCACATGTGTGGTGCCCCCGGGGCTGCCACCTGGGGCGAAGGGAACCGAACCCAAGGGGCTGGCTCTTCCAGGCTCCAGTCTGCCCCTGTCCAAGGTAACCTCACCCACGGTCACCTCCCATCTCACCAACCCCTTCCCCACCCCCCAGCTGCAGGCCTAACCCTCTGGCTCTCCCCGGGGCTAGGGAGCCCTCATGTAAGGACTAAAGCAGGGCTCTCAGTCCCCCTGCCAGCATCTCCTTGTCCTTGCAGACATCACCAGCCCCCTGGTCTCTCTCCCAGGATCCTCCCATCCTGCACATGGCTCCCAGGAGACGGCATCTCCCATCTATCCTCATCAGCAGTGCCCCAAACCCCCACCTCCCTGCATCTCGCCACACAGCCCCTGCCTGGCCCAGGCTGCCAAGAGCTTTGTGCAGTGCCTGGCAGAGCTCTGGAAGCACTAGCTGCCACCAGCTCTGCCCAGGCTACTCCTGCCACACCTGGGCTCTGCGAGCTGGGACAGGGGCTGCAGCAGGGAGCAGGCAGCTGTGGGGCTGGGAGGCCTTTGCCCCGGCAGCTGGTGCCATGCAGCTCCATGCAGCAGCCTGGCTGCAGGCCCGTGGAGCAGAGCTGGCAGCTCCAGGGGCCGACGCTGCCCTCTAGCGGCCACAGAGCCGAGACTTGGAGCCACAGTCCTATGCCAGGAGCCCGTGTACCACCCCACCTCCGAGCAGAGGCAATGGGTTTCAGAGGCCCACACCAGTAGCAGTGATGCAGCTCGAAGCCCAGCTATGGGGCAGGGCCTGCTGGGTCTGAGAAGGCAGCTGGGGGCACTGTGGGAGGAATGTAGCCTCTGCTTTGAGCCATGGCAATGCCCTGGGAGTGCCCAGCCCTGTTCCAGCCTGCTTAGAAAGCACCCAGTGGCATGTGATGCCAATACCCAGGCTCCTTCAGACTGTCCCATGGCTCTAGCCCCTCACCCACGGCATTGTGGATGTCCTTCACGATGCCTTTCAGCTGCTCTGGGAGAGATGCCACCTTCTTCTCAGCCGGGGCTGCACCCTCAGGCCCCATCAGGAACCGCTCCAAGTCCTCAAAGGAGCTGTCCCGCTGGGGCGGGCAGGGGCTGGAGGCAGGGTTGGGCAGGTCCTCGATGAGGGGGGCGCTGGAGATGCTGTGGCGCAGGTTGAGCTGGTTGGTCTCGTGCACGGAGAACATGCAGTGCAGGCTCTGCGAGGCCCGGAGCCGCCGGCCCCCCGGCTCTGGCAGCCCCTCCACATCTAGTGACAGGCAGGTCGTGGGGTCGCCCGTGCCCCGGCTAACCACAGGGTAGAGCCGGCTGTAGACTGCACACTGCAGTTTCCGTAGCAGCTGGCAGATAGGATGGTCAGGACAGCTAGGAGCGAAGGAAAAGACTGCTTGCCATGCCCAGGACTGGGATGTGTCCTGCCGTCCCATGAGCTCGTGCTGGGGACATTGTAGTTTCCAGGTGGCTGCTGAGGGGAGCCAGGTTATGCCCCCCAAGGCCACCCTTGCAGCTGGAGCAGCTTTTCCCACAGACCCCAGGAGCATCTCTGCTGAGGAGAGACTCCAGCAAACACCTGGCCAGCTGTGAGGCCACCCAAATCCCCCTTGTGCCAGGGTTGGGCTCAGAGAAGGTGCTTTCAGCAGTCCCTAGAGCTGGAGCCTACCTGAGGAGGCAGGAGAAGAGGCCGGACACCAGGGTGAGGTCTGCCGGGTTCCTCTTCAGCTTGGTCTTCCAGAGTCGGGGCCACTCCTTGGGGAGGAAAAGCATTTGAGAGCTTGTGGAGGCAGGCACCACCTGTGCCAGGCAGGACTACAGCTCCCCCCGCCCCTGGAGACACCACACCCAGGGAGGGGACTACACTTGTCCCACAACACACGCAGGCAGCTGGGCAGACCCAGTCATCAATGATGCCCCAGCCCCAGCCAGCTGAGCTCCATCTTTGGGGAGCATGGCCACCCCGTGTACACCCCTCAGACCTTTCTGGGTGCCTGCGAGCAGAGGACACAAAGGCAGGGGCTGTCTCTGGTTTGGGAGCCCAGCAGCACTAGGCAGGGTGCAGGGACGTACGTGGTCTTGCTCATACTCCAGGATGGCAGCGTAGAGCTCCCGCTGCTCCTGCTCCTCGGGGGTTAGGGCCACGCTGCTGGAGAACCGCCTGCGGGGACATGGCATGCATCAGGGTGAGGCCTGGAGCAGGTGGCTGCATCCTAGCTGCCACCATGGGCCCGGGCACAGAAGAGACAGGACATCCACCCTACTCAGTGTATTGCAACGACCTCCCCAAGCAGAGGCCACGGCAGTTGAAACCTGGGCAGAAGCTGCTGCGAGCTGGCTCGAAGACAAGGCTGCAGACACTCTCTGGTCTGGGGAAGGGCTCAGAAGGCAGCACCCCCACAGTCCCCCAGCCTCAGGTGGGGCATAAATGACCCCAGCCGGGTGCCCAAGGCCCAGAGCGCTGAGCAAGGGAATACTCCCCTTCCTCCGCTGCAGCATAGCCCCCGTCCTCCTTACCTGTTGGCTGCCTCCTGGAGGCGCAGCCGGCGCTCCTCCATCTTGCGCTGGAGCTGGAATACAGCAGAGTTAAGGCCCAGGCATGGTCCTCTGTGGCCTCATGTGCTTCTGGCCAGGGTTAAACAGAAAATGTAAACAGAGCACGGCCCCCATGCCTGCCATAGGCTGGCCTCGCCCTGCGAGTCAGCACAGGTGGGGTGCGGGCAACCCCAGGGGCAAGGCTGTATTTGCCCTAGCCCCAGTCCCCTCCCAGGCAGGGCCAGAGTTCAGCTGAGCAGGGAGGGTTTTCTGACCTGGTCTAGGTGCAACCTGGAATCTGGGAGGGGTGTTTGCAGAGGGGGGCCAGGCTAGGCTTCCCAGCAGGTGTTACCTGGTCTCAGAGCCTCACATGCGCTTGGTCTGGCTCAACAACCGCTGCTCCTTGAGCCTCATCCCAGCCCCACCCTCACCCAGCGCTGACCTGAGGGGGAAGATACAGATACCCCTGGGCGCCACAGGGGTGGCTTGGGAAGGATACGGTCTCCTCCCGTGCCTTGGCGATCACCAGGTTCTCCATCATCTGCCGCTGGAGGGACAGCGTCTGCAAAGAACACACAGGCGTTGTGGGCAAGCCCTAACTCTCACCTGCTCCCCTGTGCCAGGAGCACCCAGCCAGGACCCTGCTCCCTTCCACATGCCAGGAAATGGCAGGCCATTTCAGGTAGTGGTTGAGGACACCACACCCCGTGCTGTGCTTCTGCACCCCAGACCAAGGCTGGCAGGTGGCTGGACAGGCCCCAGGCCCATCCTGGGGGCTTGACTACGCCTCGGCCGTGAGCACGCGTGGTCACCCCAGGGCCTGGCTGGCTGTACCCCAGGCTCATCCAGCCCATGAAGCAGCAGCTGCTACTAGCCCCTCAGCTGTGGGCCGCACAGGGCGCTCTGCTCTTGCCTTCTCTCAGTTCCCACCCTTCCCCCAGTCCTGCTCCAGGGAGCCCCATCTGTCCGACAACCCGGAGCCACCCAGCCAGCTGGGGCAACCAGTAGGTCAAGCCGGCACTCCTGGGGCTGCGGTCAAGCAGTCCAGCACCTGGGAGCCCTAAGGGAGGGGGCTGGGCCCTGCCAGATGGCACAGCCCCTTCTCTGCCTGAGTGCAACCCCCCCACTCTCCACCCCTTGCCCCCCCAGCTGCACTTGCCAGAGACGTCTTCTGCAGGGCCTGGCTGGGGTTGAGCCGGGCCAGGCGTGCCTCGTATGCGGCCTTCAGCTTCTGGTTCTGCAGCGATGCCTCCTCCAGCGGCGTGAGCTCCCTGCAAAGACCAGGAGCTGCTGAGGGGGAGCGGGGGCAAGCTGCGAGGAGCTGGAATGGGCCGATACAGGCCCCTCTCCACCCCCCGCAACTGCCGGGCAGGAAGCGCTGGCACGGAGTGTGCACATGAGGCGAGGGTCCTCACCCAGCCCGTGCATCCCACTGCCCCCTGCCCCACCCCCAGCCAGGCCCCACTCACTTCTTGGAGCTCTGCGCCTCGGCGACCTGCAGCTTCTGGAAGATCTCCGGGGGCAGGAAGGGCGACAGCTTCCCCCCCTCGTCAGAGAAGACCCTGCGGTGCCGGGAGACGGGAGCGGGGCCTGGGCCCTTCTCGGGGGCTGCTGGCTTCACCTGGGTCTTCCCTGCGGGTGGGGAAAGCAAGGGGGTTGCGAAGGGCGAAAGGCCCCGGCCCCAGCCCCATGCCTCCCACGACGGCTCCGAGCCCAGTGCTCACCGAGCTCGGCCGCGCTGGACTTAGCTCTCTCCAGGCACTGCTCCGCGAGCTTCAGCATCTTGGGCGTGTCGGGCGTCACCCCCCCGGCCCCATCTGGCACGGGAGAGGGGCAGGTTAGCCTGTGCCCCGGGGAGGACCAGGGGGTGCGCGTGTGGGGGGGCGGGGGGCCAGCTCTGGGGCTGCCTCCCGCAGGGCGACAGCCCCTACCCCTGCCTGGGCACAGGGCCTGGCCCTGCATCACCTCCGAAGGGGAGAGCCGCGGAGGCTGGAAGGAGACACACGGCGGAAACCCGGGCGGGAGCGGACCGAGGGGCTGGGACAGACAGGGGTACCTGGGGCGGCCGCTGCCTCCTCCAGCAGGGCCTGCGAGATGTAGCGGATGCTCTTCAGGTACTCCACGTAGGCCTCCTGCGCGGGGACGCGGGTCAGGGGCCGAGCCGGGCTCGCGGCTCCCAGCGTGGGGGCCCCGTCCCGCCTGCACGGGGGGGCGCGACCCAGGTGCCGGGGGGCAAACCCTGGGCATGGAGACCCCCTCACCACAGCCCCGCACCCCGTTACCCTGGAAACACCCCCACCCCAGGGCACCGCCCCCAGGCCTGGGAGGCCCCCGGCGCGCACCCGGGGGCGCTGGGCGCTGTCGAGGCGCAAGGCCCCGTGCGCCAGCTTCATGGCGCTCTGCAGCGGCCGCAACGCCCCGTCGCCGCCCGCCGCCATGGGGCCGGGCGGGGGCCGGAACCTTAGTGCGAGGCGCGGGGGGCGGGGCGGAGCAGCTGGGGCCGGGCCGGAAGCTCGGGGCGGAGCGGCTGGAGACGGACCGGGGGGCGGGGCCGGAAGCTTGGTGCGGCGGCGGGCGGAGCGGCTGAGGACGGAGCGGGGGCGGGGCCGGAACCTTGGTGCGGGCGCGGGGGCGGGCGAGGACGGACCGGGGGCGGGTCCGCCGGGCCGCGGGGGGCGCTGTGGCGCGGGGCGGCGGGCGGGCGGGGCCGGGCCGGGGGCGGCGGCGGCGGCGGCGGCGATGAAGCGCGATCGCCGCGGCCGGTTCCTGTCGCCCCGGCCGGGGCCCGCGGGGGAGCGCGGCGCGGGGCGGCGTGGCCGCGCGGCCGGCGACGCGCCCGAGGGCCCTGGGGACGCGGGTACGGCGGGGGAAGGGGGTCCCACCGGGCCGGGGCCGGGAAGGCCGCGGGGACCCCGAGCGCTGACCCCTCCTTCCCTCTCTCCCTCCCCGCAGGGCCCGGGCGGGCGCTGAGCTCCGGGTACTGCCGCCTGTGCCACGGCAAGTTCTCGGCACGCAACCTGCGCCATGCCTTCGGCCGCGCGCCCGGGGCCAGCGAGAGCTCGCCACGCCAGCGCCGCCGGGACCAGGCCTTCTTTGCCGACTTCCAGCGCCTGCTGGGGGTGGCTGTGCGCTGCGATGCCGGCCTGCCGCCCTACGTCTGCAAGAAGTGTCACGCCCAGTTCTACAAGTGCCACGGGCTGCTCAAGACCTTCCTGCAGCACGTCAACGCCACGCCCGGCGGCCACGCCAAGCCCACGGCCAAGTACGGCGCTGGGTGCGGGCGTGCTCGTGCGCACGGACGAGGAGCACGTTGCCGTGTGTGCATGTTTGTGCATACATGTGCATGCAAGCGCGTATGTGGCCGAGGAGCATGTTGATCTGTGTATGCGTGTTTATGCATGCGCATGGACAAGGAGCACGTTGCTATGCATACACATTTGCGTGTACATGCGTGCATGTGCATGCAAGCGCATACGTGGCCAAGGAGCATGTTGCTCTGTGTGTGGTTGGTTGTGTGTGTATGTGCGCGTGCACATGGTATTTCCGGGTGTCTGTTTTAGCATTCGCGTGGCCAAAGGGGAGATGTGGTTTCTCACCAGGGTTTGCTGGTCTGTGCCCTGCCAGTCCACTCTGACCTAGCCAGCAACGCTTCATCCTGAGGAGGACGGAGCTGGGCTGTTCCTAGTGGGGTCAGATAGCAGGACAAGGAGCAACGGGCTTAAGCTGCAGCAGGGGAAGTTGAGGTTGGATATTAGGAAGAGCTTTCTCACTAGGAGGGCAGTGAAGCCTGAAATAGGCTCCCCAGAGAGGTGGTAGAGTCTCCATCCTTGGAGATTTTTAAGCCTCAGCTCAACAAAGCCCTGGCTGGGATGATGTAGTTGGGGCTGGTCTTGCTTGGAGCAGGGGGTTGGACTAGATGTGACCTCCCGAGATCCCTTCCTACCCTCACTTCCTACGCGTTGCTTTTCTCTGGCGCGTAGGAGTAGTGACGTCCAGGCCCAGCCAGGGACGGAAGAAGGAGCCTCCTGTTTGGGTAAGTGCTAGGCTTCCTCGTGTCAGGGCAGAACCCGGGGCCCCTGCTGGGTTTTCCCCGGCATTCAGCAGTGACTCTCAGGGTCATGATGTGTCGGGTCCTGGGGCCCAGGCAGCATCACTGGAGGGGAGGAGAGGGATGGCTGGGCGATGTGCCAAGGCCCCTGAGCCGTGCTCTCCTGTGCTGGCTGGTCGGAGGGGCGGTAGCACCAGCCTGGGAGGCCGACCACACTGATGCCATTCCCTCTCCGCAGTGGATCTGATCACGTCCAGCCCCCAGTGCCTGCGCAGCCTGGTGACGTGGACCCACACCCACGCCGGGGGCTGCCCATCAGTGCCAACTCTGCAGAGTGTGCTGTCATCCGAGTATTGCGGGATCATCCGTGCTGTGTGGGGTTGCGGCGATGGGCACGACTATGTCATGGACACGGACTCGGACTGCAGCGCCATGCTCGTAGATAACGCCTTGGCCGTGAAATGGGAGCGGGACAAGGGCGCAGCCCAGCGCCTGACGGACAATGGGGCTGGGGCGGATGCGGCTCCCATGCCTCAGCAGGCCCCTGCAAGGACGGCCGTTTGCCAGGTGCCAGGAAGCAAAGGGGCCGCAGCGGCACCAAGCTCGGAGACCCTGACGTCACAGAGCGGGGATTCATCTCACTTGCAGCTGGATGGCACGGCCTCCCTGCAGGAGAAAGCACTGCCCCCGGCTGCCTCACCGCTGAGCGGTGCCCCAGGTAAGTGCTTGGCCTAAGTTGCAGCCCTCTGCCCTCAGCAGTACTGGGTCCTCCAGGGTGGCACCCATGCCAGCAGGAAACTTGCAGCAGGCAGGTTCCAAAACACATGGAGAAGAGAAGGGGCATGGGGCTGGGTGTCAAGACTCTACAGGTGCCAAGCATGGCTCTGCCACCACCTTGCTTCCCAACCTCCGGTAAGTTCCTTTGCCGCCACTCCCCTGGCTGCAGAAGGGAATGAGACCTGCCTGGTCCCCAGGGGCTCAAGGTGGAAAGTGCTGCCCGAGCCCTGTGGGGGAAAAAACAAGTGCAGTGTCAGTGAGCAGCTCGTCCCCGTGTCCAGGCCCCACCCTGTGTTTGGGCCAGCATCTTGCTCACCTGACAGCAGTCCTCTGGGGAAAGGGCTGTGTTTGGGACAGGTTAGTTCCCTCCCACAGCTTGGGGCCACTGCCCTGTCCTTCATTTTAATCACTCAAACGTGAGTCTTGGAGTGCCCTGCCCTCCCCCTTGCAGCAACTCCCCTCGGAAGACTGTGGGGAAGTGTCTGGTGCAGCTCCAGGGCTGGATGGAGAGTATCGGGTTGGGCACCTTAATCCCCTCTCCCTCCTCCCATTGCCCTTGTTAACCCAGGCTGGGACAATCCCAGGGATGGGAGCAACCCCACTCAGTGTCCTGCACCGTGCTCCCAAACCTGCTGAGAGATGCCTGGTTGCTAGCAACAGGAAGATGCCATTGAAGGCTCATTTTTTAACATGCCACAGCCAGAGGCTGCTGGGTGGAGCCAGGGGCCTGTAGAGGGATGTGGGAGAAGGGGAAATCCCACATGGTCTCCACAGCCCAGGAGCTATAGCCTCGGCCACTGGAAGGGGTTTGGTCCTGCATCTCTTTTATGTAACAAGCTGCTACACCAAGTTTCTCCAGCGCGACCTTCTCCGCAGCCATCCTCGCGGGCTCAGCTGCTGCTGTGCATATGTAACATGTGGTGTTCTCCTTCCTTTCCTAGGACAGTTGAGTGGGAAGCAGGTTCTGTCTCCAACGTCGGATGAGCGGGTAAAAGACGAGTTCAGTGACCTTTCTGAGGGGTGAGAGAAGAGTGGGTTTAACACAGCTTAAATGTCTTTGCAAGCATGAGAATGCTCGGCCTAGGGGTGTCCTCCCTCCGCAGAGCGGTCTGTGCCCCTTGTTCCCTGACCCACACAGTAGTTTCTTGGTAGCGATAGCACCAGCAGCTCTTTAGCTGACATGCTGGATTCACCCCTCTGGCTGTTTGCGACGCCCCAGTCTGATGTTTGCATAGTGTTGCTTGGGTTTCCCTTTTGATGGTGCTTGAAATCCCTTCTAGAGGCAGATGCTTTCAACAGCTCCTGAGAGAGTTTCCAGCAAAATAGATCCTCTGTGTCTCTTAAGGACCTTCCACTCTGACAAGTACTAGCCTGCTCTTGCCCGGCTCTGTGGTGGGGTTAGCTGTAGCTGTTGCTCTGGTCCACAGCCAGTCCTGAAGACTTGTCTGGCATTTCTGCTACCCTCCTAGCTCCTGTAGATCTGGATCCTGGTGGTGCTCATTAGTGCAGATGCCCACAGCAGAATCCAGCAGGCTGCACTTCCAGAGAAGCCTTGGTTCCCTTTACAAGAGGACACATTTCCCACAGGGTTCCCAGGTGGCTTAGAGCCTGTTGGCTTCTCCAGTCCATCAAACCATATGAATCAGCAGAAGAGACTTGGCCCAAATTCTCAGAGGCAGGTTCTGAATCTCTTCAGCCTCTGCAAAAGAAGGCTGAGAGGTGATCTTGTAGCTGTGTATAAATTAATCAGGGAGAACGAAGCAAGGGATAGGAGATGCTCTGTTTACCAAAGCACCCCTTGGAGTAACTAGAAATAACAACCACAAACTAGCAGAAAGCAGATTTAGGTTAGACATCAGGAAGAACTTCTTTATAGTAAGGCTTGTCAGAATCTGGAATGGGTGTCCAAGGGAGGTGATGCTCTCCCCTACCTTGCGGGTCTTTAAGAGAAGGCTGGACATGCACCTGGCTGCCGTCATCTGACCCCAGCGCTCTTTGCTGCCCGGGGCAGGGGGTCAGACTTGACGATCTGTTGAGGTTCCTTCGGACCCTAATATCTGTGAAATAAAACTGTATCTGGGGCTATTTGACATTGATGTCAAAGGTCTGGTGCTGCCTTTGGCAACCTTCGACTTCAGGCCCTTGGTGAAACATGTTAAAAACCGATGTAAAAGATGCTGCTGGGTTCTTTGGCCTCCTGAGTTAATTACTCCTGTCCATATAATTAGCACAGAAAGCCCCAACTTAGATAAGTGCAGTCAGGAAGGAGGCATTGAAGAACAACGGCTTCACTGTCTTGCTCTATGTAGATCACCTGTCCCAGCTCTTCCAGGAAAGGCTGGTGGTAGAACTGCCAGATTTTCTCATTAAAACATCCAGATTATTTTTATGGGGCTTTAGTTTCGGGAGGGACTCATCTGGTAGCTTCCTGTGTTTTGTGGAAGGGAGGGTTGTGTGCACTGAGGCTGTAGCGGAGAAGCTTTTGCAGCCCAGGTTGTTGCGACTTCCTGCCGGGGAGATGAATGCATTAGCGCGGTGAAGAATGAATGATGATGAGACCAGAGCATCCGAGTGCCTGGTGCTGGCCAAGCCCTGCCTGAGTAAAGCGCCTGTTCTTTTTCTCAGAGACTTCTTGAGTGAAGATGAAAATGATAAGAGAAACGCACCATCTTCAGACGATTCCTTTGAGCCTTACTCAGAAAAGAAGTAAGAGCCTTTCTTGTCTCTGCTAAAGATGAACATGGTTCTGGTGTCTTTGTCCATGGACTAGGTGTGGCATGGGCTTCCTCTACCCCCAGGGAAGGGTGTTTCTCAGTCAGCCTTGGGATCTGAGCTCCCCATAGCACCACCACCCTCTCCCCAGCCTGTCAGCAACTGCAGCTGGCTGTGCCTTAGCCTCATAATTTCAGTCATAGGCCCTATTCCCCACCACCAGTCCTGTGTGCAGTGCACTGCCACTTCTGTCCCACCTGGCTGCAACGAGCTTATGTTTCTTCTGTTCTCTGAGCCATGCTGTATTGCAAGTTAAAAGGCAGCACTGCCACGATTTCACAGTTCAGTTCTCCAACACAGTCTCATTCACTTCTCATCCCTGTTCCTTCCTCAAGGGGGTCCAGCAAAAAGAGTGAAAGCAAAGATGCAAAAAAGGCGGAAGAGCCCAAAATAAGGAAGAAGCCAGGGCCCAAGCCAGGCTGGAAGAAAAAGATCAAGTGTGAAAGGTAACAGAGTGCAGGTTTGAGGAGGGAAACCCCGTGAGGTTGACTCAGTCTCACGGTGGCAATTCTCTGCCTTTCAGAGAGGAACTGCCTACCATTTACAAGTGTCCTTACCAGGGATGCACAGCTGTGTACAGAGGGGCCGACGGCATGAAGGTAAGTCAAGAAGGAAGCATCTGGCTTGTGCTGACTTGCATGGCAAGGGGTGCTGCTGCCGTTGCCAGGTATTGAAAGGTGCAGGAGGTCTCTCCTGTCAGCAGAGGATTAGGATCAGTCTGGAAGCTACCCTCCAGCTCTCTCAGCTGGGCATCAGCCCCTCACTCCCAGCCAAACAGCACGGGTGAGTGATCTTGTGTGATTGTGTATCTGTGCTCCTTTTGTAGCATGCCTCATCCTCTGTCCCAACAGCCACCCGTTGGCCTGCTGGTAATGAGCTACTTGGTACTTAACGGCTGTGGGAATCAGGCTCCTCCGCTAAAACCCCTAGAGAAGGGCTCAGCCTTCAGGCCTGCTGCAACTGACAGCTCCATGCTGGCACCTGTCACTTGCAGCAAGGGCGGAGCCTACTTGTAGGCTGCCAGGAAAGGCTGCAGCAGTGCCCGCTCTGCCCTGGGGCTTGCCGTGCGGGGAGGCATGCTGTGGCATGCTCTGGAAAACCCACTCTGGACTTTCAGAGGAGTCCCCAGGTGTCTCTCTTGGTCCTTGTCTTTAGAAACACATAAAGGAGCATCATGAGGAGGTTCGGGAGAGGCCCTGCCCGCACCCTGGGTGCAACAAGGTGTTCATGATTGATCGGTACCTGCAGCGCCATGTGAAACTCATCCACACTGGTATGTCTGTCCTTACCCAGCCTCCCCACCTCCTTCCCTACCTGAGTGGGCATAAATAAGCCTCTGCTGTGCCACCACATGAGAGAAACAAAGTGATGGCTCCAGTTTCAGCTGGAAAAGGAGCTCTGAAAAGCTGCCAGCGTGGGGCCTGTTAGCAGTGCCCTCAGCCCCATCAATGTTCCACTGCTCTCATTGCAGAGGTACGCAATTATATCTGTGACGAATGTGGGCAGACCTTCAAGCAACGCAAACACCTCTCGGTCCATCAGATGCGCCACTCGGGAGCAAAGCCTCTCCAGTAAGTGCCCCTGCATGTCCTGGCACGTACCCGGGGTGGGGGAGAAGCAGGAGGTAAATGAATAGGCAGCATCAGTGTTGGCAGCTGGCCCCAACCAATGCTGGTTCCTGCTAGTTTTTTCACGCATGTCTGGTCACTCTAAGCAGGAATGAGTCTGTCCTGCTTCATTAAGAACCTAGATTTGGACTCAAGACACCTTTGGAAAATGCCAGCTCTTAATTTTCCTTTTTTAAATTGAAGAAAAACGTTGAGCAGTTTTCCTGTTGCAACTCAGAAAGACCCCAGCTGTGGGTTCCTATTTGACATTTCTGGGTTTGTCTTGTGCATCAGGTTTGCCCACTGAACAGTGCTAGCACCCGGGTCTTAAAAGGATTTAATGGCACCCTGGTTGAAAAAAAAACAAAACAAACCAACACACACACACTGATTTGGCAAATATCCAAGATGAAGAGGCAGCATCTGTGCTGTCAGGGAAGCAGAGGACTGTTGCCTATGTGAAAGCCACTTAGAAAAGCCTCAGGGTAGGTGATGCTTTGGATCCACTTGTTGCAGCAGTCACTGTGAGACGTGTGAAGTTCTCCACAGCAGAGAACACCCCAAGAGGAAGAGACAATTCTGCCTGGGAGCTGACAATTAATGTGGATTTCTAGTTTCTGAAAGCAGGAGGAAGGGCTCTGGGCCCAAATCTTTCTAAAGCTAGTTTGAATCAGCCCGGGCCACTTCGGCCCCACAGTTCCTGGAAAGCAGGGTCTTCATACTTCTGCTTCCTGTGCTAGGAAGCGTAGCAACCACTGCTTCCCACCCCCTCAGGAAACAGGAACCGGTCGTGGTCTGCACCAGATGACACGTTGTCTTATGCTGGTCTGACATGTCAGGGAGTCGCTGGCTTTTGAGCTGCCTTTTATCCCAGCCCTGCAGCATTCCCTTTGGACTTGATCCCCTCTCTCCTTTGTTCTGCCTGAGCTCAAACACGTTGAGTACAGAGCTGCTCTTGTGCCCTTCCCCTGCAGTCTTGGTGGCTCTAATGGATGGTGTCAGCCACCACCAGGATTGCGTGGGGCAGACTTTTTTTTTTGTTTTTTTTTTTTGTTTCTGCTCTTCGATCAGGCAGGCAGAATATGCTTCCCAACATGCAACAACCCCCAGCAGCTGCATTTGGGGCCGTCGTAGTGTTGCTCATGCAGTGTCTTGCCTTCCAGGTGTGAAATCTGTGGCTTCCAGTGCAGGCAGCGGGCGTCTCTCAAATACCACATGACCAAACACAAAGCAGAGGCAGAGCTGGAGTTTGCCTGTGACCAGTGCGGGAAGCGCTTTGAGAAAGCCCACAACCTGAACGTCCACATGTCCATGGTGCACCCCCTCACCCAGAATCAAGACAAAGCCAAGCCACTGGAGCCAGAGCAGATCCTCCTCTTGAATGCTACGGGGACTGCAGAGAGCCAGGCAGTGAAGCCAGAAGTGACTGCCCAACAGGAGCCCACCTGAAGGGCAGCTGGGGTGTCCTGGATATCTGGCTTTGTAGAAACCATACTGCAGCGTGGGGATTTCTCATCAACATTTCACTAGTCTCCGAAACGACTCGGGGGAACTCGCTTCAGCTTGCTCGGGAAAAAAACAAAACAAAACAAAAAAACAAGAAAGCTTTGACCATGCTGTGATTCTCCGTGCTTCTGTCTGATTCAGCCGTGTCGTCCTAAGCAATCACCGTCTAATCTAAGGAAGCCAGGGGTTCAGTCCCCCTCCACCCACAGGCTGATCCAACCCGTCGTGCTGCCCCTGGGATGTAGCTGCACAAGCCACAGGCCCCTCCGGCGCTTCCTGGTGGGTGGCGTCCAGGGGGCCACGAGCGATTCCATCAGACCTGGGTTTTAAATGATCATGATTCCCAAAGTCTAAAATGAAATTTGTAACCAACTTTTTATTGTAACGAGAGCTTCATGGTTATGCTTGTAATAAATTATTTACAGAGGAAATCGGAACCCAGCCATCCTGGTTGCAAGGGGGAGCAGCGGGCCGGCCCAGCCGCTCTGGATTCCAGAAGCTGTATCTTGCTAGACCCTCATCTCTGCGGCTGCAGGGCCAGATTCATGGCTCGCAAGTCCCACTCAGAAAAGATCTGGGCCATCATGGTACTCCAGGTCAGCTGCAGGCTTCGAGTAGTGCAAGAGAGCAGCTGTCATCTCTGGGTCGAACTCTTCGCAGAGGTCCAGGAACTGGGGGGGGGGAAGCTGATATTAGGGGCTCACTGCTGCTTCAGAAATGCAGTTCAACAAGGAGAAATGCAAAGTGCTGCATCTAGGGAGGAAAAATGTCCAGCACACCTACAGCCTAGGAAATGACCTGCTGGGTGGCACGGAAGTGGAAAGGGATCTTGGAGTCCTAGTGGACTCCAAGATGAACATGAGTCGGCAGTGTGACGAAACCATCAGAAAAGCCAATGGCACTTTATCGTGCATCAGCAGATGCATGACAAATAGGTCCAAGGAGGTGATACTTCCCCTCTATCGGGCGCTGGTCAGACCGCAGCTGGAGTACTGCGTGCAATTCTGGGCGCCGCACTTCAAGAAGGATGCGGATAACCTGGAGAGGGTCCAGAGAAGGGCCACTCGTATGGTTAAGGGCCTGCAGGCCAAGCCCTACGAGGAGAGATTAGAGAAACTGGACCTTTTCAGCCTCCGCAAGAGAAGGTTGAGAGGTGACCTGGTGGCTGCCTATAAGTTCGTCAGGGGGGCACAGAAGGGAATTGGTGAGTATTTATTCACCAAGGCGCCCCCGGGGGTTACAAGAAATAATGGCCACAAGCTAGAAGAGAGCAGATTTAGATTGGATATTAGGAGGAACTTCTTCACAGTTCAAGTGGCCAAGGTCTGGAACAGGCTCCCAAGGGAGGTGGTGCTCTCCCCTACCCTGGGGGTATTCAAGAGAAGGTTGGATGTGTATCTAGCTGGGGTAATGTAGGCCCAGCACTCTTTCCTGCTTATGCAGGGGGTCGGACTCGATGATCCATTGAGGTCCCTTCCGACCCTAGCATCTATGAATCTATGAAAGAGCCAAGATCAGTGCCAGGTCATGCTGTCTGCCAACAGCTGAGGTGTGCCTCTGCTGGGGATGGGACTGGTACTGACTCATCTGAGCAGTGGGTGTTAACATTTAAGAAGAGCCACACCACGGGACCTGCAGAGGCTGTGGTTCAAGTGAGCTGGATGCTTCTCACAGCTCTTAAGCACAAAGTTTGAGGAGAAACTTGTAAGAAAGTACAAATGTCACTTGAACAGGTAGAGCCTGCTAGAGAGGAGGGGAGCGTACAGTACTGCATGGGCAGCCTGTCCTCAGGCAGGTGAGGCCGTGCACTTGGGGAACTGGGCAGAGTCAGTCTTGTGAGGAGGACAAAGGGGTGCATACGTGTGGGCAGCGAGCAAGACATGCAACCCCCAGGCTGAAAGGGAGGGGAAGACCCCACATACCTGGTGCACATTTGTAAAGCTCTTCCTGGGGCACCGGGGGATTGAATGAAGCAGGAACTGCCGCGCCTTTGTTATTGCTTCTAAAGAATCCACCTGGGGAAAAGAGGTTGGGTTCAGGATCACGACTGCAGGCACAGGGCACTCTGCCTGTTGCTGCACAAGCCGTCTGCATACCTGCCCTCCCAGCTACACCCGGGCTGGATCTCTATGCCACAGGCACACATGAAAGGGTGCTCTAGGCTCCTGTGCTAGTGCTGCTGATGGGAATCTGTTTGACATCAGCCCCCGCAGGCTGTTAGTGCTCCGCTGGGCTGAGCACTACCCACCTCAACTGCATTGGCCATTTTGGAGAGTCAATATTTGTGTAGGGCAGTGAGAAGAGGGAGACCTACTGTAGCTTCCGGGGAGGGGCAACAGGCCTGGCTGGCTGGAAGGGAATGGACCATGACCACCACTCACAGCGTTTGCAGCATGCATGCTTTGTGCCTCTTGGTCTGATCCAGGAGCGTTCCCGCCATCGACAAAGAGCTGAAGAAGCTGAATATATGAGTCAATGACAACAGCAAGGAAGCCAGGCTCTCGCACAAACAGCTCTTGGTGAAAGCCGGGGATAAGGCTAGAAGGAACCATAGCAAGAAGCATGAGCAAAAGGTTCCCTTAGCATTCACTCTCTCCATTCAGTTTAACGCACAAGAGGGGCAACGGCTAAACTGACCCAGCATTTCCACTGCCTCCCCTGCAAAAGCTAGGACAGCGAACACCCATCCGTGAACATCCCCGAGCTGTGCTGAACAGCTGTAATGAGGGATTCCACAAATCTTAACTGGTGAAAACATCACTGAGCAAAGGCGTCCCAGGGAACAGGGAAAGCCACCGCAGCCTGATCAACAAAGCAGCAGCAGCAGCCTTCAGAAGACTACGGCAATTCCTAGCTTTGGAAGGTACCAGAGAACTAAGCCCTTGAAACACTCCCGCAAGGGGGGATAGACACAGGCCAGGAGGGGTCACTCCAGTGAAGCAGTTATCCTGAGCAGAGATGCTCAGACTTCTTTCTAGTACCACTTGGATTGCAAGTTCTCCTCCACATGCAGATTTGCCCAAGTTCTCAGCTCAGTCCCAGAGCACGGCACTAACCTATGAACAGCCAACCATTTCCTCCCCGCACTTTTAAAAAAGGGAAAATACCCAAGTGGGTAAAAGTTAATAGGATTTCTTTGGTTACCTGAAGAATGCAAGAGGCAGCAGCCTGATGTACTGGTCAGAGACTGCACGGCGTAGAACATGATAGAAGCCATGGCCTGTAATTTCCAAAGCAAGGGTGGGTAAAATGATCACCGAGCCTGTTCAATTACTTCCACAGCTGTGCAGACGGTAGGCCCTGTCCCTTCCAGCCAGCAGAGACTATTTATATGCTGAGTCTGGGTCAAGGCACTGCTGGGGAAGAGGCTTGCAGGACTGTTCTCACACAGCACTCATGCTAGGCGAATTACTGCCAATACCTGAAGGTTGAAAGCTATTTGTTCTCAGCTCTCTCTCGAAAAAAAGCAACGTGCCAGGTTCAGTGAGGATCTGGCAGGCCTTGGCTGAGCTCCTGCCAATACCTACAGCAGCTGACAGCTCCCAACATGATACCAGACACCTTCAGTCAGGAAAAGCTCCCTTGAGAAGTGTCGTTTTTGGGGGGTGATTACAAGGCACGCAGCACAGATTTGCACCTTATAGACTAAACAAAGGAGATTATGCATGTATTTTACATACATGATATTAACTCAAGCTTTTGTGAGCTGCAGCCCACTTCTTCAGATGGTATGGAAGGAAAGCAGAGTATAAGGAGCAATAAATTACAATAAAAGACAAGTGAAGGAGAGAGCGAGTTAAGGGGAAGAGGGGAGGAAGCCGTGCTGGGAGAGAGAAGCAAACATTAAACCTATAGGAACAACCGGAGTTGCCAGGTAATGGGACAAGAATCCATGATCTCTGTTTAAACTGCACTTAATGTCTCTCTGATCTGTGAACATGGGGCCCAGGGTCCCCTTGAGACAATACCTCCACCAGCTTGAGGGGAGAATCCTTTTGCTTGGCATTCACAGGGGTGGGGGAGAGAGGATTCTGCTCACCTTTGTCTACAGAGTGGAAGAGAACCAGCCAGGACATGCCCCGCTCTTGCAGGTGGCGCAGGATCTCCAGGCACCATTCCAAAGTCTCATGAGCATCCACCCCTTCCTGGGTACATGAGAAGGACAGAAGTGCCTTACCTGTGAGCTGGTACACATCAAACCAAAGGGGCACATCGAGATAGGGTAGCTCTAACATGCTCAGCAGGCTGATGGAGCCTTCTCCTTAACCCCCTTCAGGCCAAGGCTTCCTAACAGGGATCCAATGCATCAGTGCTAGCACAGGAGTCTCCGGGTCTCCCCAGGGGCACTGCTGCCCCTCCAGAGCACACCCAAGCTGTGCTCCACGCACAAGCTCAGCTATTCCCTCTGCTTCTCTAAGACATTTCTCCAGCTGTACAGGGGGCAGACACCAGCACTGAGCTTGCAGGGGATTTGGGCATCAGTGAACATTCAAACATCATTCAACCCTCATCCTTTTGGTCCATACCTTGGGGTCTTCTTTGCTTGGGACAGCGGCATTAGACAAACACCTTCCTTTAAAAAGCCCTAAGCTCTGTTTGACACTAATCCACCCACAATGCTTCCTAGTCACTGCAGTCTGCGCTGGGTGGTCGTTAGGGCCCCCCCCATAAAGCACCAGGCCCATCTCCTGCAGTAAATATAAAAGATGCTCTGCACTGCACTGAATGAGGCATCAGACTGACTGCACAGGAGGGTTTGGAAGGAGGGAGTCACCAGAGACACCAAAGAAAAGCTGTCATGGTGGGAGAGGAGCAGAGGAAGACAGCTGCACTAGCCAGTCCTGCTCAGCCTGGGATGTTCCCTTCCCCTGGCCTCTGGCAAGACAAGCCAGCGTACTTGAGTGCACTGGTGGAACCTGCTTTTAAGTGTGGGCCCAGGGTGGATTTACCTGTGGTGCTAATCTTGTTGAGATCACGTCCAGGAGTGAGAAGAAGAGCAGAGACACCAGGAGCTGCAAGTGAGAAAAGCTGCTCGTTATTTACACATTGACTTGACACCTGTACATGCCATCCATAAAATAAGCCTTCCCCAAGCCAGTACATCCTGGAGATTTACCGCTCTTTTGCATGCAGTGCCATGCTGTTCAACGGCCTAGCATAAAAAAGAACCACATGACAGTGCCGCAAGAGGCAACAGTTTCCCCACCACTGGTGAAGGAGAGCCTGGGAAGCAGTGACTAGAAGCACCAAGCAACACAGGCTATGTCTTCTCAAGGCAACCTTCCACCCTAAATCACATAATCAGTAACTGTAGAAACCAGCCTCCCCAGAGGTCAGCAGTCAGAAGGGACCAACACTGAGACCTGGCCCAGATCCACAGATACCCAAATGAATTGGAGAGCTCACCAAACTGGGCTGTGCTAGTCATCTTACAAAGAGCTAGCATAAGGAACTAGAGAAGGGAGAGTGCTTTGGAAAAACCCAGAGATCTGCTTCTTTCCAAGAGTCTCCCAAACCCCTGCCCTAGTCAAAGCCCTCCCAGGATTCCACCATTCCAGGCCTGCATGTACACCTCAGCCTACAGCTCCCTGCTGCAGCTGGGAGCCAACATCTAGAGTTCACTGGTGGTGCTCTCTACCAGTGGTGTTTCT
Organism: Crocodylus siamensis; assembly: GCF_052110815.1. NCBI lineage: Eukaryota > Metazoa > Chordata > Crocodylia > Crocodylidae > Crocodylus > Crocodylus siamensis. The sequence goes on along the minus strand of NC_143403.1, from coordinate 1,865,832 downwards.
AGGGGAAGAAAAGGGCAAAGGGCTCCCGATGTCCAGCCTTGCCTGCTCTGCGCTGGAGCCCAGCCTTCTCAGGACCTTGCTTCTTCCTTCATGGGCCACTTGCTGCTGAATAGTGAAATGCAGAAATGCAGCTGAAATCCAAGGGGCATCCGGAAGGGAGAATGCTGCTTCTGAGGAGAGGAAGCTAAGAAATGACAACAGAGTGCAGCAGTTCAGGAGAAAGGCACCCATGGGTGCATGTGGGAGGGGGAAGTCAGGACCTCAGGTCAAAGGCCTGATGGGGGGAGGGAGGAGATAATGGTTCAGTGCCCAAGAGAGCCTTTGGCAGTTCTCTAGACCATCTGACCAAGGGATCATGGCAATGCCAAACCCATTTGCCCAGAGCTCAGGTGCAGGCATGTTTTAATCATAAGATTTCTAGGCTGAGAAGCTGTTTTCCTCCCTGCTGCAGCCTCACACTCACTTGGTTGCAGAACACTGGCACTTCTTCAGCCGCTGCATTTCTTGTGGAAGGCAAGCCCCAGACAGCCTGGTCCACTGGCAGCAAAGCACTGGCTCCAGCCTTGGCCACCACCGCTGCAAGGAACCCAAAAACAAGCAAGGTTAGCAGTGGTAGAAATAGGGGGCAGCAAAGTGAGACAAGGGCAGCTCTGCTGGGGAGTGTGCGAGGATCACCACCATCTCATATTTGTTAACAAGGAAGGCATTAGCCACATGTTCCTGCCTCTTTCAATTAAAATGATTCTGAAAAGGGACCTGTCTTCTCAGGCTGTAGCAGGCTCCTTGCTGCCATATGCCATGCAAGTGGGTTCAAGATCAGTTGTTCCCAAGGCGCCCCTTGCTCTGAAGCTGGGGTTAAGACTTTGTGCTTCTGGTTTGGGTGTTTTAGGCAACTGACCAAGCCCCAGGTACCAATACTCTGGGAGCCCTTTTTACAGAAGGATCAGCCTCCATTCATGCTTAACAATGACCCGGAAAGAAAGTCTAAGAGAGATTGCTTACCCCCGCAGAGCAAAGGAGAAGGGGACACTTGGTTCGACATGTGGCCAGCACATCGTTAATCCCCTGTACCGACTCCTCACAATCCAAACTGGCACTCAGCAGCCCCTGAAGGAGGACAAGTGCAACATGCCTGAATAGCAACATACCCCTCTGATGCATTTCACACCCACTCATAAAAAGCAGCTGTAGGGAATGGCATTGTTCAGGAAGAGAAACCGCACACACGATCCAACTTCCCCCATAAAGGTCCAACTAGATTATTAGGCTGTTTGGACTGGAAGTCATACAGTATAGTCCACTGATCCAACGCAATGTTTGTTCCTTTTAGTGCTTTTCCACATACACACGAGTTTTTGGACTGTGTTGAGGTCAAGTTCTTGCCTTGGTTTCCCAAACCACTACAGAAAGCATATTTCACTCCTAATTACACACTCTTATTGCATGGGTCACGTTTACAAGGAAACAATTTTAGTCTCTGTATACTATGGAAAATGGAATACAAGGGAGGAACTAGCACGTACCCTGAAGAAATGAGCAGTAATGTCATAGGAGAGCACACACCCTCTGGAGCAGACGTTCCTCTAACAAAAAGAAAAGCAGACAAAGTTCACTCAGTGGTGGGTCACTGGAAGTACAGCATCTTTTCTTTTCCAACTGCATTCCTCCTCGGGCATACAGGTATGCAATCCCCCCCCAACCTTCTACTCCTACATTTTTAAGGGTTTTCTCTCCACACGCAATTACCAACAATGCTACTGTTGTGTGGGATGTTGCACGTACCAGCTCTGAGTTGACAAAATGAAAGAAATCTTCACAATCCAAGGTCACTCTCTTTCCTCTTTGGCATGTTGTAATAAGGACGGGTGGAGGGAGACCCAGAAGAATCCTAAAGCAAAGCTTAAAAATTAATCCTCAGTCCAGAGGAGGATAGAAAAACGCAGCAATGCTCAGGTCATGGTGCATACAGCTTTGGTTTTCACAGAGTTGAGAATCCTTGTCTGGACTCTTAAATATTTGCTGATGAGACACTTAAGGGTTATTCACCAGGGACTTTTCTGCTTGCCCAGAAGAAGACCCCCTAAATAGTGTCCTGGGAAAGGTTAAATGCCCCTCATTGCAGCATGTAAACACGGGCAGGGAGACAGGGTGCTGGCAGCTGGAAACAGGGTCATGGAGGAGAGGGAGGTCCTTGGAACTCTACCTACTGCAGGATATTGCAGGGTTCAATTCCTTGCCCCTCCCTAATAAGATGAAGGTCTATGAAGTAACCAGGGGGGTTGAGCCGCAGCAAATAGCTACCAGGCACCCCTGAGGTGCACCAGCTGTTTGTGTGAGTGTATTGCAAATGGCACCATTTTTCTAATCTGCTACACAGGACCACTGAGGAGCTCCAGCTGAGTGGAGAAGTGGTGCCCCTTCAGGTAAGAACCAGAGAAAACAGTCTGTCTTGAGGGTGGCATCTTACTGCAAATTAAGCAGCATCGTCCACCAGGGTAGGGCGGTGTTTAGCAAGAGCTAAATACCTGGGGTAGGGAATGAACCTGGGCCTCCCACACAAGGTTAGGTACAGTAGTTTCCAGCGCAGTGTGATGTTATGCTCCTTCCCCCATCATCACTCTCTCCCCACCAAGGGAGATCAGAGGTACCAATAGCGCGCTGCACCTGTGCACAGCCAAACTGGGTTTCTGACACTGGCCTGCATTTTAGAGGCTCTGGGCTCCAGTCGGTATTTACCTTTTTTGCAGTAGCAGCTCCTGCTGTCTCCGTAACTGCTGACCCACAGCCGAGCCGTTTCCTATACTTGCTAATCTGGCCTGGAACACCCTAAACAGGAAGTGTTCCCTGCCATGCAAGCGGCCTGCAGACAAAACCTTTCTGTCCCCCAGCTCAAGTACCATTTCCTGGAAGGAAGAAAGCAATCCAGTCAGAACTTTCCTCCTGTCTGCATTTCAAATCCTCTGGGACTCTGGGTACCAGCAACTAAGGTGATTTTAGACTTCAGCTGTTGCACACCTGCCAGGAAATCTCAACTCTTCCATCAATAACCCCTGCAGCAAGTCAGCTAATTTCCTGAACCTTGCACCTGTTCCCAGTTACTCTTTTGAGCTTCTTTTTATTTCTTTATATTGCAATTCTACAAAGTACTACAGGGCTTGCAAAATCTGCACTGTAGTTTGACAACCTGGCTTCAGAAGCATCTGGTTTTAGTGATCACTCACACCCTGCAGTAATTATATGCCTACTACACACATAGATTACACTTCACTTTCCAAAGGGGAGACTTCAAGGAGGCTGATATGCACTCCTTTTTGTTTGCACTGCTGAGTGAGGCAGCTAGTAAGAATTATGAGGGTGAAAATGAATTGTTTTGTTTTCTGGAGTAGAACGGATTTGCACCTTTAAGTGCCAGCTGGCTGCAGGTAGAGACAGAACAGCTTGATTGCTAATTAGAACCAATTTGGAAGAAGGGCCTGTGAGCTAAAATGTCTGGTAGAATTTATTGTGTCTTTGTAAGCTGGAGACTGTTCCTACCTTGGGAAACTCCCAGCTTCAGAAACCAGCATGTATATGTACTAACAAAAACATGGGGAGTGGAAGGGGCTACCAACGTCCATCTTTGTAAGACAAGACAAATCCATGCACATCACTGGATTTTGCATGCAACACAAACTCTCCTCATGAGGCTGGGATTCATGTAGGCAGAACCTGGGCCACAGGGCAGCCTAGATTGCTTTGGCACCTTAAGGGCATGTAAATTAACACACTACATTTGAGTGGGTTTTCATTCCAATCCATCTTTAGGTTTTCACTACATACAGCACGATATCCAAGCCCTATTTTACCAATACAGAACTATTAGAGGTTTGTCATGCCAGGTTTATGGATCTGAAATGGGGATTTGCATTGTGATCTGAAATCACCTGTAATTTGCTGAGAATATCAGGATTGACTGTGCTACTGTGAGTGGAAAACTCCGACTTCTTCAATGGGCCACAGCTGTCCAACTCTGACCTGAAATTAAGAGATACTCCTGATGACTACCCAGGACCTGCCAGGTTCAGAAGCAGCCTGAAGACATATATACAAGCAGGACCTATATGGAGTACAGAGTGGAGTTCAATGGGGGGGAGACAAGGGGAAGGAGGGGGGTGGCAGGTGTTATCTGGTATTCAAACCAGAAAAGTTTTCCACAGCAGGCTTGGAGATTTACATCAGCCACAGTCACAGTAGAGAATTATACTGGTGGTTACAGAGATTTCCACAAACACCCCTATTTAGAACTTTAAGATATAATAAACCCTTCATTCAAACCAGGCTGTTCAAAATGTTCAGCTAAAAGATGTTCAGGCAATCCACTCTATAAGTGTTAATTGCGAAATCGGACTCTCAGAGGTTTTTATAAAATTAGATTTTTAAATCTATATCAATTATGCTGGAAATGCAGGCTAACAGAGTGCTGCAGGCAAACACACATTCTATTCCTTTTGCAATGTACAAACAAGCAGCCAGTGATTGCCCTAGGAAACTATTTTCTGAGGGAATCAAATGCTGTATGCAGATGACTATACCATTATGAAATAAGTCAGACAACTTTTGCTGACACACATGTACAACATGCCCATTACAAAGGAGCAAGTGACAGACAGCGCTTAACGCTGGGTCACAGAGACCCCTCAGGAAGTCTGGAGTGTCTCTCTACATGAACAAACCCTCACACACGAAGTTCTAACAGTGCTGCAGGTTCAGAGGGAAACACTGCCCCGACCACTATGTTTTTCAGACCCCCAGTGAAACTGTTGCTTCTGTCCTTGTGAAAATCACAGGAGATAAATACCTTTGGAAGAAGTCTAGAAATGCATTAATTAGAATGCCACATGCCTCTTCCAGGTCCCCATCACAGCCTCCAGAAGCAGAGGATGCGGGGAGATACCACTCGTATAAAGCCCAGTAATGGAAATCCTGCCTGTAATACGAAACAACAAAAGATTGGTTTCCTCTTCAAGTCGTCATGCTTTCTCTCCATTGTTTTAAAAAGAACACAATGCCCCTAACGTCATATAGAACAGCAGAAATACACTGTCAAACAGACTGGCACATATAAGAAATCAACATGAAACTATGAACACTGGTTGTACCAAAGGAAGGAAGGAAGGAAGGAGAGGGACAGACAGCATGCTTTTACATTGTCCTAGTCCTCATGGACCTTCTGAAACTAAGAAGGTAAAGATTGTGAACTACCTCCATTGTAACACTGCCCTTACCTTTCAGAAGCAGAAAGGATATCTGTTTCAGACTGGATCTCAAGCTCAAACAACAGCCACTCTCTGAAAGATAACTGAGGTAGAGCAGAGGATCAGCACACCTTTAGGGCAGAACAAAGCCACCAGGTTTCTACAGCCTGACTGCCCAGTGCAGCTGAGCCCTCTGCGACATCCAGCTCACTCCCACCATTCCCATACAATCCCAGTGCACTGTGTTTACAACAGAGCAGGAGGCTACAGGTAGTTCTGAATCTCTGCTCAGGAATAAGAACTATTTTTGTCCCCATAATATCCTCCTGGTAAGAAACACAAGTCAAGTGACACACCAAAGGCAAGTCTACAAAGCACCACATCTATCTATCTAACATGCATATTTAAGATCTAGACACCAGCATGGAGCATATGGCACTCTACACAAATGATAACATAAAGAGAAAACTAGAATAATACTAAGAGCTAGCAATAAAGCAGTCACATATTTCACTCCATATGTACTTTACAGGCCTGCCCAATTTTACAGGTAGTGTATATGAAATAAATCTGTAAAACCTTTGTAACACTATATGCCAGGACTCCTCTACACAAGACAGATTTCTTAATGAAAAACCAGACAGAGAAACAACCGTCACATAAGACACATCCTCAAGTTAATGTAAGATGAGTGTCTGTAACATTTATGAATGTGCTTTGTATCAATATAGGACTCATTAATCCACTTGCAGGGTGCTGTAGGAGGCTTCGTGACTATAAGAAGAGCACCAGAAAAAGCAAGTGTTTTCAAAGATTTGGTTCTTGTTACAGATCAATCCCTACAAAAAATGAAACAGGTGGGCAGACAGAAATTAGTCTATTATATTGTCATAATTAGAGCACCCCCACAGTACAAGCTGACAGTAACACATCAGATCTTGATCTATTTGTTGTTTTAAACTTCTCTGTACAACCAAATGCCTCCTACCAGCACCTTATCCCCATCTCTGAAGTCTACACATAACATCCAGCACTTGGACTGCATTCATCTCCCCATCTCCTACCTACAGCCTGTTCAGGTAGCAGCTATTACCACAACACACTAATCACCCTGTAGCTATTCTGGAAAGCCCATAGTGCAGTTCTGAAGCACAAGCATTACGATCTGAATGAAATGTAGCTCGAAGCGTGACTTTCACCTGAAATACTTTCTCCTTCAGGAGTTCCTGGAAGTGCGTTTGCTTCCACAGACAGAGACTGGCTTTCGTGTAGCTCACAGAGGGACAAGACAAGAACCTCCAGGACAGTTCAACTTCCTCCTCCTCACGCCCAGTTCCTCGAGCCTCCAAGTTCAACCGGGGCACAACATACTGCAACTAAAATAGGGACACCTTTCACCAGGGGCAAAAACTGCTTTCATCAGTGAACAGTGATGACAAGTTCAGTAATTTGCACAAACAGGCTTCCCAAATGGAAGCAAAAACTGTAATGTTCACTAAAAATCCAAGCTCTGAAACAGAGAATTCATGGGTCAGTTCCTTTGTACTACAGCAAATTAAACCCCACACCTGCAGCCCGGGGGAACTCAGCAGACTTAGCTGTTTCTCATTCCACCCACCCACAGTGTTCACACAAAAATCTGAAAATATGTCAAATTGCCAACACCCAGAGGGTTTTTTCCAAGGTCCCAAATCACGGAGTGTGTGCAGGGTACAATTTTAGACATCAGAGTCTTTCAGTGCATCGTTAAGCCGTAGCAATGCAGAGTTGCTCCAAAATTGTTCACTCCACGAGGCATGAGCTAACAGAAAAGAGACTCAGATCCCAACATGCAGTCAGAGTAAATACTGCAGTTAGTGCTGTTAAGCCTGAGCACTCAAAAAGTTGCCCTGGTACTGCATTTTTAACAAGTTAGGCAAAGCAGGACTTGATGCACCTTTTACCTTCTTTAAAAGGCCAGGAGGAAGGAAGCTGCATAAGTCGCCATGAGGAAGGGAAGAAAACTTGCAGAGATAATAAGAAACTGCTGCAGTACAAAACCTGAGGAAAAAGACAGCAGTTACTTGGCTTAGCCAATTTGCTATGTCTTTCCTTCTTTTAACCACTGTCGCTTTCAATCCAAGAAGTTCCAGGTTCAAGACAGATCCAAGGATGCCACCAATGATGATCCTGAACACTTTTAGCAGTACCCAGTGCCCCCCTAGTCCAACAGTGCAATCCCTGTGCAAGCTTTAACAATAGATTTTAAAGGAAAAAGCTGTCAAGGTAACTACATCCATTATTTTAGAAGCTGGCACAGGAAGTTGGGGAAAAGGCAAGGACAAAACCATAAAGCCTGTGCTCTCTGTGTCTCTGGGTACAAGCTTGAAGGCTCTGTATTGTGCGAGTCCAAGTGAACTCCAGAGGCCTCTTCCCTTTTAGTAAGGGGTGTGGCCTGTGGAGATCACAGCTACACCATGCTTCCACTTGACCAGAGATATCCAGGCATAGTTGGGGTTTCCATCTGCCCACCTCTCCCTAAAAGATGAGGGTGACTTCAGTGAGCTTTAAATCAAGGCAATGAAAGACTGCCCTGGGGTCTCAGCAAGTTGCTGACACAGCCTACAAGTGGGCAAAGTAATTTCTATTTTCAAGCAAAAGGATCCTTAGGCCAAATCCTACTGTGGACTCTGGTGTAAGAGCTATACCTAGGGCCTTCCTGTATGACAGAATGAACTGGCCCATATTTCTGCTTGTGGGAAATCCAACCTGGCACTCTAAATAGGGAAACCAAACATTTGATGGCCAAAGGCCCTCACCTCAAGCAGAAGGCTAAGGACTCCCCTGTCCTGCAGGCCAGTAAACGGTCACAGAACTCAGTAACAAGAAGACCCCTTCCAGAGCCAGGCTGAGGAGCCAGGGATCCCACATCCACTTCAGGAACGAAGGACTTGCATTCACATAAGTGAACCACAAAGGAAGCCAGTCCCAAGATGTGAGCCTCGTTTAGGGAAGGACCCTGCAGATAAACAGAAACAGCAGCTGAAGGGATGCATTTCACTGTTTTTGAAGGACATGAATAGTAGCAATGTAAGAATCCTGCAACAGTAGCTCAGTGCAACTAAACATCAGTTCCACTCTCGCACAAGTTCAGAGACTTCTGGTCTTCCAGATTCTGCTGTAGTTGGAATCATTTACCAGCCTCACAACTTAACCCTTTCAGAACAGAGTGAAGGGCACAAAACCAAGGATACCCTAAAAACTAGTGGCCATACAAGATATTTGAAACCCAGAGCTATATCTCCTAGAAGCTGGCTGAGTACACACATCTTATACCCCTCCAACACAGTGACTCTGAAATGACCTGAGGGAATTCAGCAAGAACAGAAACAGCATAAGGCAGCTGTGTGTTAACTCCCAGCATGGGAGAGGGTTAGGACAGGCAGAACTGATTACTAGGCATAAGAGGCTGCACCAGTGGACAATTCAGGGGATACAAAGATGATACAAAAAGCAACTCCCCACCCTCTCCTGAGCTATGCTCTCTGTGTCTGCATCTCTCGTGAGGCAGAACACACAATGTAGCCCCAAAATTGCAAGCTGGGGAATGTGATTTGGTGTGTAATACTGCTTGTACCCATTCAGAATGAAAGTTTGAGGGCACAGACCATCTTCAGACTGATGCAACATTTACCCAGCTCCTGTAATGTCTAAATGTTCCTCTTAACTAACTGTCAGTGCATCACTCCAAACATCACATGCAAAGTCTATGTTAATGAAGGAATGCAGGCACAGAATTAAAAGCCACAGAATCTGGAAGTCTAAGGATTAATCCAGCCATGTGTTCTTGGTATCTTCACTGCTTAACAGACTTTAACCATGCAGTACAGAATGTGCCAGGGGCTAAGTTAACACTCCAGGAAAATCCTACTGTTAGTACTTCCAGAGATTGAGTTTGGACACTTGTCCAATGCAAGATTTCTTTGGAAAGTAACAGGCTGCAGAACACTCTCTGCAGTGCGGCTCAGATGGGCATGCACCACATGCTTCGCATGCAGAGGCCAAGACAGCCTTAAGCATGAGGGTCTTCACTAACCTGATAATAAATAAGCTGACAAAGCCTGGTCAGCAAGGCAGGCAGGAGATGCCCATGTCCACAAATCATCTTCACAAACAGGGATGGACAGTGCCCCTGCCTAGAGAGAATACAAAGCATACAGTCATGCTTTTGTGCCCAGAAGCTTATCTAACAACTCTCCCAACTACAGTTGACCCAATAAAACATATGAAAAAGTCATGGTTCTTGCACAGGGACTGAACAGCCATCGGAGATTGCCACATCTGGGCTTCAAGTGATTTACACTGTAGTTGAAGAAGAAAGTTCTGAGGAGAGGAGGCTGCTAGAAGGAGAGAAAGGAGATTGCTCCAGACATGGAAACACAGGCAACAGCAAAGAGAGAGACAAGGGCAGAGAAACTGAGACAAAGGTGCCTGTTACCTTAACAGCTGGAGCAGGATTTCTTAAAACATGCTGTACAGTCTCATCTATCCCCCTAACATATACATAGCCCTTCTGGGCTGGTAGCGGGACAGCTCTTGGGGAGATAAATTTGGGGAAAGAATTTCCCTGAGTACTACTGGTTTTCATGGCTACCTTACAGTAGGGTAATCCAGGCTAGGTTCACTATTACTTCACATCATTTAGCACAGTGTGATATATAAAAAGGACAGGCTTCCCACGTTGGTTGTCAAAGCACAAGAGTGAGCTTTCTCTTGGGGTGTACTCAACCGTGCTGAGAAAGCTGTTCATCCCAGCAGCACTCACAAAAACATGCCCGGTTTTTGTAACAGGACTGTAGGCAGCTTGTGGCTGTCTCAGGAGTTGCCAGAGAAGGAAATATTTTGACTGTAACATTTACACAATTATTGTTGACAATAGAAAGAGTAAAAAGCAAACAGTTCTTTCCAAAAGGAACTTCAGGTAAAGGACTGTTTAGTCATACTCAGACTCTATTTGTCAGCTCAGACAAGCATGTAACTGCTCGAACAAAGTGACTCACACACAAATTCAAGCTCAAAGGGAGAAAAACAAAACATTTCACACTGCTTTTGATCATGTCCTCAGTAGGAAGTTTCATGCCTTGTCCTCTTGGTACTGGAGATGGCCATAGGGCTAATGCCCAAGATGACTGGACCCACAGCCCCCAACATAACCCAGAAGACATTCTAGTGCTTCATATGCAAAGAAAAATACCCTCTTTGTGCTTCGATTAGTTTGAGCTAACAAAAAGCTACCAAGAACTCCATAAGAGAAGGAGGAAGGGGGATCTAGTGGCCTGTTACAAACTAGTCAGGAGGGACCAGCAGGCATTGGGGGAGTCCCTGTTCCCCCGAGCACTACCAGGAGTGATTAGAAATAATGGTCACAAGCTGGCAGAGGGTAAATTCAGATTAGATAATCAGGAGGCGCTACTTCACTGTCAGGGCAGCTAGGATCTGTAACCAACTTCCAAGCGAAGTGGTGCTGGCTCCTACCCTGGGTCTTTAAGACAAGGCTTGACAATCACCTTGCTGGGGTCATTTGACCCCAGTACTCTTTCCTGCCATGGCAGGGGGTCGGACTTGATGCTCAGGTCCCTTCCGACCAACTATGAAACTCTGCTCAAGACCTCTCTTTCTATCCCATCTTTAGAAGCAACACACTGCAACTATTACCAGCAGGCAGCATTGTATTATAACAACAAGTCATCTGGTAGAAAGCTGAACTAAGATTCACTTCAAAATTACTGAGGCTATAGAAAAGCGCAAAGTATTTCCACCATCATATCAAAATACAGTAGTTTTTACATCAGCAAGGCTCAGAGTAAAGGCTTGAAAATGTCAGTCTGGCATACTGGGCAGCAACAAGGGTTCTCTACAGATCCCTGCATAGTGCAGTATTATAGCACCCTGCAGGTCAGTCCTGTGAGCAGCCTGCCCATGTGCACCTCTTACCTGTCAGGGGGGTTAAAATAGGAAGCAGCTATTAGATTCTGGCAAAAGGACGTCAGTAAGAGATCAATGACCTGGAACAAAAGAAACCATTCGCGTCTTTGTGACTGGAGGGCCTAGATCTACTTTTAGATGGATACACGCACACTCTCCCCACATATTGGAACAGACATGTGCTATAGTCATGGGTTCCAAGACACTGAAGTTAAAGCTCTGCATTATAACCCCAGGAAAGTTTTATATCCCCTCCAATTATCCAGACATGCCCCATCAAGAAAGCCTGTGTCACTGAATCCATATACATGATATACTGCATACCCCTAGGGCTCTGCAGCCATCCAGAGACTGGAAGGCTCAGTGCACACTTCTGTTCTCCAGAGAGCACTACAAGATGTGCAAACTGGGAAATACATTTTTTATTCTTCAGAGAAGTCAGCTTTTGGTGTGGGTTGTATACACGTGCACACACAGCCCCCACTGGCCCCCAAGCTAACTGCGCTCCTCCTCATTCCGAGCTCTAGCATACTCACATTCTGATACGGAGCTTCAATTCTGGGGTCAGAAACGTTAACTTGGACTCGAGAATTCAGGAAGGCAGCTTGGTTCTCATCTTCACTGTGTCCCAGGACTGCAGTCAGCCTCTCAGAGATGACTGCAATCTGGGCTGGCACAGCTGCAGGAGAAAGCAGGATAAGAAGAGAAAAAAAAAGGCAAGTGCAAAGGTGAGAGAGGAGCTGGAATTCAGGGCAATACAGCGGTTTCCAAAATCCTTAGCTGTTGATTTTTTTGTATAAAGGCAAGAAGGGAATTCCTCTTGGCTTCTTTTAATATATACACACTCCACTGTCTCATAATACCATAAAGTGCAGCAGAAGAGACTCTTTTTTCTTCTGCATTTTGAGACTATCTTTGGTTTGGAAATGCCAAGAACATTGCCTGGAACAGCATGGAACTGAAGGGGGCCCTCAGGATGCTAAGACCAGATCCCTCCAGTCACAGACAACACTGAAGTCCCAAAGCACCCAGAGGAGCCCTCCCTCCAGCACACACAGCTGTGGAGTACTGTGTAATAAACTTAGGATCTTTAGTATAAACACTAAATCCACAGGCTGCCGCCTGAGGACAGCAGGAGGGATAAGTGTACTACCGATGCCAGGCCCCTGCAATTAAGATAGACCTGATGGTGCAAAGCAGAAAGTGCCCCATGCGATAGTAGAAGGTAAAACAGTGGCCTGACCCAAGATAAATTCTTTCCTGACCTAAACCCAATAATCTGTTTAAGCCTGAGCATGTGACCAACAGACAGTCGGCAGAAACCTAACAGGTTTTCTATACTGTTAGAACACTCTTCAGCCTATCTTCCATCTCTAGCTGCAGCTAATATCTGATGCTTCAGAGGATGGTGAAACCCAACTCCTCCCTCCTTTTCCCCCTTCCAAAAGCTAAGTAATCCAATGAAGGGGGAAAATAATTTCCTCCTGGCCCCTACAAGCAACCAGCAGACGCCCTGAAGCATGGGATTAAACACAAAAGGGCATAAGCAATATAAGGATATTAAACATTCAGGAGGAAGGAGGAGGAACATAGGATGGAAGCCTGATCCATAAGGGCTTATCACACCCAGTCACCTTCCTTACCTGTACTCACGAACCACAGGGCCCACTGCAAGCCAAGCTAGCACATGTCCTCAAGGCGCAAGAGCCCAGAGATGTGTCAAGCTTATGACCCCAGTGCGGAGCTGCTCAAACACTCAGCCTCTCCACACCTCCAGGAGACTGTCTCTGCCCTGGTACCATTTTCTCTAGATTCAGCAATTGCCTCCAGGCTCTGCCCTCATCATCAGCACAATCGAAAACAAAAGAATGGGTGAAAAAAAATGGAACTTCCAGCACTTCTGCACTTCCCAGATTTTGGCTTGTGGGACAGGGGCTGCTTGGTGCTCAGAACAGTGCTCCATGGGTTACTTACTGCCCTGCAGTGCCTCTCACAGCATATGCTCTATAACTTCTCACACACCAAGGATAAGAAAAGCACTAAGGACATTTTTATACATGCTCTGGGACACTACACCGGGCACATTAATTTGCGAGCCCTGCTAATTAAAAGTCCCCGCACACCACACGTACCAGCATCCCTGCACTGAAAAATGGCAGTGGGGCACACTGAACTAAAGCTCATTGAACGTCTTTTAGTTCAAAGCACCCTGTCACCATTTTTTCAGTGCAGGGACACTGATGCACATAATGCAGAAGGCTGCCAGGGTGCATCAGTTTCCGTGCTCCAGCAGACTTGATTAATTGAGTCTGCTCCCACATGCTGGATTTCCAGGGCATCGAAGCAGGCTCCCCACCCATTTATAGGAGACTAAAACCTTCAAAATGTACCTAACAGACTAACCACCGGCCACAGAAATGCGTTGCCCTTCTTCAAACCAAACAAACGCTCCTGCCATCATTGCTTACATGTTGACATCTTTGGGACAAAATAAGTTGAGGGTGTTAAATGCCAAACACCAGGTGTTTGTTTGTTCCGTTTTGTAAGCAAGCAGCAAACTCTAGTTTAGGCATCATTCTTCAGGGGAATTTACTGCTTGGGGTTTTTCAAGATACAATAAATGTATTTTGTTTCATCTGTCAGGATGACAAATCTCACCACAGCTAAGCTTGGCCAACGTATCTGTCTTGATTGCAGTTAAAGGAAAGCCAAAGCTGGTACACTATCTTCCTAATGCACAGCTCATGAACCGAGAGACCACAGAGTATTTTGGAACAATGGTTCCCAAGCAGCAGTCCAGAGAAGCAACCCTTACACCAAAACTCATATTTCACATCCTGCCTGAGGGGCAGTACTCTGGTCTCAAACTGCATGGCTGAACAACAGTAAGAGGGGAATCCTCAACCTCTCAGCAGAGAAATGCTCTAATAAAAAAGATGGCCCTCACCTCTAAAAAGATGACCAGGAGGACTTACATGAATCAAAGAGATTGGTCTTCAACCACAGTGGCACAAAACATAGCTCTGTTGTTCCGGAATTATGAACAGCCACCTGTGAAAATTTCTTACATTTTATTTGCCACCTGCTCTCTCCCCACGTACCACTGTATTTGCTTTGGTCTGTGATCAGCGTTCTCAGTTCAGCTAGTTCAGCCTTAAGCTGCTCAAATGGCTCTTTAAGATGGTCAGTCTCCATTTCTATTGATCCATCTAGATAAATAGGAGAGAAATGTGACAGATATTATACCAATTTAAAAACATGAAACCTAAGCAATAATTTACTAATCTTCCACATATGCCTTATGTAAAGATTACATTCATTTTTGTAGGTAAATCCACAACACAATGTGGATCCGTCACTGTTCATAGCGTCATTTTATCCTCAAAAATTAAAATGCCATTTGATCACTTATGACCTTATGACTTAGAAAAGAATTTAACTCTGAAACCAAGAAATGAAAGAATCTCACTTCATAATTTCTTTCCTACTCTGATTTGCTCTCCACCCCCTCGCAGCTAGGCTGCAAACACATTCTACAAATGCAAAGTTAAATGCTAAAATCTGAAATCGGACTAAAATCAACAGCTCCTGCTGAAACAAGAAAGCAAAAACTATAATTAAGTCCAGATGGATAGGTTGGATCTTTGTTTAAAAGCGAAGTTCCCATTTGTCACTGGAGAGAAACAGCTTCCAATATGCAGCAGTGCAGGCCCAGAAGCAAGCAGAGATGGTTGGTGAGCGTTTGGGAGGCAGGGTTTTGTATCAGAATCAAAACAAACCCAACCTTGGACACATGGAGATTTCCAAATAAAGACTTAGGCTAAATTTGCTAATTGTTATAACAGTTTCAAATGATTATATTTTAATCGCCTTTCTGTGCTAGAGTAGAGCCTAGGGGAGGCTTAGGAATAATGGACAAAACATATCTTTGGTATAACTTCATTGATGCCAGTGTAAGAGCACTAGTGATGAATTGGCTTAAATGAGTCAGTTCTGCCACAATGTGAGGAAGATCAGAAGAAGCCGCTAGAGGTCACTGTTAACTCAAATGTACTTGTGCTTCCAAAGAACAACTTTCTTTACAACTATTTAGTTGGTTGAATAAAAGATATCACCTCTACCCAAAGACTTTGACTCCCCTTGTGCTTAGACCAATACAGGTAACTGCCTAGATCCCTGAAATATAGAAAATACCACATGTTGCCATTTGACATGGAAACTCCACAATCTGAAGAAAAAGAGCCAATTTCAACAACCAGGCCTAATTTTTAACATGGCTTTTATGCCACATCCCCTGCCCAGATGACATCTGACCCCTACAGGTAAACAACCTGCTTTTGTTTTCTGCAACCCTTCTAAATTTGCATTCTTTCAGAACAGCTTTCTAAAAGACTGGCTTTTTTTCATACCTGAGAGACTTTTGACCATCTTTCATACCTCTCACCATTTTCAATTTCTTTTTTTGGCCCAAGGAAGGATGTGCGTGTCCAAAAGCTTGCAAAGAACAACTTTTTTGGAACAATTTAGCTGACCTAATAAAAGATATCACCTGTACCCAAAGACTTTGCCTGCCTTTGTGAAAGCCTTCACATTCGAGCAGGGTCATGGTGAACTGCAGTACTGTCACTGGTCTTTTTTTGCACTTCCTGGTTTCCAGGACACTAAGCAGCCAGACCCTGCTGAATATCAGAAGACTGACAGAACTTCTGTCCTTGTGTTAAGTAGAAGGGGTCAAAACATACCTACAGAACAACAGCAACTTTGTGAGACCCCTTAAAAAAGTGTGATGTTTCCTTAGTATAGTCTGTATACTAAACTTAAGCTCAGTTACTGACATAAACTACGAATATTTGACTTTAGTGGACCTAACTCAGTATTGCTGCTTCTGTTACTGTTTGAAGATAGGCCCCATTTTGGGAAAGTCAGCAGACAAACTCCCCTTGCTCAGAGAGGCTGCTGAAGTAAGTCTATTAAAATTGTGCAATGCTGTCAGCCTAGCTGCTAAGGTCAGATCTCAAACTAAACTCAATGGATGTGGGTTGGCAACCATAACAGTTACATTTTCAGACTTACTTTTCCACCTACTCCCTTGGCCCCTTTTCTAGGCACTTTAACTCAGTGCTAAGACATACCACAGCTAATATACAATCACACTGTCCTGCACCAGACCAGGACGCAGGTTCTGACACTCCAGGCTAGTGGGAATAACAGGTTTGCTCCACAGAGAAGAAATATCCAACCCAGTGTTAAAGTAGCTAGTTCTGGGATCAGTCACAGCCCAGGTAAGAGCACGAACTTCCTGATAAGACTCAGAGCTGTCAGTTTCATATATTAATACAGCATAAAATCACTTATGTTTACGCACACAAAGAAATGGACTGATCTGCATCGGAATTTTCCCAAGGATCATAAAGGGCATCAATAAAAACAGATAGTTAATCTTGGCTCATTTTGCCAACACACACATTTAAGGAAACGGATTCTCACCTTGTACCAGTTTCTTTTTCATAGCTTGACAATCTTGACTATATCTGGAGTACACATTTGGGGGAATTTTATTGGCTCTGAATTAGGAGAAAAATATATATGAATCAGACAAAAACAGATAGACAGAATTAATATGTATTCCCATATATATCTGTGACTGCAGTACTTGATGGGCAGGTGTACAATGCTAAATTAACATTTTTGGACTCGATGGCTCACTGAGGTCCCTTCCCACCCTAGAATCTATGAATCTATCACTGTTTATGTAACAGGACTACTTCAATGTTTTAATAAGGTTCTGACAGCTACAACTAAGTGTTAGACACTATATGCAAGACACTAGACCTAGAGACTGAATCAGGGCATCTCATATGAACAGTCCTTGGAGTTTGCCAATAAGTACCAATCTGTAAGCAAGGCGTCTTGCAGTAGCACGGGCCTCAGATAACCTGATTCAGTCAAACACTTCTAAGAAAAAGCCTAGCAAATCAGAAATTCCCTTTGCATCATGCGCTTTGTTTTCAGTACCTCTTTAAGGAGTCTATAAGAGCCATGCATGAATCTGGAATTTCAGGGAGCTGTAACAGAGAAAACATTTGGGTTAGAAGAGCATTCGCTATTCACAAATTTACTAATGGAAGCATACCCCCTGCCCCCAATACTAACCACTCGTGGCTGGAGTAAAGCAGGAATAAAACGGGAAATATAGTAAGGTCGTCTGAAAATACTAAAAAGACATGGCAAAGGTTAGCAGCAGCTAAACACAGAGTTGCTGTTGTTCTACCAAGTGTGATGTCTGCTTGGCTGTACATGAGGTGTGTTTAAAACCCAGAACAAATTCTATTACCCATAAGAGGGCAGCGCTTCTAAACAAAGCCACTTAATATAGGTGTTAACTATTGTTAGCATCAAGTTTCCTTCCCCTATCAGCTGCTCACAGGAGAATGAATCCAAATTCACATCAATAGCATTCGTACTAATGAAAAGACCCTGAAGCTGTGGGTCATTTCTTGAGTGGATGTCGCTTTCCCATCCTCTTACACATAACCTGCACAAACAGCCTGGGCTTAGGTGTCTATTGCAGCACTAGATAAATACCCCTTTGCTCTCAGTCTAAGCTTTTTCCCTCATTTCTGTTTTGACATACTCCTGAAATAGCATAGTTTGCAGAACTCTTGGGCAGTCACCATACCTGGCTTCCATCACGCTGGTAGGGATCTTCCCTGTATTTTCAAATATCTGAATGGCCTTTTCAACATCCTGAAGCACTTGGCAGTGGGGCTGGCTCACGTAGGTGACAAGGGAAAAAATAATACAGATGTTAAGATGACAGTAAATCTGTCTGGCCTGCTCTTTCAAGCCTAGTAATTTACTATTTTACCTTCACTGTATTCACAGTACAAAGACCAAAAGGATGCCAGGGATTGCTATGGAGAGTAACAATGTAAGAAAAGCAGGGGAAAGGAAATGAAGCTCAACCTGTACCCAACTATAGCAGTCTCCTTGTGTGTAAGCATAACTAACACAGAGCTGAAAGAAACCAGAAGAGCTTTTCACTCGGAACTTCATCAGGATGTGCCCCCACCCCCCCATGATGAATAGCCTATGCCCTCAGCCACTGCATCATACTATATTTACTATAGACACCAACTATATTTCATGCTCTTTTAAATAAATTCACTCTTCTTATTTATTTCCAGTCGATTGATCTGTCCTATCAAGTTAGCTGCTGATCAAAACACAGAATAAAAATGTTACTCAAAAGTAACAATGGCAAAGCCAAACCTCCCCTTTCTGTTTAGTAGTGTTATTCAAAACATATCATGTTTATGGCAGCCTGGGATTGCAGTCTGAGGACACAACTCCTGCCAGAGAGAATACCCCTTAAAATCAGCAAGTCATCTTGATTGCTACGGAAGACCAATGCCATTCATAACCGAAAAGACTTATTTATTTACTGAGGTGATGTAGTGTGGCCCTTTCCACATGACCAATGATGAGGTGGAAATCATCACAGTAACAAAGAGTATAATTAGAAAACATTCTGAATAATCATCCTGTACCTGCACAATTTCTTTGGTTGATAAATCTTCATAAAGCCCCATGTCCTCTATGGAGACCTGTGTAGGGTTACATAAAAAAAAACAAACCAAAAAGTGAAGTGGGCTGCACTCAGAGAAAAACCTCATTCTTCAGATGCAGAAGAACACCTTTTACTAACCTTGAGATCAGCCAGCCTGGTTTTGGCCAGAGCGATATATTCCGAGAGAAAGGAACGGTATTTTGCTGGCACAAAAGGTGGATGCATTATGTGGACCTAAGGAGTGAAGTTCAAAGATAGGGTTATGATTCTTTAGTTTTACAAGCTATGAATGCCAACTTCTTGTTCCTCCTATAGATTGTCTGATCAAATTCCCAGAAATAAGCAGGCACAATTGCCTGCTTGAGGACTCAAAGAAAAGCTAGTCATATTACAAAGGAAACCTTTCCATACACAAAACCATGATGAGCTTTAATTTACTCCCCTGAGAGTTAATTTTTTTCATCACACCAAGTAAGGGAATCCTTCGTTAGTTATTTTTGGGAAGGATGCTGGTCCTGCTTTTGAGGGATAAGCAAGACAATTATAAAATATAATTTTATAATTATATGCTGAAAGCCTGACTTAATAAGGTGAAGCAGCTTGGAGCAGCTTTCTAACATAGCCCCCAGAAAACGATCTTCATTAGCAGCTTCTCACCTTCAGGTACTGTGGCGCTTCAAAGGGCACCAACTCCGACAGGAATTCAAACAGGAAGACCAAAGCCTTCTTGCTGTTACCATGGTAACCACTTGAATTCCCAAAGGAAGCCTAAAAGAGGAAAAATGACAATATTGCCTTTGAGTGTCAAGAGGCTACAATCAGTCTGGCGATCCCAGCTGCCATATAAATCTGTTTTCTGTCTAGGCAACACACATCCATGGAAGGATTTCCTGAGAATATTATTTATTTATTTATTTTTAAAAAATTATTCAATTCCCAGAAAACCTGTCACAATAAAATATCAAAGCTCAGTTTAAAGCCCTTCAGGGAGCACTTACAGGCAGTTAAACTGAGGTGGTAAACTGAGATTTGTGACTTAGGAGTCAACAGCAGACTCACAGGTTTTTACACAATGGTAAATACAGCTTTGCCCTGATAAACCTAAATAGTATAGGAACAATACACCTGTCTACCAAGGTCACACAATATAAAATTTTATTTTTCAGTAAGTTCTGGCTATTTCAGGACTGACAAGCCCACTTGTGCGTATACAAATACATAAAGATTTGCATCTCTAGATTCAATAGACTTTTACTACAGCTGTCAAAGCAGATCCTCAACACGTGTGATTACCGCAGCTACCTGTACTTCTCTGCAATTTCTCCAGCCTACAACCCTGCATGACAACGCTTTCAGTTATCAAGACACTGGAAAATATCTAGTCTTACTGTACTTATTAACAAGCCTTGTACACCAAAATTTCTGACCAATAACCAGAGAAGCCAAGCAGAAGTCAGGGGAGGAGGGAAGGAAAGCTAAAAAAAAAAAAGACACGATTACTGAAAAGAAGAAATATTTGGGTTATTCCTTTGTAAAGCTAAAGGCAATTGTCAATACTAATAATATATCACTACAGTCAGGACTATTATTGCCCACCTCTGCTCCAGAAGGATCAAGGTTCTTCCTATGCATGTTTAAATGAATTAATTCCTTCTAATTCTCTCCCGACCCACTCCCCACTGACAAAAACTACAGACTTCTCAGCTAGTCTTTTTTTTTTTCTTATTCTTACCTTAAACCATTCAGCATAAGGCACGAAAACAGCAGGACCCTCCAGCGCAGCCTGACGAACTATCAGGAACGCAGTGATTATATTTTCCATATCATAATTCTCAAAGGCTTTTGTGAGCAGACGACTCAGTAGGTCTAGAATTGATACAAACAGTAACCTAAAGACACAAATTACCTGTGGCTGAAATTTGAAATGGACTCTTGGCATTGGAATTCTCTTAAAAATAAATGCAGCCGATTATCTGCTTTGGGACTCGGCCACAACATTGTATCTGTTGTATAATGGGCACCTTGCTTTTCAACAAACCATTTAGACTGCACTGGCCCCAAAGAACTGCAGAGTCCAGACCAGTGAGCACTAGGAATCACAGAAGAAAGGGGCACACTTGTGGTGCGCACACATTAAGAAAGAACCAAACTGTACCAGTAAAGGCTACTCAGATTAGCAGCTAAGGCGATTATTGCATAACCGCTGCTACCAGAATTAAAATTTTGAGAAACTGCAGTTGAAAGGCTTGACATGTACATCAGGATGAAACTTGGACAATCTGAATGGAGAAGCACAGCCCTGGTGTTTTTTTTCTTACAATGCAGCAAGCAATTAATTATACAATGGCTGAAACCATCTAGAATCTGACTACAAATCTAATACTGTGCTGGTCAGGGCAGTCCTGAATGTTTGGCACCCTAACAGCAAAAGACAAGCAGGACAGATACACTATCACTTTCCTCAGCACCCAGTACCTTTAACCAGCTGCGCTGCTTTCACCTGGCAAATCACCAGCATGGATACACAGGAAAGTACATGCTGCCAGTTCACCTCATGAGTCTCCAGGACCTGTTGCAAATGAGACAGCAGCTCCTCTGCACTGAAGGCCACGAACAGCTGGAAGATAGTAATGGTGTTTCATTTTAGTTCTGCCATCCTGGTAGAGTGAAATCTCCTCTGCACTTTGTCCCGACAGGACACTCCTGACTTCACTCAGGATGCAGCTGCCTTCTGTGATTTTGAGTCAAAGCTACATTTGTGTGTTCCCCAAGCAAGCTTCCCAGCTCGTCAGTCCCCAAACAGCAATGCTGCCACTGACTCCAATGCGAGTAAGATCAAGCTGTTTCACAAACACAATGATGCAAGTGCCTTATCTACTTTTTACTCTTTATACATGGCTTGTTATTGTTATATTTTGGACTGCAGCATGCTCGCACTGTATTTGTCCCTCCCTTACTCTCACTTTGTTGTGCAAACGTCTTCATCAGGATGAGCAGAATTTCATGACTACATTGTCCTCCCACCTCACCATTGCCTACAACTACTGGAAGCTGATTCAGACCATGGGACTGAAATCCACCGCTTTCCTTCTCAGTCTAGTGCTGGCCGTTGGAATTGTGACAAGGAAAAAAAAAGAACTGCCAACTACAACTTAAAGAGTAGTTTTTATACACATCAAGTTCTGAGCAGTTTCAGAAATGTAACATGAAAAACTTATAAGCTATGTTCTCTGTGCAAAACCTAGAAGACAGACGTACTTTGCGATACAGGGTAGTGAGTAGCGGGGTGGTTCTTGCAAAACTCCACTCTCTCTGCATATGAATGGCATCAGACACTGCATCCAGATTAAAAAAATGTTACTTTACAAATCACAGCAGATAAAAAGTATATGAAACCTTCTCCAAATTAGGCATGCAGCTCTATTTTAACCAACAATTTAGAAACCTTCCTCATTCTACTTGAGGATTTCTGTACCTTTCCTTTCTCGATTCCTACCTTTCAACAGAGGATTATAAGTAAGAACTTCAGTCAAGGTGTGAACGAAAAATTGCTGCAAAGCATCTGGACACACGGTACTTCTGTACATTGTCACATTGAATATGTTCAGCCTATGAACAAACAAGAAACATTCAGGGACTACACAGGGATCCACTGACCATGCGTGGCTTATAGATGACACCTTTGTATTCTCATAGTTTCACAGTGCTTAGGGTCAAAAGGAACCTAAACAGATCATCAGGTCCAACCCCCTGCCCTGGGCAGGAACTAGTGCTGGGGTTATAACATCCCAGCCAAATATCTATCTCCTACTACTGCTGTTCTTACCTGTCAAGTTGTGAAAGTTGAAGTAAACACTGATAAGATGTTTTGAACACGTACTTCAAGAATGACTCTGCCCCTCTGCCTCCTTCCCAAATTGACAAATTAATATAGGGGGTTTAGTCAGTTTTTAAATAAGAACCAGCTAAATGAAGCACAGGAGAACTGATCAAGAGACAGACGGGGCACGACAACTGTGATCTCTAACAAAGGAGCTGGAAGCAGGAAGTTCAAGAGGAGGCTGGAACTGATGGTAACTGCAAGGCACACATTGAGAACTCAGGTGAGAATGGCTGCCAGGGAAACTCACAGAGTGCCATGTGGGGATTCCAGGGGTGGTCTGAGATTGCCAGAAGGTGTTTTATTATGTTTCTTTTTTGCAAATACCAGCCAGTAAGTTTATGTGTATGTGTTTGTAAGGGTGGAAAATATCAAGAATAAGTCAACTTACCTATGAATTACTTGAAAATGTCTAAAAAATATATATGCTCACTTCATAAACTTATTGCAAAAGACACACATGGAACAGTGGAACAGACATGCTTAGGGTATTTATAGGAGAGATTTCTTACCAGCATTTTACACCTTGCAGCTTAGTGGGGTTTTCCTGCTTTTCTTTAGCAATGGCATCCAGCACCCCTGATACCCCAAAATATAAAATAAACACAAAACAAGTCAGAGAAAGATTTGGAAAGAATTGTGCCATTAAGCTTAGAGAAACAAATTAGACTGAGCACTGTGCAACCTTTAAGGAGGTGACCCCATTAGGGAAATGGGCAGCAAGAACCATTCATCAGTGCTCAGTTCTCAGGAAAATGTCTTTATTAGCATTAACCTTGAACCACTTTAAAAGGATCCCCAGCATGTGCTGGCAATCGAACCATTTAAAGATGCACATATATGACATCTCAGGTTCCAAACCCTGGCCCCAGATCCTGCAAATACAATCTGTTAGCACAGACCTTTGTGCCTCTGCGACGGTCCACTAAGAGACGAAAGAATTCCGCAAAAGGACACAACGCTTCTGCTAGCAGATCTTACCTGAACACACTGTTACAGAGGCATGACTAGGTCACCTCACCATATGATAAAAGGTAGAACGCTGCTTGAAAATTCACCAAGGCAGTCCCACTTTGAAAGTTCACCGTATTACATCTAACACCACTCAGACAAAGACTAGCCTCTATTGCTAATTCTGCTGAGGGTAAAGTACTGGCAGTTCATTTATGGCACTGTCTTGGCACATTAAACTGCCATACTCACAGCCTGTTATTAAGGCTGGTCCTAGTGAATGTGGTAGACACAGCAGCTTTCCAGTTTCTTACTGTATCTTCAAATACGTCTAAATTACTTGAGTGAAACCACCAAGCTTTAAAAGAAGAGCCTTTTGATGTGGGTTGGGATTTTTGGGGAGACAGAGATGTCTCATGCCTATGCCTTATCTGCCAGGCCCTGTTCTTTGTTTAATTTATTCTCTCTCTCCATGAAGAGGAATAAAGTTAAGTAAAAGAGGGAAACTGCTCATCTTCAGACACAGGAGTTCAATATCACCGTATCATTATGTAGCCTAATGCTCCTATTGCTTTCAGCTTGTTTGTTGATACCTACACCTCTCCCAGCCCAGATCTCTGCAAAATATTTAAATCACGACAGCAGTTAGTTACTGAAGTGAAGAGACCCAACAGTGATGACCCAGAAATGTTCACTACACAAACTAAATAAGAATAATATCATAGAATGTCTTAATCATTCCCCTTTTGGAGAAAACCCTGAAGGGTCTGCATATGGTCCTGGCCTGAAGAGCATTGCTATTAAGAAACCAGAAGAACTGGTCAAGAGACCAGTGAAAGAACTAATTCAAGAAACATCCTGGGCTCTTGCCTATCTATGGTAAAGCCAGGGTGCTCACACTGCAGGTACATGGCTGTGTGGACAGGATGGCAACAGATGAAGATCACCCCCTGCAAAACAGGGAAGTTGACTTGTGCTTGGTTTCCTTCCCTCTCCCCCGATTTGCAAAGTAAATCCAGATGCTACTATTTTGTACCCAAATCATCATCACCACAGCTCAGTGCAGAACAAGATACACTGCTCTTAAGACATTTTAGAAAGACTCTAGCTATTAAGTTACATACCCAGTTTAGATTATGTGGATGTCTTTGTTCATTACTCTTAACTCATCATTGTTTAATAAAGTTATTTGAAGCCCTTACAAAAGAGATATTCTTGAATTCAAAATGGCATTGTTGACAAAGCACAGAGTTCCTTGTGCCAAACATGCAAGTTCAGAGCTCAAACATACCAAGGAACCAATAAGTTAGCCTGCAGCAAACTCCATGCTGCCACAGGTACACTGCTTCCAGGACCTGAGCCAGCTCATTTAAACCAGCTTGGTTATCTGTGCGCTACACTACAGTCTGCCGTGCACACATATCCTTAGTAAAGAAAAACTGGATAGGAGGCAGGACTTATTTGCCAGGCCAGAGATAAATGGGAGAAGAGACGGAGGCAGCTTGAAAAAAATCAGTAACTTTCTATTACACTCCAGTAGATGAAACATGTTTTCAGTAGATAGCTCCTCTATGCCCTCTGAAATCTCCCAGAAAAGGAAGTCTACCTAGTAAAGTACAGTTTCAATACATTGCACAAAACTCCAAGTAGGAAGTAACCAGTACTTACAGGTCAACATCCTTTGCAGAACAGCAAAACAGATCTGTTTGAAATGAACAAATGATGGTCACTTAGCATTTAATACAGCAGCAAGTGTGTTCAGAGTAAATCAAGGGGTTCAAACATTAAACTGTCCTGAAATTCCTGATTCAAAGCTTATCTTAACATAAACCAACTTGTCACATAAGTATAATGCGATTAATTGAACAGCCTGATTATTTTTGGTATTGCAAACCAGAAATGCAGCAAAACAATCTAGGAGAACTTATAGGTAAAAAATCCCAAACCAAATGGGGACCCCAAGAAGGGTGGATGTGTGAATTCATTATCTCCAAAATCACCTTTCAAAAGTTACTGATTTTAGAACCCTCCCTACCACCCCCAACCTTGTCAAGCAGCTTAGAAGATTCACGATAAACTCCCCAAGAAGTTCCAGGCATTGGATCACTCAGCATTTACCTCACCCTATGTTCTCTAGCTGAATTACTGCCCTGTCTATATTGGAGTGCAAGCTCTTCCGGCAGGAACCAAGTAATTCTGCATTCTACATAACATTACATAGATCCATGCCCACCCATCTTTTCTTTAAAGAACATATACACAAACCGTTTCATGTTGTCCTTACCTGGGGGCTTTTATTTAATTCCAGCTTCTTTCCCCGATCAGCAGTTTGCTGGAATCCATTCTGAAGAAATGTGATCACAAAGTCTGCAAATCAAGAGTGAGCAACTGTTTTAGCACTCCCTTCTATCCACAACAGGAGATCACCCACCAGACTCCCAACCAGTGTTCCCTCTAAGCTGCGTAGCACGTGCAGCTGCACAGGCACACCTGGCAGTGCAGCATGAGCATGCTTGTGCTCGCCACACAGCTTAGAGGGAACACTGCTCTCAACAGGACTTCACTTGTTCCACAGCCAGGTAAGCAGACTGCCCAACACCAGCTTATCTCCCCATTTGCGTGCAGAAGGTCCCAGACATCCATCTGTTCAAGAGCTGGTACAACTGACGCTGATGTTAATGTGTTCCACAGTCACACATTTGACATGTTTAGATAGCCTGATACCGTGAGTCTGATCTATCTCAGTATCACACAAACATAAGAAAACAATCAGCAAACAGGCTATTTTTAAGTGCTCTTCATAAAATGACTGACAAAATGATTTATTTTTATTTATTCCTCGAGCGAGTTTCAAATGCCAGAAGTCAATTGGTTCCTCAGAACTATGCACTCTAGGTGAGTTTGTACAGAAGAGAGATCTCTGTGTCTGAGGAGATCTGAGAGAAAAGACTAACACGTGGGATAGTAAGGAAAAAGAGACCCAAAGTCCTCAAGCTGAAGACTAAGTCTGAGTATCAGAACAATGAAAATGCAGAAATACGTACAAGAGAACTGAGTTTGCCTGGACATACATGACTGAAAGCATTACAAGTCAAGGTCAAGTCCTGCTTCTCCATCAAGTGACCAAGCTATCAACTTTTTTTTCTGAACCAGAAGAAGTAGGCAACAAATTTAAACAAAAAGCAGCAAGCAGAAAAGAAGGCATAAAATCAAAGCCAGGTTGATTTTAGATGGTTATGGTTAAAAGGTGGAAAGCGCACACACAGGATATGGGAAACCAACACTGGCTACATGCCTTGCCTCACTACTGCCACCCCTCCTTGGTCAAAGAACTGAAATGTGTGGTACCATGGTGTGTTGCAACAGAATAGAAACCCTCTAATTTTAAGGTTACTGGGTCTAAAAGCAAACCAAATAGTGGTGAGCAGGGCAGGAGAAAGAGCAACAGGAGAAACTGAAGCCTCCACAAGCACCTTCATACCACAACTGTGATGGATTGTGCCAGGACTGAGAAGGAAATGCTCTGAACTATTAAAGCAAATAAAATGACAAAGGAATAATAAAAAAAGCCCAACAGCCAAGAATGATTCCCCTCACAATGTAAAAATGCAACTCTCATATTTATTATCTTCTGTTCTTATCAAATGGAAGCCTGGATTTTTACACTCCAGGTTTAGAGTAAATACTGAACATTGAGTGCTTTAGCCCTCACAGTGTTAAACACCTTCTTCAATGGCTTGCCTGAGAGCATGCGTCTGCAAAGCTCCATTTCCTGGGAAGAATCTTCTGCCTGCTCACACAGGAGACAAAGGCTGCTGCATAACCACTCCACCACCGCAGGGGTGTCTGAATTGCTGAGAAGACACAACAAAAGCACATTCAGCTTCTTTCCTTCCCTATTCTCATGGTATTTGTTTCCTCTTCAATTGACATTCATTTGGAAGCAGGAAAGGGCAAAGATGCCTCCGCAGCTGGCTCTGTGTCTTATAGTTATTTTTTAAAGTTGTGCCAAGTGAAGGCTTGATTTTCTTTACAAAAATATTCCAGAGCAAACATGTCCCCAGGAAGAGAACTGACCTTGAAATTTGGTCCTTATTTCTGCCATAAAAGTATTTCCATAGAGACCTCTGTTAGGATAAAGCTCCAATAGACAGATCTTTCAAAGAATTTAGGTACTTAATTCAGGAGTTGAACACCTGAATACCTTTAGAATCTTGATCTTACTCTACCCAATGTCACTTGGAAGGCTGTTTTTCACGTCAGCTTTTTTACTTTTTTGAGGCTCACACAATCAAAGCAAGCACTGAACATCTTTAACTACTGCATATACTTAATAGCTTTAACTACTGCATATACTGCATTGAATATCTACTGCATTTAAGCACTGAATATCTTTAACTACTGCATATACCATAAGAAAATCATCCCAATCTATCTTCATGGTTTGCTTGTATATATTATGTAATTATTATATGGTCTATCCATTGCTTATGTATATTACATTTTACATGTGATAACACTATGAGAACACTTGTAAATTGGTGTGCAAAGTGCTGGGCATGACTGCTACAGAAAGAGAACATGTCAGTTCTCAAGATAATGAAGGCTTTGCAATATGACTCCTAACAGGGGGCCTATGGTGAAAAGAATCAATTGGAAAAGACAACCATTCTAGTACATTTTAACTTCCAATTTCAATCCATCAAGTTTTCTGTTCCAGATCAATTTATAGCATGAACTAATTATTCTCTGGGGCAATGTTCTGCCCAAGCTTGCTGTGATTTTTGGCCTTGTTCAGAAGCTCCCAGCTCAATTTCAGCAGATGCCCACTCAAGGCCAAACTTCATTTTTAATGCCCACATATGAATTTCCACCATAAATCTTAATCCAAGGTACTAAAGGCTAATCCTACATTACGTTTTGAGAGATTAAACACATCTGTAACTGGTTATGCCTCCAATTACCTCTCCAGCAGTTCGCCCAAGTTTACAGTGATGTCTCTGTGCAGGTGCCACACAACTTCCAACACTGGTGGCTTCTAAGAAAAAGAATGACACAGTCAGATCCCAGTAAACAACATTTGCCATATCTAACTTTCTAGTGGCAATGCTAAGAGAAACTTCAGCCCCCTGTGTTAAATTCAGGGCATGGACAAATCAACCAGAGATCATAACTGCAATGGTATTATGAAATTGTAATTTAAAAATTAGTTACAACAGACATTCCTTCTTACCCACTTTTGGATTAAGAGCTTGATAAAATTAAAAAGGGTAAAAAAAAAAAAATCCTTTATGATAACCAACAATCACTTCAGAGAAGAAATCTTTTTCTGCCTGTGATAACCCTGATTAGAGATCTTCTACAGGGGAAGGGACACCTCCCAGCATTGATTCCACAGTCTTAGTCACCGAATCCAGCACAAGATAGTAAGAGCAGAAACCTGTAAGAGTCTCCTAGCT